>NC_056719.1:8509085-8827442 GCF_018831695.1 Puntigrus tetrazona | reverse complement strand
AGGGAAAAAAAAAAAGATTTCCTCAGGTTTTTAATTACAGTAAGAATTGTGTTATGTTACAAGTTTTCTGAAATGCTATGTTGAAATATACAAATGTGCACTTAGTTGAAGCATGCTTTTCTAGAAAATAAGTCTTCTTGTTAAAAAAATTCTTGTTTCATTTTGTTCATTTGACAAGAGAGTTCTACAGACGGATCCATAAATCAGGAAAAGCTTCCAAAAGCCAGGGAAAAGCCACATTTAAAACATTAATATAATATAATATAACAAATATATAATATAACATAATTCGGATGGATGTTATATGAACGCTTTTCTTCCCAAAACCTCCAAAATATAAATAAAACCAAATTGCAACGTATGTAACCGCTGCTGAAATGGAGATTTCTGTGCATGGGAATAAACTCATTTTGACAAAACAGCTTTGCAATTAAAAAGTACACACATCAAAACAAAGCGTAATAAAACGAACGCTTAAATGGGTATTTTGAATGTTTTCTTTCCACCAAGTCACGCATACAAAATAGCCCAAAATCTTGAACCAGAACGCTGGGTTTGCCTGTAACGTGTTGCCTTACACACAGCGCCTTCCTATCTTGGCTAAAACAGCATTTTTAATTAAATAGAACATTATATGAGTGAAATGCAAGGTTGAGGTCAACGCTTAAAGACTGTTGAATGCTTCAAATTGTACTTGTAGGACAGACTTTACCGGGGGGATTGTAGAATTAGGTCATACCTATTAACCTGATTCCAGATCTTTGATCACATCTGATACAAATTAGTCTGCTACGTCCGGGCTGGTATAATGAGATGTTTTTATAGGCAGGCAGGATTACCACTGCTCTGATTCCCGTTTGCCACATTTTCTAGGTATTTTGCGTTGCAACCCTCACCTTGATTCGACAAAAACTGGCTTCAATCTTCAGCTGTTCCACCAGCTTCCTGGCCTGACCGACGCTCATGGTGCTGTTCACAGGGGTGTCTCCTTTCATCCTGCCACACACACACACACACAATTACTCACAAAAATGAATCTAGTCATCTGGATTAACAAATTCATAATCATAATCCAGCCAATGAAAATATGTTTGCGCATCAAGGGGGGTTTCGCAGTGATGCAAAAGAAGAACCATTTTAGATTCTCCAAAGAAACCTTCCAGCGAAGGCTTCTTAAAATAAGCATTATTTGCATTATAAGCATTTTATTTTTTACACTTTAAAAAATAAAGGCTTCAAAAGAGGGTTTTCAGAGCAATGCCATAGAAGAAACTTGTTGGTTCCTAGGAGAAACTTTCACTCAGTAGTTCTTAAAAAAACAATTTTAATAATCTAATGAGCCACATAAAGGGTCATATGTAATGGATCAAGTTTAATATTGAGAATTGGGGGCTAAACTATGTACAAATCCCAAGGTAATACTTTGCAATAAGTTCCTTTTAACTGGTTTAACGAAACAACACAGCTGTTACAGTACTGATTTGTTTAATATTAATCTTTGTTAACATTATTTCATTAAAAATACAACAGTTAGCTAATGTCAGTTCAGGTCCATTAAATAATATGAACAGATACAACTTTGGATCTTAGTAACTGTTGAAATCAACATTAATTAAGATGAATGAATTCCTTAGAAGCATTTTCCATTAAAGAGTTAGCATATCGAAAGTTAACAAATGAAACCTTATCATAAAAGGTTACCGATTTTGTTTACAGTGCACAGTCTCTAATGGAAGCATCTTTCTGTGGTACAAGACTCTCATACCCTCTGCTTCACTTCCTGTCTTTCCTCTCTCGGTATCATTTACTACTGCTTTGCTAAAAGCTGCTGCCCTAGAAAACCAAAACCTCACCTTGGATTGCAATGATCTGATAGCAACACATTCTATCACCATGAAGCCCTGCATTTCCAGGCGATGATCACTGAAATCTTTCCAACAGATTTAGAGCTATTCACAACCATCTAAATAAATATATATATAGATATATGTATACATATATACAGTACATATCTACCAGTGGTGTATGAGTAGCATTAATGATTTTGAATAGGATTTCAGCAGTGTATTGGGGCATGCCGGCCCCATTTTGCACATAGGATGTGCTCGCAGGGATCCAATCACCTCATGGAATATACCATATTATTCAGAGCAAAAAAACACAGTAAAAAAAACCCCAGCCGTTTTGAATGTAATCTGATTTAATGTAAACATT
Organism: Puntigrus tetrazona; assembly: GCF_018831695.1. Lineage (NCBI taxonomy): Eukaryota > Metazoa > Chordata > Actinopteri > Cypriniformes > Cyprinidae > Puntigrus > Puntigrus tetrazona. The sequence continues at coordinate 8,825,228 of NC_056719.1, read as the reverse complement.
TAGGCATCTATAGATGAAGAAATCACGTGTTGCAGACAGCAAAAAACTAGGCCAGATATAGAAATGACAAAGCTGCTCAAATAGGTAACATGAGACCCTTACATATGAAAATATGAAATAGGGGAAAAAAATATGCAATGAGTTTCGTTAAATCAGATGAAATGAAAGCAATGCATTTAAAAGGATGCATACAAGAAAACAGCAGTGAATGGAGATCAAGAAGCACAAAAAAGACCACAGTGCTGTATTTGTCTCTATTTGGCCTTTTTTATCCCTCTTTTCTTCATATCACTCTATTTCTTACCCTTGCTGTATTCCTCTTGTGGTGATATCTCTCCCTCCTCTTCTTTCTTATTCCTTCTCTCTCTCTCTCTCTCTCTCTCTCTCTCTATCTGTCAGTGTTGTTGCTTTCAGTGCAGCCGGACCGCACCCTCATAGACAGTGTGGATGCTACCCAGTTCTGTACAGTCCAGTGCACTGCAATTCTGCTACAATGAACACCAGTCTCTTGGTACATACATAAAACTCCCCTCTGCAGTGAGTGGAATGTGCCAACCGGAGGGAGGGGGCCCTATTGGGATTGATTTATTCTGTGGGCTGGCTCCTACCATCTTCCCAGCCGCCTGGGGTGGATGAAGGGGGGAGGGAAATGTGTTGAAGTAAAGCGGTGTGTTTAAAACCAAAATCCCACAAAATGGATCTATATAATCAAAAATGATGGCGAAACATTTGTTAGCGAGAAACACTTGTGTTTTCGCCGGTGATATCGCTGAAGCCTTTGAATAAGTGAGCCTTCCCTCTCACTGCTCTGTTACCATGGGAACTGCTGCAGTCTCAGCCTCTTTGTCTTGTACAGAGGCACCATTTTGACTCAATGGTCTCTCCCACCTTGGTGAAGATCTTAAACCCCCCCACATCTTTACATCACTCCACCCTCCCGCTGCGTTCATTCTCATGTTACAGTCACTTTGTTGCAAATCTGCCCCCTAGTTTCCTCCTGAGAAATGAAAATGCTGTTATCTGAAACATTTGGTGCGTAAAGAAAGAATAAAGGGTTCTTAGTGGTTCTTAGCTACATTAAAATGAATTCGATTTTTTTGGTTCAGTACCAAACAATCTGTCCTAGAGGATAAAAGACTAAATGCAACGTGTTTTATTTATGCTGGCCTTATACATTTAAAAAATGTTTATACCATTTTCTATAAAAGTGAATTTGAATTATTTAAACGTCAAGTGGTGTATCCAAGTAAAAGGAATTAAATACTTTAATTGTAACTTTTACTACCACTAGCCTATTACTACTATTAGGCTATTATTCTTATTACAGCTACATAAAACATGTTTTTTTCAGTCATGAATATCAAATTTCTAATGGTTGCTCCAAAACAGGTGTCTTCCTACAACAAAAATATGTGGTTTTAGACAATTGAATGTGTTAATTTAATTAAATAAAAATTACATTTAATTTAACGGCATTTTTACCGTATATTTGAATTTCATAAAAATTTAATTACATCAGGGGTCATGTTATTGCATTTCGTTAATTTCTTTAGCCTGTGTTACACTGTACTTTCCTTTTTGTTTTATTGTCCTGTCATTTCTTTTCTTGCAATATAGAAAGATACATTATTTGAGTATTTGAAAAGCATCTGAAAAATTAAAAAATCTAACCTTTTCTGTAACAGTACGTGTGAACAGCAACTACATGTTTTAAATTGCAGCACTGCATAAGCAGCACCTCTGCAGATTTGCAAACGCGTCGCGCACCTTGTATTTTGTACCTCTTCTGTTGCCGTACTATCACACCAGCAGAGGCGCCACTGAGCTAAACAGATGGTTGTTTTTCTCTGATCTGTAGATAGTAAGCGACAAGCGTTCGTTTCATTTTCTTAATTAAATATGACTTAGAGATCAATTGCTCTGCCCTGAAATGCATAAATTATGCGTCACTCTAGCACATAACCGAGGAAAGGAAGGGAAAGGAGAGGGGTCGGTCCACTGGAGTTTTTCATCAGTGTATTTTGAAGCAGAAATATTTATTTGTCCATGGCGTGTTGTCAAATTAAAGAAGGTGCGTGTGCTGTTTATATTTCAATATAATGCACTTAATTGATAAAGATATCATAGTAAGATAAAAACTACGGAAGGAAGGCACTTACCGTACTGTTCAGAGAGACTATACATTTGTTTAAAGGTATTATTTCTTGTAAAGGACAAGCTGAAACGATAGGGCATATTCTGGTGTTTCGTTATTTCCTATATTACCGCATTATAGTCAAATGTGCAATTATGCTTCATTAGTTATTATATTTTCTAGTTCACATTGAACGACATAGATTGTATAAGCTGTGCTTACATTAAGCTGCACCTAAAATGATAAGAAATCTGAGAGTATAAAAAAGTATTTTTTTATCTGTCCGACTACATATACCTATATAAGTACAATTTAGCATTCTGAGGTGTTTATGAGATGATTCGTTTTGGATTAGTTCTCATGCCTTCATCCTAAAAAAAAGTATAACTATGTTAATTAAGGTGTTTATAATTGTAATTACTCTGCAACTATAATATAATTAATGCTTTTAATTATTTCTTGTGTTGCTTTTTTAGGGCACTCTGTGACTTCATCGACTATTACAGAAGAAAGCTGGAAAAGCAGATTTATACCGTCAGATAAGAAACCGGCATGTCATGTCTTTAGTCACAGATCAAGGTCTAAAGACGACTAGATCCAAATGTGACTTTGGTCAAATTTGTGTCATGACCTTCTAACCCACTCTATTTTCAAACTATTAATTCTGCCTATAGATGACAAGATTTATTAGATGTAGTGACGTATTACTGGACAGCGTTTGAAGTGGTTTGCATGAGTAAAGAGGGAAAGACCCCTTTGCCTGCAGTGGGGGGGTTGACGGGCAGACAGCGTGACAGTGAAGGATTGCCCACTATGGGTGCAGCAATGGGGCCTTTGCTGCTTTGGCTCCAAGATGTGGCGGCGGTGACCCTTCTAAGAGCTCGCAGGACTCTTCTAAGGGCTGCTATCCTGTTCTGCGTCCTGGTGCTTCTTCTGTGGGTCTCCATCTTCTTGTATGGAAGCTTCTACTATTCCTACATGCCCAGTGTCAGCTTCTCCACACCAGTGCACTTCTACTACAGGTACAGACATATCGGGACCGATCGGGAACATTCCTGTCTTGTTTTTACAATGGCCTGTGTGCGCACGACTGAGTTCTTAATTAGTTTGGTCCGATGCACAAATACTCCCAACAGTAGTGCACTGTGGTTGATTCCTCTTTCCTCTGTTTCTTCTCTTACAGGACAGATTGTGATGCTTCAGATTCAGTCCTCTGTTCTTTCCCCATGGCTAACATCTCACTTTTGAAGAATGGAAAAGACCAGGTAGACAAATTATAACTATAATTAAATACACAAATGATTTGCAAGTTTTACAGGTTCTTATAAAATTAGATAATTATACTTGCAGTGAATGTCCTTTTAAAATGATCTAACAGCTCTGTTAATTATGCGCAAGAAAATGTAATACTTTTGTATTGTATACCTAATGTGTCCAGGTTTACATTTACAGCCAGTTTTATTTTCTTGACTCTTTCTGGTAGGTAATGATGTCTGGTCAGGCCTACAGGATCTCTCTGGAGCTGGAAATGCCAGAATCTCCTGTTAATGAACAGCTTGGCATGTTCATGGTCAAAATGTCTTACTATACCACTCATGGGACAGTAGTTCAGTCTGTGGCCCGCTCAGTGAGTGCATACAACTCATATTAAATTATATTATATTATATTATATTATATTATATTATATTATATTATATTATATTATATCATATACAAATCAAATTCATTTTTGTTTATGTTGTTTTGGTTGTTAAGACAGCTGTTAATAAACACAATAGCCTTTTAATAATATTAAATTTATACCAATAATGTGATACGTTTTATTAATTGCTAAAAATGTATTTAAAATTAGCTAAAGATTTAATTTATTTAATTTATATTATTACCGATAACGTTTATATGATGGCAAATATAATCTAAAAATACAATTAGGAAAAATGTGTATGCACAATCAATTTAAATTATTTTTGAAAGAATTTAATAGTTTGATTTAGCAATGTCTCATTTAAGAAATGTATTTCAAAAACATTTAAAAAAAAAAAAGTGCTTCTAAAACTCTACAAAACCCCTAAACTTTCACTTAGTTTCACTGATCTTTTTTCGGTTTTAGATGCACTTAGCAAGCATCTAGTATTGTGGGATATGCTGTCCGTCTTCAGTTTGATTTAAAGTCACATTTGATATTTACAAAGCTACTTTCGTTCAACCTTTTATGTTACAGTAGCTGTCAGTACATGGCCGTTTGCCTCTTATTTGTGTGCTCCTTGTTTTTCCTCATCAGACGATGCTGCACTACCGTTCTAATCTGCTGCAGACCTTGAGCACGCTGCTGTTCTCACCCCTCCTGCTCACAGGTGTGTCTGAGCAGAAACAGCTCATCGAGGTGGAGCTCTACCCAGATTTCAAATCAGACCTTGTAAGTTTGTAAAATGTAAACAAGATTGACAAACTTGTCATTGACGCCTTTTTATATTATTTATACCAAGAGTTCCTATCTAAAACTAAAATTTGTGTTTGTACATTATATCGATCTGTCCTTCACAGTACCAGCCTGCTGTTGGTGCCGTGATCGAGATCCAGTCCCGCAGAGTCCAGATTTATTCTGCCCAGCTTAGGATCCATGCCTACTTCACTGGCATTAGGTATTTGCCGTGGTTTGGTTTAATCAGTTTATTTGACTATTTGTGGTGATGCTTCTCACTTTCAGCTCAAGACTTACTCCTTGTTCTTCCCTTCTGCTACAGATACCTCCTTTATAATTTCCCTGTGATGTCTGCAATTGTTGGGGTGGCGAGTAACTTCACCTTCCTCAGTGTCATTTTGCTCTTCAGCTACCTGCAGTTCATCTGGGGAGGGCTCTATCCCCCCGAGCAGGTCAGAGTGAAGGTAAGACCATCTGTCTGCCTCATCTATTTAACCTTCATGCTATCGCACTTCCATTGGATTCGTGTCCGTTCACATACATAGGTGATGATGGGAGACTCGACACGACTTCAGCAGAGGAGGGAAGAAGCACGTAAACGTATGCACTCATCCGCCAGCACTCCTAGTAAGAGCAACACTACAACACACACACGCATAATCACATCAGCCAAACGGATCAGTCAATAACATGCAATTCTTCCTCCGTCTCTCAGCAATGACTTATGGAAGAGATAGCAGTGAAGCGGCAGATCCACCAAAACAAGCCGTTCGTAACAAAGGTGAGTAAGAACGTGCAAATGTGATGAAAGTGATGCAGTAGATTTATGTGGCAATTATATTCGCATTAGTTCAATAAATGCAGCGATCATGTCAGTGAAGAATCATACAATCATGTTTGTTTTGTGCAGGTGAACTGGACACTCCTAGTGTGCTTCGGACAGAAGGACTGAATCACCTGCAAGAGGATGAAGCTGGTAAAAATATAAGCTTAAAAGATAAGATGAATAAAATCACAACACTGTAAGAATGTTTGAAAAGTCTTTAAGTTCAGTATGGCTGCATTTAGTTACTGTTCCATATATATATTATTGTAAAACTGTAATTTTTGTGTCTTGAAATATTACTACAATTAATGTTTTTTTTTTTTATTATTTAATTTATTCCTATGATGGCAAAGCTGAATTTTCAGCATCCACGAGTCATCAATGTGACACGATCCTTTGGAAATCATTCCAAAAGGCTTATTTTGTGCTGAATTTTTTAGCATTCTTTGGTGAATAGAAAGTTCATAAGAAGAGCATTTATTTAAAATGGAAATCTATTGTAACGTTATAAATGTATTTCAGTTTTGGTCAATGTAATGTATTCTTGCTGATTTATTTATATTTTTTAAACAACACAAAAAAAAAAAACAGACCCTAAACTTTGAATGGCATTTCAAAATTTTGTTATGAGACTCTATATAGTGCAGTCCTCAATCTGATATAACGACAACATCATATGCCGCATCATATGGTTTCTTTCACATCAGCAGCTAATAAGCTTTCTGTTTATCATTCAAATACTTGGCTAGTTCTTGCCGAAGCAGTTGCAGCATGCTTCAGAAAACTAACTCATCTTCCCTAGCTCCACGCGTATAGTTCCGCTGTATAAAGAATCATGTATGTTAAGGGTGTTATTTTATATATGCGCAGCAGTATTTCAGGAGAATGTTATGGAGTTGTCACGATAGAAATACAGTTCACTGGTTAATATTTTCTTCAACAGCTCAGGACTCCTCGACAGATGAAGCTCCCGTTTTCCTTGAGGCTCCTCATATCGCAGAGACTCATTTGAGTGAGGAGGATCCCGATCTTGAGCAGAGGGCAGCAGGAATGGGAAACGGGACTCAAGATGAAGAAACTAACCAACCGCAGTCCTCAGACACCAGCCTTAGACAAAGGCATGGACCCTGGATGAGGCTCTGAGCTCCAAACTCTGTAGCCACCTCAAACGCACATGCATTCTGTTACATTAAAGCGCATTACATGACTCATAGCTAGCATATTTGAGACATTCCTTTTGCAGTGCATTTTTCGACAACAGCAACAAAAAAATTCTGATGCATTTGAAAACCAGTTTACCTCGTGGAGCCGATGTAAAGCTACAGACAATTTCCTGCTCTGCTGCTATTGTTCTCCTTTAGATGATTACCTACTATAGGGCTTAAAGGTCACTTTTAGGGTCCTGTCGTGATTTAACCTGTCTGCGGTTCTGTTACATTGTCAGTTTTGCATGCAAAGTGTAACTACTGTAATTGTGTACAGTGTTTTAACACTTCCGTTTTATCCATTTTCCTTGCATTCATCTGTGTTGTGATGTATCTCGCAAAAATCTTTACCACGGCTAAGCAGCTCCGCTCAACTTCTTGGAATATTGTATAATTTGTTTCATCAGTTTCACTTATTTTACTGCAGAAAATGTAAAAACATATTTTGTTAAAGAGGAGCATGTTTCTTATAAAAAAAATCTGAAGTGGCATTTATGTGGCAAACAATAAATAATAATTAGATTAATAATAATAATACAAATAATAATAAATTAATAATAATAATAATAGTAATTTTAGCATTAACTTTTCTTATAATTAATTATTATTTTATTTTTATTATTACTGTTACTATATAAATAATGTTCCAATTTTTTTATTTTTTTGTTTTATTTTTATTGTTTTTTTTTATATTTATTTCATTAAATTCATGCCTATTTTTCCACTCTAACCAAAGATTTCGTGGTATATTTGCTTTAATGAGTAAACCAGGATGAAACTAAGAATGTTCAAATTTTAAGTTTACTTTATATGTTTATTTGATTCATTTAATAAATCAAGCATGAAGGCAATAGCTTACCCATGGTCAATCTTTTATTGTTCAACACTAGGAGGCAATAGTGAAGTGCTGTGTAAACTCTCCTCTGGGTATTCGAAGAAGAACGTGGCGCAGCTCCGTTTAAGAGGTTTTTCTCCCACATAGCACTGGCAAGAAAGGATCTCTTCCGATCTTGCGCGCCTACAGAGCGTTTATATTATTTTCACTCGATTTCTTTTTATTAAAAATAAGAAAACAACGATCGGAAGTCCTATATTTTAGATTCAAAGTAGCGTAAAGCCTTCTTAAAAGATGGCGACAGCGGACGACTCGCGCTACTATAATGGTAAGTTTGAGCCGTTGGCGAAAGCGCTCACCTCCATTTTAATTATCTGATGCGAATAAGGTTTGGTTAAGTTTATTCGCATCTTATTGCTTCTCGACACCCGTTTTTCTTAACCCTCGTGTCGTGTGTGAGCGTGTAACGTCGCTCTGCGATTTACATAAGCGACGTCTATCCAGCTAGCTTTTGTTTTTGTATGTGCGTGGTGTGTTTTCGTTGTTAGCCGTTCAGTTCGGACAAACGGTCGGCGCATCACGGAAAGCTGATTTTTATCATATTTGTGGTTTTTGTGAAATGTTGGGGAAAGAATATTGAGGGAGTGAACTGACCACATGGTGGTAATGTGCGTTTAGGTCACGCTAAACTGCTGTAATATTGGCTAGCTTTAAGCTATAATATCGAGATATACATACAAATAATAAAACCTCAGAGGAGCCTTATGATAAATTGCAGAGTTTTTTTTTAAGCTCATCTCTTGCCTTTTTTGTTTGTCAGACAGTGTTTAACATCTGGTTAAAGATTGACTTACGGAATGGTTCTCAGGAAATGCCGTTTTTTATGGATTTTTTTTTTAAGCTTTAAAATAGAAGTAAATATATTCCATTCTATAGTTTGTTAGAGCAGCGATCTCTTAAGAGACACAGGTAACGTGACGTGAAATGCTTCCAAGCAGTGCCCATTAACACTTGTGTGATTACAGGGATTGTGTCACATGTATGTGTTAAATGCCTGTTTTCGCACCTCTGACTCTTTCATCTTCCATGGTTTAGAGCATGATGACCGTGTTGGTGGACCAAAGCATCGTAACCGTAAAGGCAGAGGCCCTTTCAGAGCCCCCCTGTACAGCGATCAGATTTCTCGACCGAGGCATCGAGGTGGTCATGGTGGAGGAGGAGGAGGAGGAGGCCCTGGTCCTCGGTCCAGACTTCAGGATGATGATGGAGATGTGACCATGTCAGAAGGTCCTCAAGACAGTGGCGCCCAGCGCAGATTGTGAGCACTTTGGGGCATAATTGTACTTATTTTCTTATATAATCATTAAGGTTCAGAGCTTAAGACTTTTTTTATTCTCAGCAATCCATATGGCCGGCCACAGAATCGTCGCGATGAGCGCAATCGCAAAGGTGGACGTGGAGGCGGTGGAGGGGCAAATGACGATAGAGGTGGCAATCGATATGGAGGCAGAGGTGGTGGTGGTGGAGGTGGCGGTGGTCCTGATGGAAACCGCAAGAACTGGTTTAAAATGACTGTTAGTACATTAAACGTTAATAATGCATGAATTAAGCAGTTATTGTTTAAATGAACGTTTTGATTTAAAGTACACTCATGACCTTGTTGGCATATTGCTTTGTGATTTGTCTTTATCACAGATTCCCTTTGGAAAGAAATACGACAAAGAATGGCTTTTGTCTTCGCTTCAGAGCGTCTGTTCCATGCCATTCCATGCTGTTCATGTAAGTCTACACGGAAATGCATTTTCTTAGCATGAGTATAGAAAAGCACCAATATGTCCCATTGCTAATTCTCCTCCGACTTGTCTTTTTTTTGGTCGTAGTATCACACTGATGGCAACAAGGCCCAGTTTTATGTTGAAGACTCCACAACTGCTAACGCTTTGTTTAAAGTGTCACGGAAAATAACAGACAAAGATGGCTATAAGGTAATACTTTATTTGCAATGCATCATAAACATTGAAAGATGGCAGAACTTTCATGTAGTCATCAATCTAGTTGCCTCTTTTTTTGTAGTTACTAAAAATTGTCACGTTTAACCAGTGTGTAATTCTGTTGGATGGATAGGTGACTGTTATTATGAACAGCTGCCCACCGCCTGCTTTGATTCACACTGACCTGAAGGCTGCGGATTTGGAGCATTTGAAGGTAAAGGATTGTTTCTTGCAGCAAACTTTAAGAGGATGCTTTGATTAATTTCATTTATGGGTAATAACTGACTGTCTTCTGCAGCAATGCATGGCTAAACGCTTTGATGGGTCACAGCAAGCTCTTGATCTGAATAACATCAGAGTCGATCCAGGTTGGTCTTTCACGCAGTCGTCTTTTTCCAAACAAAAACATTTATTCGTTTCAGCTTGATGTAGCTCAAATGTTTGTGTCTTCTGGCAGATTTGGTTTCTCAAAATATTGAGGTCACTTTAAATCGGAGGAACTCCATGTTGGCGGTAATCAAAATTATTGAGGAGAACATTCCTGAGGTACATTACTTTTTTTTTGCATGCAGCGCATATACCAAGTTTTAAAAATGTTGGGTCAGTCAGGAGTTTTCCTTTTTTTTTTTTTTTTTATTGTATTGATCAACAGTGACAGTAAAAACATTAATAACATAACAAATGATCTGTTATTTTGAACTTTATCAAATAATCCTGGATCATGGTTTCCACAAACATATTAAGCAGCCCATCTGTTTGTTATAAATGTATCTCAAGCAGTAAATGAGCATTTTAGAATGATTTTTGAAGGATTAATGGCTGCTGAAAATTCAGCTTTTTGATTACAGAAATAAATGTAAATCATTTAAAATAAAAAAACAGATTTTAAATTACAATTTTTTTTTCACAGTATTACTGTTTATACTGTATTTTTTGAATCAGTTAAATGCTGGTTTGGTGAGCATAAGTGTTTCTTCTTTCATGAACATTAGAAGTCTTCTCAAACCAACAGTTAAAGCATTAGTGTACATTGTTGAACTTTTTATAAATGTGATCTAAAAAAAAAACCCCATTTTTCTTTTTTCTTTTCACAGCTAATTTGTCTGAACCTGAGCAACAACCGGTTGTTCAGGCTGGATGACTTGGCAGATATTGTCAACAAAGTTCCCAACTTGAAGATTCTCAATCTGTCACATAATGAGGTAGAATTACGCTTTCTGACACCTATTGATTTACTGTTTCCTTTAGGCTTATCAATCATGTGTCATTGTATCGTCTTGTAGCTGAAGACTGAGAGAGAGCTTGATAAACTGAAGGGTCTGAAGCTGGTGGAGCTCTCTTTGGAGGGGAATCCTTTAGGTGGACACTACAAGAACCAGGCTGACTATGTCAGGTTAGTCTTCTCTGCCATTTGTTGCCAGAAAAATACTGTACACAAGTACATAAATATCAAGCGCAGTACTTTGAAACATGCGCTCCTACATTATTCAGCAGTAACAAGCCTCCATGCTCTTAAAGCTATAGATATTAACCCGATTGACTTTACGTAATCTAGTAGAATGCAATGCATCCGTGCGTTGCGTTATGAATTGCGGTGTGTTCAACAACACGCAAGCTCATGCTCGGAAGCGTCTGCGTTCACGTACTTGCGTAGAGTATGTTTCAGGCCTGAAACAGTAGTTGTGCGTGTCTGTGCCCATATGCACATCAATGCAAACATATGCAAAGCCGTACCCCTTATAGTTCAGTTAAAAAAATAACTGAGTGGGGGTGTTAATGGCTCTATAACTGGTGTGTAAAATACACCTTGAAAACATGGCAGTCATTAGAAAGAGAAAAGTATTGCGTGCTGAATGTTTCAGATTTGTGAGTTGAGGTTCACTTTGAATTTGTACTTTTATTTTTTGAGAGCAAGAGAGAGGAACATTATTCCCTGGCAGGAGAGAGTCTGACGTAACACTTTATAAGGACGTTCTCGGTAGAAACTCTCCCTAATTTGTTTTACACCTAAAAACAATGTTAAATTTTCTTCATTGTCCCAATCACTGCATGTTACTCTAAAGAAGAAGTAGAATCCAATGGTTATTGAAGCCTGTGTGTAATATGCAGGTGTATTCTTTTCATTAACCAATGAGCTCTTGATTTTCCACTAGTTCCACTAATCATCAGGCATGTGGTAGTGATATTTACTTGTTCGAGTTCCAGTGGCAATCCAGTAAGGAGCATAAGTTTTTCGACACCTCTGGTTGTCTTTATGGTTTCTACACTCGGGTACTTCATTCTTGCTTTTTTTTTCTACCCCTTTTTCTGCCCCCTCACTGTTGGCCCTGTAGCTTTTGCACAGAACACAGCAATAAACTTTTCTAAAACATTTTAGCATATTGTAAAACTCATTAGCTCATGCTTCAGTAGTTAAAAGTCCATTTAAGCAGCAGCTTCTGCATGTGACCTCCCAGAATGCTGACGATTAAGTTGGCATACAAGGACACAGCAACCATTGGAGATGATGCTCTATTAAGTACTTTTGTGCTCCACCTGTTTAAAATGCTGGCACCCTCCTCCCTCCACCCGCCCCCCTACACACGTCTAACACCTGATGTACTGCTGATGCTGTGTGGCCAGTGAGAGGCTGGTTAGTCAACGACGGGTAAGATCCCACCTTTTGATTCTGGGACAACCTAAGGCAGGCACAGCCGCAAAACTGGCCACAGCAAACGACTTGGAGATGAAGAAGACGAAAGAGAAGAAAGAAGATGCGTTGTTTGAGAGGAGATGCCACTGGTGGAGAAGGAGAGGGGAGGTTTTTAAGAGAAACCTTGAGCCAAGCGCTGCTCCGAAACGTGAGCTTTTATTCACGGCGCCAAACGAATAACGAGAGCAGAGGCAAATCTCTCTCTCTCTGTTTCTGTATTGAAAGAAAGGTGGAGGATAAGTTGGTCAGACTGACCGTTTTCATGATCCTCGTCCTAGAGCACTTTGGAGAAAAAAAACATCTGATCGTCAATTCAGCAAAGACAAAACAATGGGAGAAAATACTGGAGGAGGATCACAGGAAACATGTTTGTTAATATTCATTTCAATATCAAATAGGCTACAAATGATTAAATAAGAATTAGAAACGTAAGGTGTCTGGGCTCAAATGAAGCTTCATTTAATAGTTTGAATAAATACCCTGCCGTTCTTTAATTTAATAGTAGGGTCTAAATGAACTAGGATGAATAACCCATACACCTTTATAGCACTCATTTATTTTCTTTGTATTATCTGTGCAGAGGCTCAGTAGTCAACATTTGTGCTCCTCTGTTTGTTTGTTTGTTTTTTTTTTTTTTTTTAAATGTGTGACCCCAATTGTATTGACTCGCACTCTTTTGGTTTGGTTTCTCTCAGTGAACTGCTCTTTTACTCTCTTCTGTTGTTCATCCCCCCCCCCCATGTGTATGGTTAAATTTACTCATTAAACTTTACTACAATTAGATCTATTATAAATGTTTTTTTGCCCCAACCTAAGCACCCAATGAATAGTTTACACTTTAACAACTCAACCTGCCAACATTTGTCATTCGAGTGCCTGAAAAAAAAAAGTTTTTAAAGAACCACCAGTATGTCAGATCTCATCCAAGTACCTCAAACTCTCCCCTTTCCACCGAGTACACTTCCCAAATGTGCTAAAAACAAAATACTAACTGACCGACTGGTTGATTGATGGTGTGAATGCTCACCAAACTCTACCCCTCACAACACCCCACTGCCCCCATCCTTTGCCAGCCTGCGTGTGTCTGTGTTTCGGCCTGTAGGGGGCACCGGTGGTGAGTATTGTGCATGGGTAAGTACTGTGCCGGGGGTGGGCGGGAGTTGGAACAGGGCTGTGATTGGATGATCGGTGCCATGGCTCAGATATCCACGTTTTTCATTCACACAAGTACAAAACAGTACAAAAACAAACTTGAAGTATTCGACAAACCTTCACTGTTTGTTCAGTTGAAATGAATGGTGTTTGTTTAAACTGTCACAGTACTGTTCGAATGTTTGGGGTCAGTAAGATGATTAAGAAATTAATATTCAGAAAGGCTCATTAAATTATACAATGTAAGAAAAAAAAATCTAAAGTGTTTTTTTTTTTTTTAATGTTCTGTTTATCAAAGAATCCACAAATATTGTAAGTAGTTGAGTTTTCACCATTGATGATAATAAGTGTTTCATTAGCACAACATCAGCATACTAAAAGGATTTCTGAAGAATCATGTAACATTGAAGTAAATTCAGCTTTGCAATCAAAGTAGCGATTTACCTTTATTGAAATAGAAGTTATTGCTATTCAATTGTATTATTTTAGAACACTACTGTTTTTGTTTTTGATTAAATAAATGCATCCGTGCTGAGTACACATTAATCAAATCCTGCCGACCCCTAGCTTTTGAACTGTGATGTGTAAAATGTGTAAATCCACAGTTTTGCAATATCTCAAGCCTGATGGATAATTGTAAGTAAATATTTCTCTGATTGAATCACTTTTTACCTATTTGTCCCATACTTATGGTGGCCCTGTTTTAAGTTTGTGTTTGTGTTGGAAAGTGTCATTCGCACACGTGCAGTCTTTGCTAACGTTGACTCTCTTGTTCTTTCTTTGTGATTGTTGGACAGTGCTGTTCGGGAACGATTCCCCAAGCTGCTCAAACTGGTAGGAAATCCACAGTGTCCACCTGTTGGTGTAGAATTATTAGTTTGCGAACATACAATTGTGGTAACCGTAAGAAATGAAGATGCGGTCACATTCGCTCTTTGGCTTAATTGGCTATTAGACACGTTTGTTAATTTTTTTTTACAATAGGATGGACACGTCCTTCCGACTCCCATTGGCTTTGATTTGGAAGTTGCTCCTTCGACTCTTCCCCCCTGCAAGGTTTGATCAAGTTTCCATACTTGCTTCAAAATGGAGATTTATAGCTCATATGAAAGCTGAAATAAGTTTTCCTTTGATTGTATGGTTTGTTAGGATGGGATTTGGTTAATATGCGACTTGGATGGAAATAGTGCATAGAAAAGGCTATTGCTATAAATACACCCAAGCAACTTTTTTTAAATGTACTTTTTTTTTTGTATTTTATTTTTTTCTATCAAAATTCTTGACACAGATGTGAAAATGAACATTGAATCTAACCTTATTAATTTTTTTTTGATGTATGAACGTTTCAAAGGCAATGTGTAAAAAGTGAGGTCATTCTTTTTTTTTTTTAATGTGTGAGAATTTTTTTTTTTTAAAGACCCTCAACCTCTGTTTTACCTCAAACACAGACTAGCTACTTCTGCTCTGAAGAAATCAAGAACATCATCCTTTGCTTCCTGCAACAGTACGTATTCTTTGTTCTTTATACAGCACACTAGCGGCAGATGTAAATGGTTCAGATCAATATGTTCAGGTATGTGTCTCATCCTCCAGGTATTACAGCATATATGACTCAGGAGACAGACAGCCCCTGCTGGACGCCTACCATGACGGGGCAGCGTTCTCCCTCAGCATTCCCTTCACCCTGCAAAACGCTTCAAAGTACAGTATACTTTCTTTCTCCTCTCTTGTCCAGCAGGTACAATCTAATCTTTCTTCCGCATGCTCTTCAAACCTTTCTTACATTTCCTCAATCTTTTTGTTTGCAGAAGCAGTTTAGGGGAATATCAGAAAGACAGTCGCAATATCAGGCGTATGAAAGACGATCCCAGTAAGTGATTATTTAATTTAATCTACATCAAGTTTGTGTCCTCTTCTAACTTCAACATCAAGCTGTGATCATATTTCAGGAAAGTTTTGTGTTTGGGCAAAATACCAGAGCAGCTTTCTGTTTCTCAAATTTGAGCGAGCAAATTGAATAAAATTTAAACCTGCACAGGAAACTTCTTGTCCTCACAAAACTTTCGATTCTGCAAAATTTCGTAGAAGTAATAAATGTGGCCACAACTGTAGTGTTTATTTTTTTTTATCTTGAATCGTGACACGTTGTGACGTTTCCTTCCAGCTACACGGTTTCGTTTGATTAAACACACGCGATTAAACGTGGTGGCTTTCCTGAACGAACTTCCCAAAACTCAACATGACATCGCGTCCTTGATCGTAGACGTCAACACCTACACAGTGAGCCAGACTTGCGGTTTTCTGCCTGCTTGGTTCGTGTTCACATGGTTTTGTGGTACTAATTGCATCTGTTTTTTGTTTTTTGTACAGGCTACATTGTTGGCATTTACGGTCAGTGGAGTTTTCAAAGAGAGTGAGTAAAATCAAGTTAGTCATTTACAATTGAAAGTTTTCACATTGGTTTTTACAATGCATGCTACGGATGCGAAAAACAAACTCTTTGAATTTTAGTAGTGTGTAAAAACATGATTTTAATAATTTTTTAATACATCAGAATATTTTGGACTCTGAACAAGGACCTTTACTCTGAACTGAGATTTTTGTGATTCGCAACACTTTTTTTTTTTTTTAAGCAGATAGCAAAGCGCGAGACTCATTCAGAGCCTTCTCCCGTGTGTTCATTGCTGTTCCTGCTGGAAATGCTGGGTAAGATCTTGCGTATAAAAATGCATTTGGCGTCATGCTCTGTTGGACATATCATCATAACCATTTTTGCCCCTTTAGTCTGTGCATTGTGAATGACGAGCTCTTCGTTCGAAATGCCACTACGGAGGAAATTCGTCGTGCGTTTGTTGCTCCAGCCCCCACACCGTCCAGCAGCCCTGTGCCCACTTTGTCTGCTCCACAACAGGAAATGCTTTCTGCCTTCTCCCAAAAGTCTGGCATGAACCTAGAATGGTCTCAGAAGTAAGGACCACAATACATGTTCTTTATTGCTTTGGTTAGATATGTTAATAGGATCATATAAGTATGGATAGTTGTCACGGTCCGAATTTTTATTTCAGGTGCCTACAAGACAACGATTGGGATTTTGACAGGGCTGCTCAGATTTTCACCGGCCTTAAGGTACACCAAAGGTCCACAACAACTAATACTCACGAGTCCTGCATTTCTTTAAAATGTTTTTTTTTTTTTTTAACAGGCACAAGGAAAGATCCCAGATGTTGCATTCGTCAAATAAAGTGCTGTTGTTGGAGGTTTTATGGAAACCATAAACCGCAAGGGGTCTTCCTAATTCTTCCCATCTAAAATAAATTCTGTAGTTATTTTTTTCCTTTTTCGAGTTTTTCTTTACTGTGAAGAAAAAGGTTCTTGATGTAATTTTCTTTTCTCAAAGTCAGGTTTACAGAGCAAAATAAAATAGGAAAAGAATAACTCAGGAAGGCACTAAAACCATTTCCCCACTATGTGAATTTCTTTTTTTTTTTTTTTTTTTTGTCTTCCTAACTTTGCGGTTAGCGGTTTCCGTTAGTTTTAACTGTTGTCATGTCTAATACAAGACCGATATGGTGAATAAAGTAATTGTTTATTGCTTGCTGTGTTTTGTAAAATAAATATTAACCATGATCTTATGTACTAGACTGTACGAGTGAGTTGTATTTTACTGCGAATTATAGACGAGAAGGAATATATATAAAACTGTTCAGTACACCGTGTCTATCAAAAAAGCTGAATGTGTTAATATACTTGCATCATAGAGCTACCTGTATATGATTTTGCTTTCATTATGATGAATGTAATGCTTCAAAAATCACAACAAATTGGATGCAGTCATGAGGAAATGTTTATTGCTGTTTAGGTAACCGCTACACACTAGGTTATACACATAACCATCAGAAACGGGTATTTGTGCGTTATACAGCCAAACCTGTGCATATTTTCCAAACACAATAATTCATAAATCATAATTCAGTAAATCATTGCTCCAATTAAATGTAAAAGTTACTTCCTTGTGTGGGTTTCCCCACAGAATATGCAATAGTGTTGTTTATTGTTGGGAATTTCCATAGCGCTGTTTTTGGAATAACTGGGTCTACGACAAAAGGGTGACTGATTGTACGGCGTGACCTGGTTGCACTCAGAAGCTTAAATCTCACTGAGAAAGTTTGGGGCCAAGCTGCATGTCAGGCCTGTCCCATCAGGCTCAACGTTGAGCTTCCTGACCACTCCGTCTTCAACCAGCATGGCATACCTGCAGTACATTACGCATAACCGGGATCAGCAGAGCGAAAAGTTTGCCACATATATAAACTAAGGCAAAATTAAGCGCATGCCATTATCATGGCACAGTCGTCTCACCTTTGAGACCTCAGATTTCCAAGCACCTGGATCAAGTGATCATTATTCAGGACGAGATCCACAGCCTGTGTATTAAAAAGATGTTTATAATATCTAGATATGTCGAACGGGGACTGCGTTGAGTATAATAACATTTAATCCCGTGATATTTCCTGATTTCAGTACATGAAAGTGCTTCAAAAGCACGAGTCACCTTTGTGAACGCTCCTGTGGGATCTGCCAGCATCCGCACCTAGAATAAATCACTCGTATAATGACTCGATAGGTAATTCCAGTCAGTCTGTCTGTCTTTCTAAATCCTTCAAGAGACTAATTAGACTGCGTTTTAGTAAAAACCAGGTAAGTAATTCAGGGCAGAGTTTTCCCACCTTGCCGTCTGCTCCGTTCTCTTTTCCCCAGGCGGACATGACAAACACATCATTAACGGACACGCATGCGATCTCATCCACGCCTTTGGCCCTCAGATCCCCAGCCATCTGTATGAACCCTGGGAGATGAGTCTGAGAAAACACAAGTCGCTGTTACATAGACGACGAGAGATGCGCACATGCAATCTCATGTTACACAAACATATATAGGGGGCTTCAGTTGCAGTTTAGGTCTGGCTATTAAAAAAAAAAGAAGCATACTATATGCATTAAAAAAAACTATTGATGTACAGAGCCATAGTACGTTTTTGGATAGTAGCATAGAGATTGATTTTGCTGAACCTTTAGCTTTGGATGAGATTAATTTTTTCACACAAGTTGTTGGTACCTTTGAACATCCAGGTGTGAATGCCCCTGGCACACCAAAAAGCACTCCCTTTTTGCCACTGAAAAGCCCAGCCATTGAGATGCTGTTGCTCGGGTCTCCCTCGTGCACCTGTACATCTGGAAGTTGTTGACCAACCTGCAGAGAATTAAAACGGCAGCATGAATAATGCATCGTAAAACACTGATCAAAGAGCTTCATTTCTTAATCCATTATTTAGTAGTAAGTCAATTCACTGCCACAGCAAAACAAAACCAAGAGCTCTGATGACAAGAGCTGTTCCAGTAAACTGTACAATTTCAGAGAATAAAGAAGAAGATGAAAACATTTGGACTCCTGACTGAATAATTCTTGTGATTTAAAGACTTGTGCCTTAATGCTTGAGAAGTCATGAGTCACACTCAAGCACCTTTATTAACTCATTAACTTAATATTTAATACTTAACATATATATATATAGTTTTGTAAACCTGCTACTCAATATTGGCACAGCTTTGGAGGAATTGTGCGATTTGCGCAATTCTCTTGCAATAATTATTAACATAAAAAAACAGTTAAAAAAAATAAAATAAAAATACGGTAAAAATAGTAAAAGCGATGCTAAACCTCTTAATTGGCCAAAAGCAAATTCCCTTCCTATATATCATTAAAAATGGATGTTTATAGTTCTTGGAAGTGAAAAAGGATAAAGCAGTCAACATTTGAAGCGGTTCAAAACCTTTAATCAAAGTTGTCCTAAAATGCAAACAATACCCATTCTTGTCTTAGGAGGAACTTTGAGGAACTTTCTTGATCCACTTCAAATGTTGACTGCTGTATGTAATTTTTTCATTTCTGTTGCACCTGTGATGAACTTTGATATATCGCTTGGCTTTCTCTTTAACCAGTTTTTAATGGTGGTTGCCCGTAAAGAATCATAATTGTAATACTTAGGGTTAGTGGAATATTAACATTAAATGCGTTAGTTGAATATGCACTGTAATTGCTAGCATATTTTTAGAGCAAGGTTCTGGTAACTGCAGCTTCCGCTATTGCAGTGAATTTTTTTTTGTCACTTTATTTATTTTGTAATTTTATTAGTGTACGATAATACGCAATTTATTAAATTATATAGGTAGTAACACGATAAACTTATTTACAACAAACGCCAATGTTATGAATAACTTCAATGATTGATAAGCTCCAGAATTTGAGATTATTTACTTTTGTAGTGCTGCCTAATAATCATAACATGTAGCCTAGGCTAATGTAAAACAGCATTTATTTTCTTTTTGTCGGGTTTGGTCGTAATTCCCGCAGCCACTAATTCTCAAAGTATTATTTATGCCAGAATGTGGCACTATTAAAAATGATACGTGTCCGCCGTTTAAATGTTTTTAATGTTTTACTGATAATGTCGGATAAATCTCAAGCGCATTAAACCCGCGGCACTTCTTCTTAGTTTGCTTCTCAGCACAGTAGTTCAGCAACGAAAAAAAAAAAAAATAATCGAGAATATTTGACAAGCACGCAGTTGCGATGTTGCCATATACTCGCGAAACCCGCTCCCGATTTCAAACGTTCCAGTTGCGCGTCAGGCCTACAAGAAAATAGTTTACTTCCACCACTAATGCTCTAAAAGATCTCCAGCAACACATCTGAATAACTATCAGGTGAAAAAACATCGCGAAATCCTAACCCCGCTGAAAAATAACCCGCGCCCGTCTTACGAAACGCGCGTAATAAAGACGCTCATGGCCGCCGCGCTGTTCCAGAAGCGTCTAATGCGTTTATTTTAGGCGCAGAGCGGCGAAAGCAGCGCCAAGGTCACGGTCGAGATGTGCGTCCGGGTGCCCCGCCGCTGCGGCTCTTACCTGGATCGGCATTCTGGTGTTGAGAGTGGAGTGCAGCAGTCTAACGCGAAGGGAGGCACGGACGCCTTTCTGTAGAAGCGTGGTGGAAATCATCGGGTTTATATAGCAGCGGCTCAGACTGAGAGAATACATCAACACTTCATCCAGCCTCACAGACACGCCTCCCGCCCCAACACCGAGGGATTCATCAAAGGAGCTTCTTACCTGCCTGGCTGCCTCTAATTAACTTTATTACACTAATAAACATAATATACTGGTATTAGGACAGTAATTAAGTGTTAATGCGAAACCAAATATTACTCCACCCTCGCTGTCTGTCCAGCGAATTAGGTCGTTTTTTTTTCTTCAGTAAAAAGGGGCCAAAATGACTTTTTTTTTCGTTTCTATCAAACGTCAACATAATATTAGACTCTTAAAATGTTAATAATGGTTGCTTATTAACACATTTTAATGCTGGTATTTCATTATGACTTACTAACTGAGATTTGCAGTTTTGGCATGAGCCATTAAAAGCCTTGAGATCAAGGTCAGACTGCGATGTGCTTTTTTGCTGATAGGCCTATTTATATAAATTTGCAGGTATTATTTTCAATTATAAGTTGTTTCCTGTTTTAAAAAATATATGGTGAAAGACAATTTTATGAAAATGAAAGGGCGTTTAATTTGTCCTTGAGTTTAGTTCTTGGAAAAAATGATGGCGTAATTGCGACAGATGGGTTTTTTTCTTTGTGTTTACAGTTATGCAATTATTAAAGGAAAAGTTTAATGGCAAGGATGACGCACACTCTTGAGAGACATGTTTGATGATATAATACCTAACATCCAAACTGGTTTTTAAAAATACCGACAGACAGAATGAAGCGGTCATTGAATATGTCTGCAGGGCTGCATAGGAAGCAGGGTTAATGGTGGACAAGTGTATCTGACCTCACATCTAGGGGAGGTAATAATATTTTTTAAATGCAAGTTTTAATTACAGAGCATATATAGACCAAAAAATTGTCCAAGAGCCCAGAATTTGGAACGCAATGGACATCAGTGATATTTCTGGGGCGAAATTACTTATTAAGTGAAGCATCTGTCTAAATATGTCTAAATTGGAGAGATTAATGTATAACTCTTTTAATAATGTGATCTCTAATTAATTATGGTGGAAATAATTATACAGGCTTACTCCTAAAATTATTTTGGATGTCATGGAGAACACTCAGTTAGCAAATATGTCCAATACGGGGGAACGTATAGTACAAAATAATTTCTGTAGACAATATGATATGATAATATGATTAACTGACATATTTCAAAAAAAAAAAAAAATAAAAAAATATATATATATATATATATGTATGTATAGATATCTATATATAAAGATATAGATATATGGATAGATACATCATAAATAGATAGATAGATAGATAGATCTATCTATCTATTTATACTGTGCATATATATATATATATATATATTTTTATTTTTATTTTTTTTTTTTTCCTTAAAAGAGTCAAGGGTCATATGATGTAGCTTAAAAGAACATTAGTTTGTGTATTAGATTAGGTAATGCAATGTGTTTATAAGTAAGTGTTTATAAGTAAAAAACACATTATTTTCCACATACTGTAGGCTACTGTTTCTCCTCTAAGCCCCGCCTTTTTCTGAAACGGGTTGATTTGTACAAAGCTCATCATTCTAAAAAAGCGAGGTGTGCTCTGATTGGCCAGCTGTCCAGTGCTCTGTGATTGGCCGAATAAGCATCTGCTGGAAATGTTACGCCCCTCACTCTGTAACGTGATGCAGTTTGTCGGCGCTACGACAAAAAAAACCAATAAAAGCCATTACAAATGAGACATTTGTTTCATTGGGGATATAATTGCTGATTATCATGACTTTGTAAACATAACCATAAACGTATATATATATATATATATATATATATATATATATATATATATATATATATATATATATATATATATATATATATATCTGCATTATCTGCATAAATAAGAAGAGTATTACCTCGCTTTATAGTCTCAGCACGCAGCCAGCATAATCTGCTCTGTAGGTTCAAGAATCGGTAAAATAAAAGTTTATAAAAAAATATAACACTTTAGTCTTTACAATTTTAGGGATCTTGTAATATTTCAAAGAGAAAGGAAAACTTGAAATCACATCATGTGACTTCTTTAAAGCAACACAGAGCAACGGCACAGTTACATCAGTTCCTCCACTTTTACACATAGTTACCAGTGTTACACATCTTTATCTAGGCCCGTGGGCACAGGCACCATGCAAACAACACAGGGGCCAAACCTTTAAACGCTTATCCTTGACATCTGACAGATGTTTGAAAAAAGGTTTCAAGTTGGCTTTAAAGCCAGCAATACTATCAGCAAGATAGTCCAAATGCTAGAGAGTTCACACAACCGTGATTTAAAAGCTTTTTTTTGTGATCCGGACTTTTATTTTAGCCATCACTATTCCCTATTGGACTTGGGGAGAGGTCCGAAGTCAAAATTCACTCCGAAACTCAAGCAAGACCAAAAAAATTTTTTATAGACCCCCTTATAAATTAAAAATTATACGATTTAAACGTTCGTGCTAAAAAAAAAAACATTACTCGCAAACCTTTAGAGAATTAAAATTAATCTTTTTATCATCAGCCTGCCTAACTAAAAAAAAGGCCTAAAATGCATAGCCTAGGAGTCGGATCCTGACCGGCCTCACGGGGGCGCTGTATCCCCGCTGATGTTCTCGCGAGGCTTTATTCAACACCCGACCACGTGAGGGCAGTAACACGCACACATTTACAACGCATGTGAATGAGTCTGTACTACTTCTCCTTCTGACTCACTTAAAGGTGAGGGATGTAGTTTTGTCTGTGTAATATCACTAAAAAAGTCTATAAAAGCGAAAGGCCAGCACCATATCCAGCAAGAAAACAACAGAATGGACCAAACACACGTTCATTCACTATTATGCCCGTTCGGTAAGTTTAAATATGCACACTTTGCTTGAAACCACATGAAATAACAAACAGGATACTGACAAAACGACATAGAAATCCAATGACAAGTGATGACGCGTGTTAATTTATTACAAAACACATTGACACTGACAATATTTTAAAATACCTCTATTTTTCCTGTGGTGTTTTAGTGTTTGCTTTCTCTTCACAGTGATTCAATATGAACAGAGTGTTGAAATAGTTACTAATGGCAGAACCACTGAGCTTCACAAAAATGAAAAGGAGAAAAAAAAAAAAGGCAAAAAAAAAAAAAACCACAGACATTTACAATCATTTGACTTCAACCCACACAAATACCAGAACAATAATATTAATAAACATCCGCAAATTGAGTAAAAAATAGATTTTAATCTTTTAAATACAACATTTTGGAATACAAATATTGATTTGTTCTTTACTGTAGTTCTTATTATTACTATTGACTGTTATCACTAGTGTTACTGTTGAGGTTTGATTTACAGTATATCAATATACAGAAAAATGTGAAAACAAACATTTTGGTAAATTCTGGTATTGCTCATTTACATAAATATACACAGACACACAAAAAACACCTAGCCATGAATTTAATTTATCTCTCAATCATATGTTATGATCTAAGTCCGACAGACAAAATGGTTTTATATAATGCTTACCATTATGAAAACACTACTGTAATATCATTGTTATATTAGTTATTATTGACACAAACATTGACATATTTTACAGCTGTCTTTGAATGGACCCACTCATTCATGGTTATGTACACAGTCCATGACATCCCAATAACCCTTTAGGAGAGACATTAACTTCCTGTGTATAAAAGAAAAACAAACAAACAAACATATCTTCAGTTTGAATGAATGCATATAGGTTGAATCTAAAAATTAAACCAAATTTAATCGAAACGTCCCCAAATTCCCTTAACAGCCAAACCGGCAGAATTTCAAGAAAAAAAGAGAGACAGTTCTGCAGTGATAAGCACATATTAGTGCCCGAAATCCGCAATACTATATTGAGTGAAAATGAACACAGGAATATAATGTCCACTGGCTTTCATATCTTAATGTTAGTACTTTAATCACAAAAAGATAAATCTAAAAAACAGTTCAATACAAAACAGACATTTCATAACAATCTCCCAAATTAATTGCTTTATTTCAATACCAAACCTGAGGCCAAGCTTCATAACCTATACGGAAAACCAAAACTCATGCCATGAGCATAAAAATAAAAACAGAAACTCGTACGATCACCCGAAAGGCCTGAATCACAACACATCCCCCGAGTATCCTGGATGAAGAGAAAAAAAAACAAACAAAAAAAATGAGCAGACCTAGATTAAACCTAATGTTGTGCTGAAAATATTACAAATTTCAACCTTGGAAGATTCTTTCTCTCTGCGTCTGTGGCGGGTGTCCGCAGCGAACCCCTTTCAAGAGCGCTCGTACAATCATCGCTGTGAACAGTATACAGTGAAAATCACCCTGAAGATGTGGCGTCACCTCCGAGGTCTGACTCTGTACGACAGTGGTTTTCATTTTTTACTACTTAAATCGGTAAAGAGGCCAAAATGGCAACTGGCTTTTTCTTCCTCCTGTTTTCACATGTGTAGAATAAATAAAAAGGTAGAGGAGTTGTAGCACTCTAAACGGAGTATGATTGCATATAATACCAGACGAGCGTCTGCAAACGAACGACTACGAGGAGATCACGCGAAACGCATCCTAAAACAAACAAACGAAGAGTCTCGAGGCGAATCGCGAGGCTTTCCGATTTGCATTTAAATGTTGCTCTGCACCACAGAGGCTTTCAGTTTGAATATCACAGAACGAACCTCAGTCAGAGGCTCTCCGGCTGTGTCCGTGCGCAAATGAAGGATTACGATAC
Organism: Puntigrus tetrazona; assembly: GCF_018831695.1. Classification (NCBI taxonomy): domain Eukaryota; kingdom Metazoa; phylum Chordata; class Actinopteri; order Cypriniformes; family Cyprinidae; genus Puntigrus; species Puntigrus tetrazona. The sequence goes on along the minus strand of NC_056719.1, from coordinate 8,800,111 downwards.
AGAATATGGTCTTTCTTCTGAATGACTAAAAAAAAAAAAAAAAAAAAAAGTCTTTCCAAACCAGTTACTCCCAATCATTCACAAGCGGGCCAGTGTCATCTGACGATATCAGAGGGTCCCACGCCGTCTTAAAAAACGATTACAGCAAAAAAAAAAAAAAAAAAAAAAAAAAATCAAACTACAGTAGTGGCCTACAGGAGGAAAAAGCTCCCCGTTTACCCTGATTTAGACGCACTGTTGGATCAGTTCAGCATTTATAGTACCCAGACCTCCCACCATTCACATAATCCATATCCCAAAATGACGAATTCTTGTTTTAAACAACTGGCTAATATACAAAGGACGGCATGGTTTATTAAAATTTATTACAATCAATCAAAAAAAAAAAAAAAAAACTTTGCTATGCGACTACAGCACTAGTAAATTTAGTTTCAAAGCAGAACGTGGCATGGCAGCCTCTTGTTTTTAAAAACGAGTTATGAAATCTTTCATATTGCTTTACGTAATATGATATTTGCAGTACCACAAACTGAAATAAGTCTGTCTTGAGCTGTGTTTTCTCACCTACGTGTTGCATATTCCACAAAAAGCTAGCGGGACAAAGTTAAATAGCACTTGTAGTATGGCGAGTGCATTATAAAAGACGTTAATAACTTTACACGAGTGCCTTTTTGCACCGGTTTAAGGAGGAAAAAGAAAGCTTACTTGGTTATAACTGTAGTGATAGTAAGAGTTCGTTTAGATGGCCTACCATTGTTAAAGAAGGAGATAATCGCTGAATCGTGCGATTCAGGGAAGAGTTCATATTGCTGCAGTCTCAGTAGGCGCCCTTGGCACGTGAACTTCTCTGAGTTTACAGTAATGGTTAGCTCCTAGAAACACTTATCAGGATGGCCGTGAAGCGACAGAATGAATTACACGGTTTCTCTAACACTGACATAAATATTACGTTTATCTAACTGTAGTCTGCACTGACGTGGTACCCATTGAAATCAAATGAAAGAGGAGCATTGGATGTGAAAAGATCAGTACCGGCGGACAGCTACACAAAGCGTCTTCTTCATTTTCAACCCCAAAAAGTGTTTTCTTTTGGCTTCTGTAGCCCTTGCGCACACAAAAAAAGACTCCGGGCCAACCATTTGGCCGTTTTCTTCATCCTTTATCCGTATTCGCCTCTTCTCTAGGGTGAGTCCATCATGGCCTCCAGCATCTCCAGGAAGAGTTTGTGCATAGGCACCCCGCCACGGGTTTTGATGCTGTAGAAGGTGGTAAGGGCCCGGCCGGCGGTCTGCCTGAGGAGGGGCAGGGTGAGGAGAAGACGTCCCGCGCGCTGAGGGTCGTCGGGGCGTCGCTGGACCTCCAGCTCTAGCAGAGCCTGATGCAGCAGGTCCCGTAACTTCTGCACGGCCTCCATGTCCTCAATATACACAGAGTCTGAAAGAGGAGAAGAAGAGGATGAACGATTGGACCCTCGTACCCTAACAGGCCTGTTTACAATCGGTCACTTTAAGCATTTTCTCTGATCCGATTGTGAAAAGACCAGCCTTACGAAACTTTTGAGACCGATTTAAATTAGATCTTGGACGCATCCCAAAAGAAACTCTCCAAAATGGTGAAGGAAATTGTGCCTTTGCTCACAAATAATATTCTTGTTGCTTTCGTGAAAATGAAAAGTAAGCCACAGACGCTTAACATGCACAATTATTCATTAAGGATAGTAGAATAAAAATAATTGAATGAATAAAAAAAATTCTTGAAATTAGCTAAAGACAAATAAAATGCTGCGCGTATCTAGTGCGATGGACTGTTCTACAAGCAAAATATTCAGTGATGTTTTTGATTAATTCATAAATTTTATTTATGAATATTAGAAAAGACATTGTAACGGATGTAAAACATTTATCCACCTCAAGTGAGTGGATAAATTTTTTATATGCATCTAGTTATTTCATGCATTATACCAAAATCTGCATAAAAGTCTGTAGATGTAAACTTCAAAAGTCACATTTGGTGAGATTAACTGACGTTTGGACCTAAACATCACAGATTTACCTCCTGGCTGAATTCAAAGAAGACAGCTGCAGGTTTGCAAGTAGCTGTTTTATAATGTAAATGTTTAAAATGTTACCCATTCCTGTGATAAAAATCCGAATCGTCAGCAGCCATTACTGCAATATTCAGTGATACGTAATTCTTCAGAAATCATTCTAATATGCTGATTTAGTGCTCAAGAAATATTTATTATTATTATTATTATCATCATCATCAATGTTTAAAACAGTACTGTTTAAATTTACCAAAGTTTTTTCTGAATGCTAGTGTATATTAAATGTACCATTAGATGTATTGTCCCTAGTCTGTGACATACTGTTTGTTGCGATGCCCAAAGTAAATTCTGCACGCTCCACGTCCAACGCGGCCGCAGCTTTATGAGGATTACTGCAAGGTACAGTTACAAATGCAGTTGTGTAACAACAATTCAAGAAATCCAAAACATACGAATCTCTTCTTCTAATTAACGCTTGCCACGAAGGCCAAAGGTCACTGGCCCGTGAATAGTTGTGTTGGTGGGGGTTAATGTTTAGCATGTACACACAGATACGCGAGGTGTAAGGAAGAGGTCTTGGGTGTGTTCAAGATTCAAAGCATGCGACTCTCAGTATTTGCATAACAAATACAGATTCTGTGGGTGAAGCAGATACGGGGGTTGAATTTAATATTTACAGTCATCAAAAGTTTCAAGGGTTCTTCCGGGTTGGGGACGAATTCGTACAAGCAGACGGTGACAAGACAGGTACGTTTACAACACAAAACAGAATGCGGTCTGGTCTTAATTACTGGCTGACTCAGTCGGGTCATGCAGGTTGTGATCAGAAGGTAACTGGTTGGTCAGGGAACGAAAATAGACTGCGGAATGAATGAGTCATTATTAGGAAAATCTTGACAGGATGTGCACCTGAGTTGGTGAGCGCGATGGCCTTGAGCATGACGAACTCCTCGCGGTCCAGCTGCAGGGCTCTGAAACGCCGAGCGAGCTGGCTGATGGCGGCGTTGAGTTCGGTCAGACCGGCCACGCGAGACATCTCCTCATCCAGCACGAAGTCCTCTGCGAACACCACCTCATCTTCACAGCCGAGAGAACGGTACGCCACCCCCAACACCAACACCTCCAGCCACACCGACTGCAGCACAGACATCTGGTCAGCCAGTGACAGAGACAGAAAGCCTGGATGAGGGAGGGAAAAAAAAAAAAGAGTGAGGTTCACACCACACGTCCACTGGTGCAGAAGAAAACATGCTCAAAATACATGATGGCTGTACCGAAATATTAGTGTAAATGTGCCCTGAAACTGTTAAATCAATATGATTAATTCTACATTTTAAAAAATTACATTAAAAAGAAAAAAAAAAAACCAACGCTGGTTACTGAATTATTTGCGAAAAAGTAATATTTGCTTAAATGAAAATAGCTACAAAATATTAATTAATACTGTTATTTTTTAATTCAATATAGTAATACGTAACGATGTGAAACTTCAGCACTGACAGCAGACTTCGAAATGCTTATGACAGATTCACCTCGAGATGTTTTTGCTACTTATTTGCATAATGTTGAACATTTCTCAACATTTTGACCCCGTCAGCACCGTTAATCCCACAATCCTCCTCTCCTACGGAGACTGAAAAGGCCCGCTCATCAGATCTAGTGTATGTGGAGTGCAGAGAGCGGGATGAGAGTTGTTGTTGAGTACCTAGACACGGTGGACACTCACAATAGCGCTCTAAATTTGGAGGTCTTGAAAATAGCCGGAGACTGACAAAAGCGGTTGAAATCGCTCCTTCCAAGACTGAGCTCGGACAGCAATTAGGAGAAAAGTCTTCCACGTTCTGACTGGAGCTCTGACTCACCTGCTCCAGTTCCCTTCAATTAAAATCTTTCTTTAGGCACCTGTTCTCTACAGACAGCTGTGATTGATCAGCACTTCTAGGAGGTGCAGAAATGTAAAAATGTCAGTGACTAAAAAGCTGCTAACTGTTTTCTGGCTGGAGTTTTCATAGCCTCCTGAAATATTAGCATGTTATTGGCACATTAGCATTTGATGTGCTTTCCTACCAACCACCAAGAATATTAACTGACTTTGTTGGTAAGCAACACTTCCCTGTAAAAAGTGTAAGTAGATAAACTATTTGCATGACTAAACATAATGATTTTGCCACTACAAAAAGCAGAACAAAAGCTGTGTATGAATGTAACAATACTTACTAGTTCTTTAAAACGCAATTAACACACAATCCATATTACGCTATTGGGTGCATCACATTTAGCTCCCTAGGTCATGAATCACTATATTATGTATACTAGATGTGTTTGATATACCAGTAGACACTAATTAGCAAGTAATTGGCAGAAATTAAAAAAATTGAAGAGACTTTGAACTATTCTCTCTACTGTAGTTACATGCTCACATGTTTTTTTTGCTACATGGTCATAAAAACTTATCACATGCACTTGTTTTAAGCGTTGTGGTTTAAATACACGTAACAATATACTGGAAGCAGGCAGCTCTTAAAGTGACAGCCGTGTAATATTTAACAAAATACAACAAAAGAGTGAAAACCAGACTGCTCGACTAAATCACTTTTATACTCAGCAATGAATATTAGGTGTTTTTATTCATTTGATTACTTTATACAATGTATGTAGCATTTCTTATAAGTTCTACTGTAGTTCTTTTGTCCTTTTGCTTCTAAGTGTTTTATTCCTATTCAATCGCTGACTGTTTACTTTTGCTCAGTGAGCTTAATTTTTTTTTTATGCTAGTGTTAGTTGTTTGTGATGTTGATATCATAATGGCCTTATTTAAAGCAAAAATAACTGTATTGTTATCTTTATCGTAAAATAAAATGATTCACATCTTTATATAAGAGATCAAATTGCCCATCTCTAATGTACACAAAATCACATAGAACAAGGGAACATGGTGACCATTGGTGCTCCCTGGTTTTCAGTGTGCTTTGTAAAGTGCCACGATTTCAGAGCACTGAAAGGTTTTTCCAATTGAGACAGCCACCCCGATCGGTGCCCTGATTAGTGAACCAAGGAGCTGAATGAGACACACGCTGATATGAACCCCTTTGTGCCCTTACTCTGCTAAACAAATAAGAGCTTACCAGATCGAGAAATTACTTTCTAGTTTCAAGTGCAATATGAATCAGACAGTGAATCAGACTGAGACAGGCAGAACTAAGTGCTAGCTTAAGTTAAGTAACAGGAGAGTGAGTAACCGGTAGCTGGACACCAGAATAGCTTCATTGACATGGTGTCCCTTGCTGTTCCTCTTCTTGCTCTTACTTACCAGGAATGTGCTTGGCCCAGCCGATGATGACAACCAGTTCCCGGTCGGCCAGGTCACAGAGAGTGGTGAGGGTGCGCTGGGCTGTGTCAGGCTGCAGGGGGTCTGGCATAGCAAACAGCTTTTCTGGCTCCGCCACCAGCAGATGAGACACAATGATGCTGGATGAGCCTGAGAAAAACAAACTCAACATTACTTAGCTGAAGAATCAAGTTAAGCTCATGCAGCAATCATTGCGTTTTTAAAATTATAAATAAGAAATATTGATTTTTTTATATATTATTACCCTTCTCTCCCTCCTTCCTTAAAGGTATCGGCGCACTCTGGTACGTAGCATTCTCCACCTCCGGGCGTCTTTTATATTTCTGCCGTCCACCTCTGACTCGGTCCAGGCGCACACCTACACCAAACACGGAAAAGAGGATTAGGATTTTGGCACTGGCAGTGGATCACACCGTACACTGAGGTACTTAGGTATCGTAAGAGAGAGGATTGGTTGTACTGGCCAGGTGCCACCTTACCTTCTTTGAGCATGCCTACTTTGAGGCACTTGGTGAAGCGACACGCTTGACAGGCCTTCCTGCGGCGCTTGGTGATCTCACATTCATTGGAGGCAGGACAACTGTACTCAATATTACCTGTTGAATGGAGGTTAGGATGTCAGACAAAAGTTCAGAGTATTTTCAATGGCACCCTGCTGCATAAAAAATATATTTATTAGAAATATTGTTTTATTTCTAAACAACTAATAATGATAGTTAATAAAAAAAGCTATATTTTTTATTTATTGTATATATATATATATACCTATGACCTATGATCAAAAATTAAGTTTTGATATATTTATAGTAGCAAATGTATAAAATATCTTCATGTAACATGATCTTTACTTAATATTCAATTATTTTTAGCATAAAAGAAAACCCATTCAATTAATTTTTGGGTGTACATATATTTCACTTTATTTTACTACTTACAGTGAACAATTAATTAGTGTTGAATTTTTAAAAACAAAATCTTGAGAAAAACAAGTCAATTCTTAATTTTTTTCGAAAGCTTATTACAATCCAATTACAATGCAAACTGCGTCTTTACAGTATTAAACTGGGAAATAATGTGTCTTTCTCCTCTGGCCAGTAAAGGCTTGTTTTTCAGCAACTGCATTGAGTTCAATGAAGGCTTCTATAGAACTATTTAAAGGAATGTATGAAAAGAAATCAGCTCAGAGGACACATTCCTTTTCAAATCACATTGCAGTTGTCATGCAATACGTTTATTTGTGCGCAATACAAAAAAAAAGTTTTCTTGGTATTATTCAAATGTATGCCATTTTTAAATCTCATCACAATCAATTCTGGATAAATACGATTTGTTCTGCCGAGACGCTGACGCAGCGGTCTCAGCGAGAAGGAAACACGGATCCACAAAACTAGCTGGCTTGGCTTACTTACAAGTTATCTGTACGGACAAGTGAATCTGGCACACAGCATGACCATGCTCACCCTGTATGGTTCTTTTGAAGAAAGCCTTACAGGCTTCACAGGAAGCCACTCCATAGTGGTAGCCAGACGCCACATCTCCACACACCAGGCAAAGCCTTTTGGGAAGCGTGCTTAGCGCATACTTGCAGCGCCCTCCTCCGCTACCAGTAGAGCCCTCCTCAGCTCCATCCGCACCCTCCTCCTTAAAATGGCAACGTAACGCAGGCGTGTAAGGGGGCCGGGAGTAGCGGCCAGCGCCTTCTCCTCTGGACCCCCCTCCTCCGCTCTGAGAGGAGTCTGAGGACGCTCCTCCCGGGCTGGTCCTGCCGCCGCCGCCACCGCCGCCTCCTCCTTCAGGACTGCTGGGTTCGGCCTTTATGTACAGGTCAGAGCGTCGCTCCCTGGAAGACATGATACCTGTGGAAGAAAAATGAGCGACGCTGAGGACCTTTCAGTTTTTTTTATTTCATCATAATCATCGCCACCTTGAAGGTCAAGACTGGATGCTTCAATATCTGATTGACTTTCAGAATCCCGTTTTAAATCTGATACGTATCTGGCATCCAACCATTTGACGTACGTCAAAATGGAGGCATAGAAATGAGTACTTGTGAATCCTGAAGGTTAATCAGCAGATTGAAGGTGAAGTCACGCATCTAATGTCACAGAAAAACCAGCTTCAGAAATTAACATGGGCTGGAGGGGAAAATGCAAAGAAAAAGGATTTTAAAAAGCCTCCAAATTTAAAAACGTGTTTAATAAATGCAATAAAATATAAACACCAGAAACAATGCTTTCCCCAGATTTCAGTACAATTGCAAATATGTTATTGATTTTAGGCACAACATTTTCTGTTTTGAACCAATATTGTTATTTGTTTATTACATTTAAAAATTTGACAAAACATAGACATACATTTAATGAGGTTATTGTATTTATGTATGTTTTGGCACCATATCAGCAAAAATTAATATATTCATACTAACAGTATCATTTTAATAAATAAAACTGATAAAAGGATATTTCAACATAATCAATGATAGAAAATTCTTACAGGAGAGACCTTTTAAAAAATATCTTTTTAATGTATTTTCTAATAAAATGTTGTCTATCCCTTAAAATTTGACTTTCTATTAAAATATGTTTTACACTCAAAAACTCTCACACAAGTCAAACACTCAGTTTAGGTTTAAATATGACCTTTTTATTTATGGGGATTACTACTAAAGACTACTACGGTTATCAGCCTAGTGCATCTTGGCAGTTCATAATGCAAACACAGTCAGATTGTCTTACGAGAATTTAAACAAAAAAAATGCATGTCTAAATATTTACTAAAAGCAATAGGCCTTACAGTGTCAACACAGCATAAATCTCCTTTAAACAACATTTTTAAGAAGCAATAAATTGACAAAAATGAAACGATATTTCCCTGTAATGATGAAACTAGTTTCATTTTCAGTAATCCTTGTTCTTTCCATTCAGTTACCGTGCAGGTGCATGCTGAGCAAGCAGACAGCATTCAACAAACAAGCACCTATATGTCCTCACTCTCAAGCAGCGTTATGTTAGCATGTCTGCGAGTCGCTTCCTTCGCTATGTCCACTGAAACCTCCGAACAAACCAATTAATTAAACTTCCCAGCGGGACCCAAGAGAGAGGGCATTGTAAGAAAGTGCTCAACACATTTACACTACAGCAGCTCTAATCGTTAATCTTAAAAATATCTTACGTTTTTGTTCTACTGGTAGCATCAGCTATGAATACACGGGTTCGGGATTGATAAATTACCTCGAAGTACTCCTACAAGGTCTAAACACAACACATACAGCATTTCGAACCGAAGATGTATTACAAGGGCTCTCCTAGAGAGCAGAACACACATATGTACATGACAGAATTCTGCACAAATCTGTCCATAATCCCGGTGGCATGGCCTCCGCCCACACCAGATTAGGGTCATTAATCCAGGAGAGAGAACCAATCCTCTAATTATACCTCTACAAGTGATGCCCCGCAGACTCTGAACCGCTCCACGGTACACACAGTTCATAAACCCACCTCAGGGACAAACTGACCTATCATGCCGTTTCTTAAATTTGCCGATCTTGCCATTTTGAGCATTTCGTGAGAAAAAGAAATGTTCTAGCACATTGACACATAAAAATTACCCAAGTTGCAGAAGGACTGCCAAGTAGGGAACACAACCAGCAATGACATCTGCTCCACGTGATTAAACAGAAGCAATACTGGGTCTGTGAGCTTCCTGACTGAAATATGAGTCTTATATTCTATGAACTATATATAGGTTAATGCACATATACTGAGTCATCGTGATTACTCATTGTCTGCCCCTCAGATTATGGTCAAAAACTACATTTGCTGCTTCTTTTGTACTTCATCACACACACACACACACACACACACACACACACACACACACACACACACACACACACACACTATTCCCCTTTCACCTGGTTGTGTGTGATGTGTTGCAACTTTGGCCAGTGTGCAGAATGTAACTGTGCCCCAATGCCTTCAAGTCCACTGTACTTTCTGCCAAACTTATATAACACCCGAACTTTGAATTTAAACTTCCCATACCAACAGGGACGACTTCTTATATGATAAATATGGAATATCTGTGAGAGCGTGGAGTTCACGTGCTCTCACTCTTTAGTTTCGACCTGTTCAGAGGTTGTTTTACAATGCTTTGAGTTCACCAGTGACCACGTGGCTACAGTGAGGGCACGCGCCGCTGCCCCGCTTCACGGGAGGCAAATGATTCAATCGCTCATTTTAAGGACAAGCCGACATCTCTAAATCCCTCCTCAAACTGAGGCAACCAGGTGATGGAGGAACGTTCTTGTTCAAACACATGTAAATGACGGACTACAAAGGAAAAGGTGCAAACTGATCAAGCGGTGCCAACGACCGTCATCACACACGTGCGTCTCTCCCGCAGCGGTTCACGTGAACCCCACCGATGTGCGACATCCGATTCGGTTCATTACATAGAAGTGGAGGACTTTAAACCGTGCGCTCGTTTAAAATTTGATGGAAACCCAACACATTTCCGCGAGTCGGTTCGCTCCAAAGAACCGGTTCAAAACGATTTAGCGGCTTTCTTGCGTCATTACGTAATCACGTGGCGTCCCTGTCATCCCGGCGTAGCATATTTTGTGCTGTAAAAATCCTCCAGTAAATTACTTGCTGTTATTCATATGCCTGAATTCAGTTCGTTGCAGCCGTGATAAACGTAACATTCATTTACACCAACAGCCATTTAGAGTTTCTGTACGTTTTAATAAAATGCTATTAATTAAAACCAAACCGCTTTTTTGCGTGTAGATACAATTGTTATATAACCAAATCGTGAATGTGTATTACTTGTACTGTTTCTGCCACAACAAGCATGTTATTTTTCAGTTTCCTTCACTTCAAAGTCTCGTATTATCAAATCACTCGGTTCTCTGCTCATGACGGTTCTCTGTTCAAAGAGTCGGATCTGTTCACTCGAGGACCGCTCGAACCGAGTCAGCCCGGTTCACTTAAAAGATGCCTCAAAATAACACATAGTTCACGATTCGGACATAGCTAATGTGAATGTAAAAACAACAATATTCAGTTTGCTATCTTACGACCTCATCAACCAAAGCAAATACTTCCTATTACCACTCTGCAAAGCTACACAGCCTAAATACATCCGCATTGATGCTTGGTTGAACGAGTAAGTTTGAATTGTTTCCATTTCCATAACGCTTAGTACATTTTAGACGTCATTTTGTGTTGCTCCCCCACTTTTAAGTGCACGCTAAACTAGCTTAGCCTTGCTAACTTACCTTTACTCATTCAAGATCCCACCTCGTCCAAACGTCTCTACCGGAGAACGTGTAGCCAAAAATAGCTATTCATTGACTCACCGGCTTTTCAAACACAAAGAAATACGCATGTGTTCCCATAAACATGCCTGAATAAGCTTGGTTTAGTTAGCAGTGCGCATCTTTGAACTTCACTTTTCCCCTGACAAACGTGTCATGAGTCATTGGCTGCCTTCAGGAGGGAGGAGAGTTGCTCACAGGCAGCCACGCATTTTGACTAAATATATTCAAATAATCACGCAATAATGATTGATAAAAAGAAAAAGCTTTAGCATCAGTGACTTATTATGCCATAATGCAATAAAAGCAAAGGGGAAAGAACGAGGCACTGAGGCAAGTCGTTTGTTTTTCTTCAGCTCAAGGCGGTTATGTTAATAAGTTTGATGTAATGAGAGACAGAAAAGGGCAAAGGAAAATCAGGGACTCTGAATACAGCAGGTCTGAACTCAAATAGGCTAGATCTAGGATTATATCACGTATGCGTTTTATAATTCCTACGACTACTGAAGATCCCGAGCTTTTAGTGGCATAAAAATGAAACGTTTATATGTTAAACAGTATTACATCGGTGCTTTAGAGAGGACACATGTGATTAAAAAAAATATAGTATGTATAAAAAATAGTAAAAAAGAGAATATGAGAACAAAATATTTACAACGGTCGGCTTACCTTTTGCTCAAAAGCCAAAGGTCTTTAGTCTTGTGTGTGCAGAAAATCCTCTCACTTTCTTTTGACGTCAGAAGACTACAGGTCAGTTCAAACTGAGCATCAGGAACCCTGACAAGAAAACAGAGAATTAGTCATCGAAAATATGTATGAGACTGAATATGCATAACAGATCTGTGCATTAGAAAATAAGGCCTTATAATGGATTGCATCAGCGGAGACACTTTGCCATCAAGCAGCTAAATCATAAATACCAAAACATTCGTCATCTCGAAGCTAAAACTGAATTAAACCTTCCATAAAAAGATCACAGATTTCTAACACGGATGTCAGATTTTATAGGGCTCTCGGTGTTGCACAGTGATTTATCTCTCTTTGTTTGTTTAAAAAGAAAAAAAGTCTGTCCCGGTCAATGTCAACAAACCTCACGTAAGGACTGATTTGTACCCCATAATAATCGGTGTGTCTATTGCACCGTATCCATGTTTTACACCACACCACCTACACCGTTAGCTCGAAATGCTGACCGAGGGAGAAACCGTTTCTTTGTCTTTCTCTCCGGTCCTGCTCACTGTCATTCACTCAATCTTCACACGCATTCGGACACTCGGATACTCTCATATGATTTCTGTGCACAACGCTCCCCTCCCCCCTCCGCTCTCTGACACGTTCCAAAGGTCAAAGTCACTGGAGGGGTTTGAAGGACAGGCAAAAAGGAACTCCAAAAGACCTCTGTGTGTGTGTGTGTGTGTGACAGCAAATACATGCGAAGAACAATGCGAAAGAGCTTTTGGAAAGTTCAAAGGAAGAATAGCAAAATTCTTACTTGAAATAAAACATTAACTCGAATCAACCCCCACCCCCAAACCCCACCCCCTTTAGTTTGACTAAAAATAGAATAAACTAAAATTTAAACAAGCATTATATGGGCATGTAAAATGATTTAATAATTTAATCTAAGAAATATTAAAAGGTAAAACTTAAAAACTAACCTAAAATTTAAAATGTACAAGCAAAAACTCATTCAAAACAGTAATAATAACTATATTTATCACTTCCATTTAGCTTAAAATTAATAAAATACACAGACATTTGTAAAAATAAATAAATAAATAAAACTGACAAAAACAGCAAAAAAATTACAATAGATTGCAAAAATGTATCGTGATGCTAAAACAATACCGGGCCAAATTAAGAATAATTTGTAATAAGATTAACACAAATCACATAAAACGGCATGCATCTTGTTCAGATATTAAATGCACATTGATAAACTATCCCAGGGATTTTTGTACAGTTAGCTGACTTGTATAAATTTAAAGGTTGACAATGAGAAACATGCAAATAAGCTAAGTGGGTAAGGCTTTTATTAACATTTAACATATTTAGAAACAAAGGACAGATTAAAGCACCCCAATAAATCTGATTTTTTAGTGACTCTCATATCCTTGCAAGCGATCTGTTATGAAGCATGGCGTAATAAACATCAGTTAATAAAGACGTTTAAAACAACTTTGTCTTCGTTACATTTTTTTTTAACGCCCCAAAAGTGAATTTGTCATTTTAGACCTCTGTGCTGCAGCTGTTCTGTAACATTGGTTAAAGATTTCTACTTGTCTTTTTATATCGCTTTAGGTTACTGATTTATTTTTTGAGGTACACTAGGAACAGCTCGTTGTGTTTGGTGACATTGGTCCTATTCTTAAACTAGTCCCAGCAGTCCGTATCGTCGATGCTTGCTGCTTTGTGTCAAATTAAAGCGCAGCAGTAGTGATCGACTGATTTCTAATCTAAAGTTTACTGTGTAAATCTGATTCTCAGCAGAGAAATCTGAGATAAGCAGCACGTTAGCCTTTGAACTTCAACTACAGTATGCGAGCATTACAACCGTACAGCAAAGACTGTCGGAGCAGACCTCAAAAGGTGACCTTGTTCACCGAGCCTTGACAATTAAAAGGTTAATTGCTAAACTGGATTACAACTTCTTAAGAACAGAGATTCTCAATCACGTCCAAGAGGAGCCTAGTGGTCACCAACACCTTAAAGACATTTTCTATGAATTTATTCAATTTTTATTTTTAAATCACAAATGTAATCTACATAGTCTTATATGTAACTATTTTTATAACGAATAGCCGCATTAATGCTTGACGCGTTATTCACCCTTGACCTTTTTCAGTGGGCTTACGACTTTTAAACATTCGCGACCAAAGACAAAAAAATAATACCAAAACTGTAACCTTGTCTTTCATTATCAGTGATGGAAAAAATGCTGACTACAAAATAAAAGCTAGCGATTATGTATATTTTATGTTTTTGCTATTATGTTAATAATAATACCCATTTATACACTAACACATGTACAGGCTCACTGATTAGTATTTTTTTTTTTTTCAGTTTTTGCATGCATACTAGTGCGCAAAGTGCTGTGGTGTGAATTTCGTTATCAGCATAGTACCTGCATACTGTACACGTACAGCCCAATTTTTCCAAAGTACACTTCAGTTTTGACATGCACACTAGGGTAGGCGTATAGTGTGCCCGATGCAAATTTTGTCATCAGCACGGTATGTGCTTACTGTATACTTGCGTTTTGCTAACCGCTCAGTGCAAAAAAAAGTGCACGAGAATCAATTTTTAGTGCGCCTATGTGCACCGCTTGCATATACACACTTACATATGTTTGAACGTGCCGTAAAAAAATGCATACTGTGGAATTTATACTGACAACTAGCGGCGGGACGCGAAATCACACAGATTTCGGTTGCTAAAAATGCAATCAACTTTGCAATAAACCCTCGTTAATTTAAGGGTAGTCGCGTCACGTGATCCTAACATGTCTGCCCCCGAGGCGACTGACTCCATGTAAAACAATCAGCTTTTATTGACACGACTGGAATCAATTTCTTGTCGAGAGTACGTCATTTTAGACCGCGTGTTAACTTTTTAATGAGGTAAACGATTAAGTGCGCGAAGCGTTAAGCGCGGCTCCCGGTCACATCTGACAGAGTAACCTGTCGCTAAGTCTACTCCAAAGTGTGCACACCGATTCATAGCAGCCAAATTAAATTACTACATCCTCGTACAAACTGCATTACGTCAGTGACGACGTGAAATGCCTCAAAAGCAAGAAAGCGAAGCAGATGCGTCTCGCCCGAGGTAGTTTGTTTCCAGACCGAAGGACTGTACTGGAAATGCGACACGACTCGAGTACAAGAGTCCGAGGTAAAATCTTAGGCGCTGACAATGTGCCGAGGCTAGGGGACAACTCGATCAAGGTCAGCGTGCTGCAAAGTGTTACTGCGGACTTTCCCCCCTTTTAATCGCAATAAAAGCGCGTAATGCTCGTTTATATGCAACGAATAAAGCCGGAGCCTGCGAATTTAAATGTTAGGCACTAAATCAAATCCGCCAAGACGTGTTCTGGCGCCGTTAGTAGTCCTACGAGCAAACTATCAGAACACACTGACCTATTTACAGCGTAAAGTTTTTAACGCTGAGCGTAACATTGGAGGTATTGGTAGCGACGGCGGACGTTTGCCGGTGATGGGCTGTATGGCATCGCAATCGCGATGATCAGACACCTTTACCAGGCGCGTTAACGTTAAATGTTTACACTCACGCACGATAAAGGAGCACTGCGTTGCTGGGGAGCCGGTTGGATGAACACTTACCAGTATTTCAGAGAGCATTGCTGGTGCCTCGAAGCCAACCAAAGAAACTCTTGAGCAAGCACTAAATCCAATATTCGCATACGCGCTATATCGCATGTATCACAGTACCGTGTCTACACGCCGATTTAAAAGAGCAGATGCTCTGCCCTGTTGGTTAAAGGGGCTACCTTAGCAATCCTGGTGCTGTATTAAGTACGATAAGCTCTGCGTGACACAAAATCAATGCAACTACTCGATATTTTGAATGAATGGCGGCGCGCGTGCAGTCGGTTGAGAAAAGGCGTATGTTTAATCCATGTTTGATTCGCTCTTCGCCGGACTAGTTCCCCATATTGCTGTTTCGGTTGTCACTGGAAGCCCGGATCCCGTCTTCCGCTAATACAGCTGAGATCCCGGTTACGTATATCCTCGTCGTTTCTCCTCCCTCTCTGCTCTTGCGTCTGCTGTTTCTCCGTTACGTCCGCTCCCGCTTCCAATCACGCGTCCCCGCGCCTCCGTCACGAGCGGCAGCAGAGCTTTAAACAATAAAGAGAAATCGACCTACTGTATGTGTGACTCACGAGTTTACACACTTTTGAGTTATTATCCGGAGCCTTTATTCTGGTTTCTTACATCCCGGTCTATTTTGGGGACCGCGCGAGGGGCGAACTTAACGCGCGTGGCGTAAACCAGAGCCGTTTAATAACTGCCATGATTCGTGACTGTGTAAAATAATTCGGCCTTCGCGCGGAGCTGTGGCGAAAAAAAAACAAAAAACGTTGCATCTCTCCCTGGACTGTAACGCGCGCCTAGTGTTCATTATGTGCTATTAATGAAGGGAACTTAGCGCATTTGAAACATTTTCCAAGGATGTGCCAACCTTGACTCGAATGAGCTTTGTTTAATTCATTCACGCGCACGCGCAGCGTAAAAACGCACGCGTGATTCCGCAATAAATTCTGTGAATGTTAGGGGACACATACGTGGAGCCAAAATATATGTAATACGACGTAGTTTTACAGTAAACGTATTCAACACACACACACAGTACTGTAAAAAATATAATTTACAGTAAACCGACGTTCCCAGAAGTTTCCGCGTGACGCAGCACCTCATGTTTATTTTGTTATCTGTTACGTAAACCAGGCTGCTTATTGTTACATTTTATTTCATGTTTGCATTTTGGGTTACCTGGAAGTCTTTTGTGACACGCATACGTTTTTTTACTCGTTGTTCACAGAAAAGCGTATTTTAATACTATCACGTGGCCTTTTGTTTTACTACTTGTGCTGATAGATCAAATATATAGCCTGCATGGTCCACTAGTTCGTTCAGAAAAAAAAAAACGAGTCCGTAGTAACGCGACAGAATGCGTTTGTCCCGTAGGCAGACCTGTAAATCAAGCATCGCTTTAGATGGCATGGAAAATGTCAGTCTGCTCGGTCTTGTGACACTGACCCAACTCGCTGCTCTAGGCCTCCCATAGTCAGCTGGTTCACACAACAGCTTTGGGCTGCGAGCCAGCGGCGCAGAGTTCACAGTGACTGCGGAGAGAAAGAAGGAGAGACTACAATCCGCGTAACCTGAGCGCGGCACAGAAACGGAGAGAAAGAGCGTTGCGTCTCAAAGCCGCGCGCAATGCTGTAACGGAAAGAGTCCCGTGTCGAGGAAATTATTAGGCTATAGTGGTCTATTTTAGGAATGCAGCCCAGACAGCGTGGCTGAAACCCGTCTGTTTTGTAAAAATAATAATAATAAAACAAATATATATATATATAATCAGGCATTCCCAGGAATACTAATACGAACGAAATGCGTGCACGTGTGCTGGGCAGGCGGGGAAGCAACGGCGTGCTGCATGAAACAGGATTAAAAAAAGAAACAGGAAGCGCTAGTGTTCCCGTTGTCATTGAGAACGCACGCGACCTTGAATTCAAGGTCATCCCCGACGCAGCCTGCGCTGCATTTCAGCCGAGCCGCATTCTGTCTAATGCTCTTCACGCGGAGCTCCTTCACGGCGCGCTTCCTCGCACGCCCTCGTTCGAACGCTTCCGTCGCGGCTCGGTAGATGTTTTACAACTTTTAAAGAGCATCTTTTCCGACGGACGCTTTTTGTGTAAATCGGGTTTATGGCTCCAGCACAAAAGGTCACACCTCGGCGCTCTGGTATGCCGATAGAGGTCGTGACCCCAGAAACAGGTGGGAACGACTCCACAAACACTAATAGCCTCAAAAAGACAACAGCTGGGAGGTGAAGGCTATGCAGTAAGAGGACACTGAACCATTCTCATGTTAAACGGCCTAACGCGGCACTTTCTTTCTCTTTTTAGCAAATGAAACAAAACGCACACAAATGCACGCGCGTCCTATCAGACTATAAGGGACTGCAAATAAACCATTAATTAATCTCAGCCAAAAACGCGCTGGCTTAATTCCCACAGATACCGATAAAACCGGTTATTTTAAACACGAGAGGAACTTACTTGAGGTAATTAATAAATAACCTTTTGTAGTTGTAGTCTATTTATGGGAACAAGGTGAGTCATAAAAGACTGTCATTTATAATACATAACTTGCTCGTGGCACGCCCATACTGTAGAGCAATCTGTGTGTGATCACAAGCGCATCCTGATTTGAATGCAACACAAAACTTTTTCTTTCATATTCGTTTAGTATAGATTAAAGTGGCCTATAATGAAATACTTAAAAAAAAAAAAAAAAAAGCGAATGGTGTAATGGCATCACGGTGGACGCGCCGCAGCGCCATCTAGCGGTGATGTAATTACGCAGCAGATATAAGTGGATTGTGCCAGTCTGCCGACTAGTGACGTCTTTGTACAGAGTGTCCTCGAAGCACAAGGTCATATGTTTCCGTCCACGAAAGTTGAGACATCCGAGCATGTGGCCCAGTTTAAGCTCCTGTAGTGAACCAACAATGCGATAATGGCGCGAAACGGTGCCAAGATCACCGGCGAGAAACACGACGTGCAAAGAATAACGCGACAACGAGTGAAGAACTCGTGTTGTCACGCATTTTTCACAAGGCGGTCATGTTATTTTGTAATGTATGCAATATTTATGATGTCAGCCTGCTTCGTGTTTGTGTTTATTTTCGGATTTATTGCAGGTAAGAGGGATTTTCTAATAGCCCCATTTCTGTTGCTGTTAATAAAAATACAGCAGCAAAGGCATTTATATCTCCCTCTCCATATTTAAAAGCCAGAACATCACAATCCCTATATTTATAGTTATGACTGTATGTTTTTGAGGGGGATTGTTGATTTCATCTACAGTTCAGTGAGGTTTTGTGCACAAAGGAAGAATTTAAAATATATATATTTATATATATATGATTTAATTTAAAATATGTGTAATAGGTGTAAATGGGCAATACAGTTTTAACAAAGTCGTTTGCAGGGAAGTCTTATTTCAGCACTTCCTAGGGTTTTAAGGTAAGCTTTCAGCAGGATTACGCCAGCCTCACCCTCTGAGTCAGATTACGTTTGTTTTCCTTCACAGTATCTCAAGATGTTTCAGCTGCCATTCATAATGCACTTTTTTTTTGTTTTTTGTTTTGTTTGATTGTTCATTTTGAATGACGCAGCTGTTCTGTTTCACACTGCCCACAAGAGCGACGTGTGCATTCATTAAGGTTAGCAAAATAATATTTTTTTTTCCAGATGAATTTAGAAAATGATGAAGAAAATGCAAATGTTTACATTTGGCTGTATCTACTATTTTAGCTGTATGTAATCTACATATGGGCTTTAAAATTATGTGGGCAAAGTGAAGGATGTTATGATAATCAATGACTCCTGACTCCTGATAAACATGTTATATTATTAACCTTCAGATTTTTTAAAATAGAATTTATATTATTACTGTACACTGCTTTGATTTCTCATGCTTCTGAGGGAAGTCAAAGGGTGCTGTATTCATTCAATCAAACAAACATAAAATTAACAATAAAACTATTACAACAATATATTTATGCAATATACGTGTTAGTAAAGCTGAATTTTCAGCAGCCATTACTCTTCAGTGATGATTCTTTAGAAATCATTTTAATATACTGATTTGATGCTCAAGAAACGTATTATCATCAACGTGGAAAACATTTTTGCGGAAACCGAATTCTTTGATAATTAGATGATTCTATGTCACTTTTGGTTGATTTAATGCGTGCTCGCTGCATAAAAGTATCAAACTGACCCCATATATTTTATTAATCAACTCTTACCCACTATTTAGACAGTTTGATCTGCATGGTCATTTTGTTGTCCGGTGTTGCTGTTTTAGTCTAATTCTAAAACAAACAAAAATTCAGTCTTATTTGTAATGGGTGAGGCTGTCGTTACCTCTATGCCGGAGGCTTTTCGGATCTTTTAAAGTGGCCTGTGTTGATTTTAACCTTAATTCTAATGCTGGACACTTCCAGATGTTTTCTATATAAGACATGCTCCTGCTCAGCTCTCACAGTAAGTCTCAGGTAGAGCATTTTTTGATGTACACCGAGGGGAAAAATGGACCGTGTATTGCTTTTCTCCATGTTTGCTGTGCTTCTAAATCTCTCTCGAGCTCTTCCTGCTACGGTAAGAGCTGCGTTTGAGCATCTTTCACTCATCCGTTCACACTCACTCACTCACTCTGTATATCTGCTCTTTCCACAGGTGCTGCCCACTGATCAAGGTGAGTTTCGGCTCAGGTAGACCAGTGGTGCTTAACTCAGCCGAAGAAGAAGAATAAATGATTATTTTATCTCTTTCGTTTAATAATGTGGCACAAACAGTAAACAAAATGTTATTGTCAACAACTCATGTTATAATTTGGGACCCCAGTACACCAGGATTAGGAACCGAACCAATAAAAAAACACCAATTCTCATTTTTTATTCATGTTTCATTAAGATATCCAGTCTGAAAATCTGGATATTTTCTCAAGAATTCTGGAGGCAAACAAAGGTAATAGTTATTTATTACTTTACTACTTGATTATGACAATGTTAGACATTTGAATGCTTTTTATTTAGTTATACATATATATAAAATATTTATAAATATTACTATATCTAAAACAGTGGTTAATTTGCAAGTTTAATATTTTTTATATATCATTTGCACACGCTATTTCTAAATGTCTAAAATGCGTAAAAAACATGCATGTTTATTTAAATGTGTGGATCATGATGCTTGCTTGCAGTTAACCATTTACCGGTCACTTTAACAGTTCTCTAAGCGATTCAAGAAGTGAAATGATTTTATTTTGCTGATTCAGAGATCAGTGACATGCTCATGGAGGGAGACATGGCCTTACCCAAAACAAGAAATGCCATGAAATGCTTGAATGACTACTGCAAATGGCCCAAGTCCCCATCTGGACAGGTTGAAGTGCCATACATCATTGCTTCTGACTACTGTGAGTGACGATAAATCCACTTTTATGTATCTGCATCCAAGCCCAATAACGTGCATTATTTTTTTGCGTGTGTGTTTTTGCTAGACGATGATGAGAAGGCAGTGATTAAGAACGCAATGAAGAGCATTGCTGCAAAAACCTGCGTCCGTTTTGTGCCGCGAACAAATCAAGTGGACTACATCAGCGTTGAGAATGTAGTAGGGTGAGCTTGACCACACCCGAATAATGAATATATATATATATATATATATATATATATATATATATATATATATATATATATACCTGAATAAAATTAAAAAGTCAAGGAGATTTTTGTTGTTAAAGAAATGAATACTTTTATTCATCAAGGACGCATTCACTTGATTAAAAGTGACAGTTAAGGCCTTTAGAATGTTATATAGATTTCTATTTTACTGTTCATTAAAGAATTATTAAAAATGGATCACCAATTTCACAATTGTATTGAACAGCACTATTGTTCTCAACATTAATAAATAATAAATTGAGCAGCAAATAATCATATTACAATGATTTCTGAATGATCGTTTGACACTAAAGGCTGGAGTAATGCTACTGAAAATACAGCTCTGCCTTCACAGAAGTAAATTATGTTTTAATGAATTAAAATAGTTATTTTAAATTGTGATAATATATCACAACATTGCTGATTTTATTGTTTGATTTACACCAGGTTACTTTTTAGTTGAACATATGCATCTTTCTCTGCAGGTGCTCGTCTACTGTAGGGAGATCCGGAGGCAAACAGCAGTTGGCTCTGTCTGTGGACGGCTGCGTTTCTCACGGCATCATCGAGCACGAGCTCATCCATTGTCTGGGGTTCCACCACGAACACACCAGGAGCGACAGAGACCAGTACGTCCGGATCAACTGGGACAATATCCCACAAGGTCAGAGGATGTGTGCGTGAACGTGGAAAAATCTCAAATACTAGAGGCGTTTAAAAAAAAACAAACAATCTTTTTATTTTATCGTCATGAAAACACTCATTTGCCCTCGCACAGAATCTGCATACAACTTTCAGAAGAAGGACACAAATAATCTGAATACCCCTTATGACTACAACTCCATCATGCATTATGGAAGGTAAAACTTCACCCATATTACTTTTTGAAATCATGCTTCGGTACAGATATGTAAAGTACATCCTCAAGGCAATTCACACTCATTCTCCATCTGCAGGACTGCCTTCGCCATAAAGTTTGACAAGGATACCATCACTCCGATTCCTGACTCTTCAGTGCAGATTGGACAGAGAAATGAAATGTCTAACACTGACATCCTGAGGATCAACAAGCTCTATGAGTGTGGTGAGCACGTCATACACATATAGTCTTATTATTTTAAAAACTGTTTGGACAGTAATGACTTTACGAACGTATTATATTTGATCAAATCAAAGTAAAAGCATTCTTTTTGAACCTACAGCTCTTTAAAGTGAACACTGAAGATCAAACCCCAGTGAAATGCAGAATGTGACGAAATAAACGGATTACGGTACTATGTAACCAAAGTATATATTTTCCTTCCTCCTTTGTCTGTAACTTGACCACATAAATGTAATGGACTGACTTCAGTGCCGAATTGCAATAAACCTTGTTACGGGGTCAGTCCTGATGCGGTTTCATGTTAGTTCCTAGCAGGGTTTAACTTCTCGAGTTACTTAATGAGTTAAGGGAAAATACACACACCACACTCACGAGCCGCCTGAACGCAGATTTCCTGTTAGAGATTATCTACACAACATGAATGCCTGTTTCTGACTCAAAGTAAAAAAAATAATCGTAAAAAAAAAAGAGAAAAGTCGCATTTATGAAAAAGGATCACGTAAAGCCACAATTATAAGGAATTAAGAATTAAATAACTATGAGATTTAAAACTCGAAATTACGTGAGACATGGCAAAAGAAAGAGACAACTGTTTTATCTGCAGTAATTAGAAATAAAGTTGCAATTATGAGAAATAAAGTTGAGATTAAAAATCAAGATACAGATTTATAAAAATGCGTCACATTGTGAGATATGAAGTGGCAATTTATGATGTTGAAATTGTGAGACAATATTATTTCTATTATGATAAATAAAAATGACAGTTGTTTGTTTATGAGATATATAGCTGTAAGAACAGAGTTAACTGTTAGATTGAAATACACAGTTTAGAAAATAGTCATATTTTGAGGTATACAGTGCCATTTGTAATTGTACTTCAGGCAAAAGTCACAATTACGAGTAATAACAGTCACAATCATGAGAAATAAAGGTTATTACAAGACATAGGGTAGCAATTGTGAGTTTTAAGATTCACAGTTATAAGAAAAAAACTGCAATTATGAAAAATAGTTACATTGTCAGACATGAAGTGTGAATTTTAGCATATAAAGCTAGTAATTATGAGAACAAGTCACAATTTTGAGAAATAAATGTGCAGCTCTGAAAAAATTATGTTGGAAGAATAAGAAATAAAATCCCAATTGCAAGACAAAATAGTGATAGGACATATGACAGTTGTGAGATAAGAAGTCAGAATTATGGGAAATTAGGTCACAATTACAATAAAAATGGCAACTGTAGAAGATTAAAAGTTATAATTATGAGAAATATTCATATTGTAAGATATGAAGTTTGGTTTGCTATATATACATTTGCGAGAATGAGAAATCATTAGAGGAAGTAACAATTACTGGTAACACGTTACAATAATATTAATTAGATTAACAACATTAGTAAACTTGAACTAAGAATGAAAAATAAATGCTTTTATCAGCACTTATTAATCTCAGTTGATGTTAATTTCACCATTTACTAATGGATTATTAAAATCATAAATTGATTGTTAACATTAGTTCATGCACTGTGAACTAGCATGAACAAACCATGAATAACTGTATTTTTATTTTTATAAGATTAATAAAGAGTGGAATAAATGTATTGTTCATTGTTCATTCATGTTAGTTAATACATTAACCAATGTTTGCACCTTATTATAGTGTTACCCAATTACTGAAAGTGAAGTTACAACTGTAAAACATAAAATCGTAGTCATGTGAAATGAAGACGCATTTACCAGTACCTCTTTTTTTTTTTTTTTTTTTTTTTAACTTGAAGCAGAAACAGGCTTTCGTCACATACTAGTATTAACCAGTAAAAGATTACAGTTTGATGAACTCAAGCAGAAAGCGTCAGTTGAGTTGGATTAGTAACATTAGTGTCAAGTTGTCATTCCTTTATTATTTTGACGTTAGGAAACAAGCGAAAGGCACACAGAATAAAACATTCATTGACGGTCAGTGCATCTATAAACAAGTGAGCCAGTCAAGTGCAGTGAACGTCCAATAGATGGCACTAAGTGTCTGATCACCGAGGCCTTCCTGCACATCAGGTCGCTATCTGATTACACGATAAAAGTTCTCACTCATGCTGAGGGATCCAAGATTTGACCACACCTGATTTTTCTTCGTCCACAACCCACCCTTCTCATTTTAGGCACATGGATAGTTTCTTATTTCGTCCCAGTAAAATCTGAGAATAATTCCAGGTGCCTTGCCGGTGGAACACAGCATATCCTAAAGCTAACAAAAAGTTGCAAAACTATATTCCAAAAAAGGCTTTTCCGAGGAGCTACAATGAACACCCCGTGAACACCTTGACACTCACAGCTTTGGCGTGGTTGGATCTTTCTGCCTAATGTCTCCATTTGGCGCTTTATACTCCGGTTCGTTTGGACTGGTTTTGGGGGTCTTGGGTTTCTGCTGATCTCTTCTTAAGTGTCTCTTTTGCCGTCTCCTTCTGGGTCTGTCTGTAGAAGCTGGGTTCGATTCTTGGACGTCCAGCAGGGGGTCCAGGTGAAACTTCCCACTCACTGCATCTGAAGACTCGTCGATGTATGCAAGATTTTCCCCAAAGTAATCCAAAGGCTGAGAGAGGATGGCTTCTTTGGGCACGGTTTGGAGTTTTTCCTCTTTCTCTAACTCTTTGCCCTTTTCCTTACCCACTCCCTCCGGGACGCGCTCTGTCTGGGTCACCTCCGATTCGGACTCAGAGCTGCTTTCCGACTCATCCGATGAACCCGAGTAGGAGCCAGATTCGGATTCATTCTCCTCTTTTCCGTCCTCTCCGGTTTTACCCTGACTGCCGTTGTGTCTGTGGCGCCTGTGACGCCGCTTTCGCCGGGTGCGCTTGAAAGGATCTTCAAATTTTCCGGACATGCGGAAATCCACAGACATGTTCTGGATGTTCTGAGTAAAGTCGGAGGCATGCGCTCTCAACCCCTCCATCTGAGAGCAGAAAGTAGGGCAGGAGAAATGGAAAGGCTTGAGAGTTATGGAGAGATTTGTATGTCACCATGAACAGAATGATTGAAATTTGATACAGATTTTAGGTTAATAGGAGTTGTGGCGATGAATTACAGGTGTGAGGAAAAATGGAAGGAAGGTTATCATGAAGATAGAAAGGGTGGGAATTGAGAGAGAAGTTAAAAATCCCATTTGAGTTGCAGTGTTAAGTTTGACCAGGGCGTCTGACCGGGCAATGATCTTATTCATTGATTATAACAACAAAAAAAAATTTGAAGACATGATTTAATCATTGGCCTACCTCAGCTCGAGTTTTTTTGGTAAGAACCAGGATCCAGTTCCCAATCATGGAAAGAATGGACACAAAGTAGGCCAATCCAAATAAAACCCAGAACCACACCAGAGGCTTGTACCAATGATCTCGACCTGAATCCCCGCTGTCACCTGATGGACAACAAGAAATGTACAAAACACATGAAGAGTCATTCATTTAAATTAAAGTTACCGTTCTGTCACCATTCTCCCTTGTGTGGTTACAAATGGAACTTTCAAAGTCTGGACAAGAAGCAATAAGATTTGACAGCGTTTGAGGTTTGAGTTGGCATAATGGTTGTACTCGGTGTAACAGAGTTATGTAATCAGATTACTTTTATCAAGTAAGTAGTTTTACTACTTTTTTAATTTACAAGAAAGTTATTTTGTCAAAAATGTAACGCCAGTTACTTTGTTTTCCCATTTATTGACTAACAAGTCTCCTGTTGTGAGAAAAATACACTATAGTTCTAGACTAACAGTGAATGTGCATTAATTCATCTCCATCACAAAAAAAGATTTAGTATTCATCAAAATTAATTAAAATGGTGAAATGCAAAAAATGGCGCAAACCTGCAATAATTAAATACAGTAACACAAATGTTCTATTCTGATTCCATTTTATTAATAAATATCTTTGCCTTTGATGATACAGTTTAACCATATTAATAAGCAAAAATAACTTTAGCTAAACTAACAATTGTGTTTTATTGTTTTTTAATTGCTGAAGAGTGTTGAACCTTCTTTTCCTGTATTCTATTGCATAGACAGGAATTCTTTTTTTTCTTTAGCCTGAGGTTTATTCATCACACTTTTTAGTGTGAAAGGGCTTTTACATTTCCTATTAATAGAACCTTTTATATATAAAAAAACAATAGAGTATTTAAAAAGTTACGCAAAAGTAATATGAAAAAGCATTACTGTCTACTGTTATTTTCTGCACTGTAAAAATTTTCAGCAGTTTTAGACTTAGAAAACTCATACAAACATAAATTGAGAATCTGCTGAAGCTGGTTACATGAACATTTTAATTTAGCTCATTTTTTTTAATACAGTGAGGGATTTTTAAAAAATGTCTTAATTTGTGCTCCTTAGAAGAAAGAAGGTCTTCCTGGTTTGAGTAATTAATGACAAAATGTTTGTCTCTGATAGAACTTACCCTTTAATTAAATTCTGCCTCTGTGTTTTTTTTTTATTTGCTTTATTTTGCCAAAAAAATGTCACTTTTGGAACATCATGGGATGTGGATGATGAAAGATTTTTGAGAGTGTTTCTTGGTAGGTTTTTAAGCATTGCAAGTCACTTTGTAGTTTCAATTGTGGCATTTGAAGACCAAACCAAAATATCCTGCTAAATAATGCAAGCAATGGTGTGTTCAAACCAGTGATTTAACAATCAACCCAACACCCACAAGATGGCTGCAGTGGTTTGTTTTTAATGATATGTATCATTAAAGAATGAGCCAGGGTTAAATGAGGTCTTCACTGAGGGTTCACATCTTCTTGAGCAAGAAGACAAAGAGACAAGACAGATACCTAAAGCTTCAAATCTCAGTTTCAATCAGTTTAATCTAGAAATAGAAACTAGAAACTCTCACAAATGATGAAACAGTTTAAGATTTCAGCCAGTGGTACCTGCAACATAGTCTCCAAAGCCCACTGTTGTGAGGGTGATGACCACAAAGTAGGCGGATTCTAGCAGAGACCATTCTTCAAACTCCTGGAAGACTAAAATTGGCACAAAGATGAAGAGGACGCAGCCCAGCAGGATGGACAGCACAGCGGTGATGACACGCACGATGGTTGGGCTCACCTTCCACTTCTGTATGGAGAAGATAAAGAAAACTGAAGAAAAATGTCAAGAGAAGCATGAAATGAAACTTTGTGGCAGCATTTATACAGCATCTATAAGAGCCATGACAGAAAGCTTATAGAAAAAACTACAATGATATTGATTAATAATGATGGTCCTGGGAGGTTATGTTTGTTTTCGTCATCGTTTACCCATAAAAGAGCTTCAACTTTAGCAATGGCGTTCCTCAGTGACGTCCCCAGATGATCTCCTGCGGCAGCCAACAGAAATCCAAACAAGGGAATGCCCACCAATGTATAGCAGATACAGAAGAACTGGCCCCACGGTGTCTTTGGAGAGATGTTCCCATAACCTGGACCACAGACAAACACTTGCAGTGATCTGATGGCAGATATTTTTAGACATCTCACAGAGCCAGTGATCCCCAGAATGCAGAGGCCAGGCCAGGCTGTGGCTTTAACATGCAGGTGTGTTTAGCCAGTGATATGGGACTCCCATACCGATGGTGGTGACGATGGTGCCACAGAAGAAGAAAGCGCTGGCCAGGTCCCAGCTGGTACTGAATGTGGCATTGCTGTTGGGGTCAACTCCAACACTGACAGCCTCGGTCACCTTCTGTATAGAGGCAATGGTATATATGGGGAAAAAGATTAGATATTAAACACAGGTTGGCTTAACGTGATAACTGATACGTTAGTGCTGCAAGGCGGTACAATGGACGTTTTCTTAAAGGTACAGTATTTAATATTGACAGCTAGTGGTTGAAATGGGTTTGGCGGTCCAAATTCAAAATACTGGCGAGGGGTGTTTCTCCTGTCCCCTCCTTCTCAGACTCAATGCTCAACTAGGTTGCCTGATGCGGCACGGAACTGGAAATAGCGAAATAGACTCTTTGCAAAGTCCCATCCCCCTTAGCAACTGTTGCTGTGTCTGGCGAGCCACGGTGCTCTCAGATACACATCATGTTTCCCCGTGCAAAAAGATAGCAGCTCCCAAACAGTTTAATTAAGCTTATTATTAAATTTCATATTTGAAATCACCAAGGAAATCTGACAACAACTGCGCAACAATTGTTTCTTTTGCTCATATGATGTTATAAAAATCTTATTTCTCAAACGAGATCAGTAGAGATCAGTATTGGTTTTAGTAGACCTCAGAGAACTTGCAACATTACAAAGAACACTTATCAGGATGTGGAATAGCGTGCTGTTTTTTTGTTTCAAATTGAATATGCAGATAATCAACTATAAAAATAGTCATAATTTGCAACAATACTTACATATATCAGATATGATAGATTGTCAGGGTTTACACACGTATAGTTGCTCAAGAACTCCAGACGGGTGGCTTGCAGCTCGATATGATGGGCTTCCTCATTCGGAGCCTCCAGGGCATTGAACACCAGGGCCCCCATCATTAAGTACAGGAGCACCCCAATGAGGACGAATATAAGGGTGGAGCCATGCATGGCTGAACGTCTGCCGGAGCCTGTCCACTTCTTGTCCTTTCTGCTGCTGGTGTTGGTCCTCTTGGGGACAAGACTGCAAAACCAGCCGAATCCATTAAAGAGAGTTGCAAGCACTTCATGGTGAAAGCTTAAGTGTGACCACAAAACAACAGAGGATTTTGATCTAACCCATTAAAGCTGCAGTATCAGAGATGGTCTGCTGCAGAATTTTAACCTATGACAATGACCTCCAGCCACAAACCTGTCCTTTTCCTCCTCGCGTTTCCGGCGTATCCAGCTCCGTCTATGACAGTTGTTAGAGTCTTTGGATCTGTATCCACATGCAAACCCCTCGTCCTCTTGATCTGATTGAGGGGACACTGATGTGTTTTAGATACAAATAGAAATAGAAATGAAAACAAGTAAAATACAAACCAACAACTTATGCGTACGTACATGTTAGGGGTGTTACGGTTCAAATTACTTGAATTACTTGGTTTGTATCACGTTTTAGAGAACGGTTCGTTATTACAGCAAATAATCTAACAGCCTATATAAACATTAATAGAGTGAACATACGAATAAACAGTGTTTTTAGCTAGGTCTAATAGTGTTTTAATAACAGAACTTGAATAAAGTTATCAAATGTAAAATAACACTACATATGGGACTGTGTAAAAGAGTAATTCTTATTAAATTACTAAATATATACAATCAAAAGCAGTGAACGACTGTTGTTTTTAGCATTAATAAAAAGTGATATTTTTTTGTGCGAATATGTTCATTCAAGCGCAAGACTTGAAAGAGCTTTTTTTTTTGTACTGAGAACCATTACTCCCCTAATAGACATGTAAAGGGTTTTTACAAAATAATGTGAACTGAAAAACATTTAGGCAATATTTCTTTCTTAAGGTGTTTTACCACACCTTCCTCAACTACTTCAGCAACTGATCATTACAACATTTTGTTTACATATTGATGTTTGTGATTGAAGTTTAAGCTGTTGTGTCTCTGTGAAGCTTTCTGTGGTCTATTTTTGAGGAAACAGGGTCTTCATTAAGGTTTGCTGTCACTTTGTTTCAGTAGTTCTGTTTAGTGTGGACACAATCCCTCTCAGTGCTGCTCCCCGTCATTCACTTTGAGTTTTTAACCACTGTTCCTCTTTAGTGATAATGTCTTGCCTAACAAATGGACTGTTAAGGTTATGTCCAATGATTTAGCCTTTTTGGAAATCTGACAACTCACCCATTTCACCCATTTAAAAGACAATCGCAAGTTGTTTTTTCACTATACCCTATCATTTAATATCAACGGCTGTGTCCGTGTTGTTATTGGTGTTGTTTTTCAAATGTTATAAACCACACATGAAGTCTATTTTTAGTCCTTTTGATGATTTAAAGGACTTTGACGATGCAGTGTCAAAACATAAAACACATAAAGCTCTGGTACCCAGTTTCAAACTGCTCTGAATGTTTTCCTAACTTTAAACAAATGTATTTTTGTCATTCGGTGGACCGTTACAGTGACAGGAATCACATCGAGGGCCAGGTGGCTCCCGTCATGTCACGAAGGGTGAACCTTCACATTCACTTTGTGAAACAAAACTCATCTGTCTTCTGCTATTTACTGAGTAGCAACATCAGACATTTACCAGCTGTTAGACAAACAAAACCTAATACACAGAACACGGAGGTGAATTTAGGACATGAGAACACAACCATTCATTCTCAGAGCGAATAATTCTTGTCAATACAGAATATGAGCTCAACTATGCGCGAATCAAATTACAGAAAGTGAGAGTAAGAAGCACTTTAGAGTCAGCCGTGTCAGATGTGAATAAATTATGTAAAGAAAAAATATCTTGTATAAGAATTACAGCTGAGCAGTTATTGATTATTACAAAGAGTTGAGGTTGACCAGGTTTTTATTGGGCAGGGAAATTAAACCAGGAAACCAGGTTTTCATACTGTGCGTGAGTATTTGTGTGTGCGCGCGCACACACACACACACACACACATTTACATTGACATTTAGCAAACACTTCCAAAGCGACTTATTAACAAGAACAATGGAAGCAAAAAAAATCAACCAAAGAGTAACTGCAACATATAAAACATTAAAGCAATAAAAAAAATGAACTCTGTGTGTTTTTTTATAATTGTTTTTGATATTTCAATTATTTTAACATATATAATTACGCTTATATTAATAAAACTATCAATAATAATTATGAAGTAAATTAAAAGACTACTGTTTAAGATAATAAATATGAATAGTTAATTTAAATGAGTAAACTGTGAGCATTTATAACATTAATCCTTGTGACAGCCTTCTCTGACCAGAGACTTAAAAAATATAAATAAACTCTTCAGTTCATTAAAATTTAGATGATATTCAGATTTACATTTTAATTTGAAGGACAGAATTTACAAAAAGTGTAGTCATTTATAATGGTTTTGAAGACTAACATACAAAACCACTGCTAGAGAAAGCACCTTCTATATATTTCTCGTGACAACATCACATGTTGTGCGATCAAATTGTTAATCGGTATATTTTTATTTTATAGTATCAAAAGATATTTGTAATGATATCCGCAGTGAGTTATATCCAGGACAGTATTTGTGTATTTACGAGTGTGTGACTAACTCCTCATGTGCGTGTTTGTGTGTGTGTGTGCGTGTGTGAGATCTGAGACGCTTCAGATGCCAGGAGGCTGAAATGTCTGTGGCAGTTATTGGGTTTAGAGTTTGATTCGGAGCGCTGGAGGATCTGCTGACTGCAGTTGCAAGCTCACTATAAAAAGTGGTTTGGTGAAACAGCAAATACAAAGACATTCGAGCAATTAGATCTACTAATTAATCAAGCTAAACACAATCTCCCCAAAAAATACACAATGGCCCATACGAGTCTAAGATGACTGCACAGCGTCAATGTCCAACTTCCATTATTTATATTGTTTATAATAAGTTTATAGCAAGTACTTAAACCTTCTTTTACTTAAAAGCATGCATAATTGCTTATTTGATTTGCCTCAGCGCATTAAACTTATAACTTCAAATCTGAATTTCCATGCACAGTGAATATAACCAAAACACAGCATTAGTAAATCACTTGGTACTGAACTTCCGAACAGACCATCACAGCATGTAACAAACTTTCATACGGGATCAACATTTGCTCGGATTAGCACTAAAATTAGAGAATGATTCAGAAACAGATTCTTACACACAAGCTCTCAAGCCCATCTCCCACCTCAGAGCGGACGGTCCGGCATATCCAGAGCACTGCAGCCGCAAACTGCAGGATTCCTTCCAGAGGGTGTGTGAATGAGCGTGTGTGTGTGTGTGTGTGTGTATGAGATGGTCAGAGACTGTTGCTGAGTGCCCAAGAATGAAAAGGTACTCAATCAGATGGAGGCAGAGCTGAAAGAGTCAGTGTGCGAGAGACTGGCAGCATGTCTGTGGGCTTTGTGTGTGTTTGTGGGAGAGGGTGGGATCAGCGGAGCAGGGAAGGGCTACTACAGTAAAGGATGGTAAAAGAGAGAGAGGAGGAAAAAAGAGAAAGGGTGGGGTTTGATGCAGAGATTCTGAGCTTGATCGGATAATTGGTCTTTCCCTTTCCTGCCCCAGTTTATTCCAGTTTGATGGGATGGTTCCACTCAGGAAGAAGGTTCATGTTACCCTTGGATATGCCACTGGTGTGTGTGTGTGTGTGTGTGGTGCAGTTAACTTCATATATATTTGGACACAGGTGCAATTTTCATTATTTTACCTGCCGAACAAAACATATTAAAGTTATAGCTATATAATTATAGTGCACACTCTGATCTGAAATTGAAGGAAACGTTAAGGAATATAATTTTACATGTACAACTCCAATTTTTAAGGGACCAAATTAGACAGTTGACTCAGAAGCCATTTCATGGACAGGCGTAGGCTATTCTTTCAATATATATATATATATATCGTCTATCTCTCTCAGTATATGCATATATATATATATATATATATATATATATATATATATATATATATATATATATATATATATATAATAGTATTAATATATAAATATATAAAAGTATTAAATTATTAAGATTTATTTGTTTTTAATATTCATTTATACTCATGTTCTACTACTATAGTTACTTTTAATTTATACAATTCTATACAAATTTTTATACAAATCTATTTTAATTTATCCAGCTTGAGGAAATGTTTTATTATAACATCACTGAATGCCGTTTGAAAAACAAAGAAGTAAAATCTGCTGGTGAGTACAGGCAGGTCATAATCACAGCAGGCTTCTCTGGTCACTCTAGACATTATATTGCTCAATATATTTTATTACCTCCCCTTTAACAGTCTTGCACATTTTCTCTCTCTCTCTCTCTCTCTCTCTCTCTCTGAGCAGGAAGTGCAATACAGCTGAAATATACAAATGCAGATTTTCAGCTCCCTTCCCTTTGCATTTTCTCTCCTCCCATCTCCCGCTTCCCATATGCTTGTGTCTGAACGACATGTGATTCACGCGAAAGAGCAGAACTTATTGGGAAGTGCAGCTGTAACATTGCAGACATTGCATGGCCCTCCGAACTGTATTCCAGCAGACACATGCTCAAGCCCCTCACAGCACGCACCTGCCAGGGATGCGGTTACACCGCTTGCGACAGGCACACGTGACTCACTAATCATTGTGTGCATATCACCACCAAGATCGCCGTTCTTGCCAAAAACAATGAGGGCTTTGTCTCGGAGATAAAAACGCGAGCCCGAAGCCAGAGGGGAAAACACTACAGTGGTGTAACATTAATATACTACGACCATCACCAACAAGGCCATTACATAACCAGATAGGGAATCCATCAGTAAGCCTGTATTATTCATGACCATGTTTTCTCAAGACTACTAATGTGGCTGCTGCAGAAAGGAAGCAACACCATCGCTAGCTCTAGAGATCTCTGCATTCCCGTTCCTGGCGCAGGCCCAAGACACCCTCTTCACACCAAAAAGCTTGACTTACAGGGTCACATCAGCAGCCAGAGACTGTGTTAACAAGTATGGGAAAGATTATCCCCTTGTGGGCACTGAAATAGCGTAATGAGCGAAGTGTAACATTAGCACTCATTTGGAACTCACTCAACAGGCGGAGACGTAATTAAATGGCTGCATACGCAGGTTAACTGTCTATTCGTTGACATAGATGTTTTCGCTCAGGCCAACGAGTGACAGTTCGCGTATATTTATAGGTTTTCTTTTGTATTTGTTGTAGGTGCAGGAATATTTGGTCGAATGCAGATAAAAACTGTGTTTGATGGTTATGTTGATTAACAGTTATTTAAAAGCCGCTTGAATTATTGAGGGTGTGATGTAGGGCTTGATTACCTCTGCTCTTTACTCATATCTCTATATAAAAGTCCTATTTATGTTTTCATGATGGCATCAATTGAAAACGCTGTTGAAATTGACGGTGCACCAAGTTTCTGTAGAATATCTACACCTATTTTTATTGTAGTGGACAGATTCTTGTAACTGCTCAGATTATATGAATTCTCAAGGTACATTAATATGATACAATTTTGTGTCATATAAAGCTAGTTAGTTTATTTGTTTTTTTCATTAATTGATATATTAATTGATTTATTTATTTAATAATGACATTTAATTTAATTGTATTTAAGTATTGTATTTTATTTTATTTTTCATTTATTAAGCACTGGAGGTACAAAACTCTTTAGACCTTCTGGATATAAGTTTACAAAAACAAAACAAATCATAAGTAAAAGCTCATATAACATTTACTTTGACCTTTACTTTGGCTTTAGCATCATTACAGTAGTTTTACATTTTTCATTCATATTTTAATTGTGTGCGTTGTTGTGTGTTTTTGGCCTTTTTTTATTTGTATTATTTTCAATGAAGTCTTTGTAACAAAATATATATGCTAATATTAAATATATTAGCATATAATAAAAATAGTGTGAATATAAAATATATAAATGCAAATAAAAATATATACACATATACTTACACGTATATTTTATATACAAAAACGTTTATTCTGCATCTGATTAATTGTGATTAATCCTTGCCCGTTGTTATATGTTGTTGTTTCTCACACTTTTAGATTTAATTTTATAAATTAGCATGTTTTTCAGTTCTGTCATAGTTGTTACATAATTGTGATCTTAAATTACAAAACTAAGCAATGAAAAGTCATAAAAAGTTGAAATTGTGATATAATTGAGTCAACAAAAAGTTTGTATGAGATGTAATAATTAATTTCAAATTATGTTATCAAAACAAAACAGTCATTGACATACAGTTAGATAGAGTTATGAGTTACTAAATTGTAATAATGTGATAAAATGAAAAAATTATGACATAAAAGGTCTAAATTATGACAAAAAAGTATGACAAAATAGTAATGATGAGATACTGATTCATAATTGTGAGATTTAAAAAATCTAAATTATGATCTACATCATAACAATGAGATTAAATGTCAGAATTATGAGAGATATCATAACTATGACATAAAAACTCTCAAAAATTGTAACAAAACATATGACAAAATAATGACAAACTCTGAAATTATTATACAAAAAGTCGAAATGATGAGATACTAATTCACAATTATGAGTATGAATATATGAAAATATCAATATATGAAATAAAGATTGCGGTGCAAAAAGTTTTAAATGTCATAATGATGACTTTTTATCTCATTTCTACTTTTTGTTAGAATTTAAACATAATTATTTTGACTTATAATTACTCATAATTAATATTAATAGATCACATGTGGCAGAAATTGGATCTATAGAATTTTTTTTATTGTATATTTTACTTCAGGCGTTTCAGCTGTACTTTCTCGGCTGTCAGCTACCGAGAAAATAGTTTTACCAAGATGACCAAAGTGTGAACTGGCTTTTCTATCACATGTTTATCTAGCTTCAGCTGAGTTTGTACGGAGAGTATACAGTTCCTCTGATTCTTCATTTTAGCAGAAGTTGTAGTTTTTAAGGTTAAGACTGATTATATTCGCGTTTTTCCCCCGAGATTGAATAATTCCTGCATGCCAGGATTGAGCAGTGTTTTCATCTCTTTGTCAGCAAGAAGTTTGCAATTAACTGATGTATCTCTGCTGTTTTCACTGGGCTAGGTGCCATGTATGCTGGAGACGAAATACACTTCCTTTCCGTCATGTTAACAAGATTCAGACTCCGATACAGCGGAGAAGGATTTCAGCCAAACACATGAAGAGTGGAGACTGCTCTGCTGCTCTGTCACGTCTTACTTCTGTTTCTCAAACAACTCACATAGATATAGACCTCATGTGCCTTTTGACACATCTACGCCGGGACTTTGATTCATTTTGCACTCTCTAAATAGACTTTTATCCCCACTTTGATCCCTCGGTGTAATTTGTGTGAGAGGTTCTGGATCACCTTCTCAAATTCTTGGCTGGGCTCCACAGGCAGTGGAGAACTTTTATTGCTCGGAGGCAAATCAGAGCCGCTTCCTGAGCACATGCATATGGGAGATTTATGGCGACAACATGCTGGGGATAAATATAAAAACCGATCAGGATGGGAGGGGTGTTTGTTTGTTATAAGTCTGATAAAGGCAATGATACGGTTTTGTGGGAAAGGTTTTGTAAATAAATAAACAACTGAGTAAGTAAATATTTGTATGTTATTTAGTATATGTGGGAGTTTCTGGTTGTTGCTGATAATTGCACATTTTCAATATGTAAAAAATGCAGTTCAGAAGTAGTGACTGAGTTATACAAAAGAATCACATTGCAATGCAGAATGTATTATGATCAGTACTGCAATAGACTTCAGCATCTCTGTAGGATGGGGCTTAAAGAACGGCTGCATAATAATTAATATCAACAACAACAAACATTATTATTATTATTATTATTAATAGTAACAATAATATAATTAAATCTGTTATTATTATTATTATTATTATTATTATTATTATTGTAAATAGTAATAATAATATCATTAAATCTGTTATTATTATATTATATTATATTATATTATATTATATTATATTATATTATTATAACCACCATCCCTGTGACCCTATGTACGATGACATTTGGAGAATGGGTGCATAACAACAACAATAATTATTATTGTTATCCTTATTAATATTAATTAAAATAATATTATCACCCCCTATTATTATTATTACTCAACTAAAACAGACATCCCTGTGACCTGTAGGACAAGCGGTTTTGATCAATTGTTATAATATCAGTAATAATGGTGATGATGATGATGATGATAATAATCATAACTATTGTTGTTGTTAATATTAATAATAATATTATCACTCCCTTATTATTACTATTACTAATGAACTAAACAGACACCCCTGTGACCCTACGAAGGACAAGCGGTTTAATGAATTGTAATAACAATAACAATAATAATAATAATTATTATTATATTATCGATAATATTATTATTAAGCCCCTGTTGTTTTTATTATTACTACATTAAAATCCAAATCCAGAATTTGTACATTTCAGTACATTATTTCATCGTTTGAATTACAGAAACACATTTCATGTCATGCTAATCATTTTCATGAATATCTGTTAAATGTTTAGGGAAATAATTTCCCTCCTAAATGAGATCTGTCACTCATCTCATGACAGATTAATTAATTCCTAAACTTCCTGTCAACTATATGGGAAATTCCATGCTTTAAAAATGCTACTTACTTCTTTTTCTTTGGGCTGAAGTGACCAGTATCAGTTTCCTTCTTCCTCAGTAATGTGCTTTGATATCATTTTTTCACATTAAAGTCCACACTGAAACATTTAAAGATAAAATATGACAAGAGACGTACTACGCACTGTAACCGTAGAAAGCAATGTGATAATGCCTAAGAGAGGGATTGAAGAACGGATGAGAGAGGAATCACTGGTTTAAAACGTCAAAATTGATTGAAATCTAATGGAAGGGTATTTCAGCAGGAACTGAATTTGCTGAGATGGAAGTGAGTGTGAAAAAAGCAGATGGGAACGTGCACTGAATCCTACGTCCCATTAAGAAAAGCTTTTCGATAATAAAAACGTATTTTCATTGTGGTTTTTAAAATGACTTTTCAGCAGCCGAGCGAACAAAACCACTGCTGTATGCACATTTTGGATAAACAAAAAGCATTAAAAAGAAACTTTTTTAAAACCGTGAATAATTTAGAAGGTCTTCCATTTCTAATCCATTAAAAACACGCATTCCTGGACTCCAGATACGACAGGAAGTTCGAAATCGTCGAAAAAATGGAGCTGAGTTGGCTTTTTCCTCATTCCAATAGACTGAGAGACACATACGGAGTGGCAGCTCTTCCCTGAACACCAGTACTTAAGAACTCTTACATTACACATTAATCTAATCCTAGCAATTTCCCAGGGCTTTTAACAAGAGTGAGGAGACAGGAGGCCAAAGAATAAAAGTGAGAAGTTCAGTGGTATTAGGATCATAACAAGACAAGAAATTAAATCAAATTTTACTTTGATCTCCAGCTTCTTCTGTTTGAAAGTCAAGTTCTGACAAATATTAGTATTATGTCATACTCTAAGACTTGGGCTTCTTCCGCAAGAGGGAAATGAGACGTGTCTGAAACATGAGAACGGCAAAGCTTTTGTATTTCTCTGTTGCTAATCTGATTTCGTATCATTTTGTTCGCCTACAAGAGGACAGCAGGGGGCCTTAGCGGTGTCTGTTAAGACAGGATTGGGATCTAATTCTGTGTTGTGCAACCCTTAAAAGGAATAATCCTATTAATACGGAGTATTTCATCCGAATGACTAAGCTCGACGTCCACCAACGCGGTTTGCGTTCGAATTGTTTTGTATGTATGGAAGGATAGTTTACTTGGACTGAGTTGTTTTTTGCTTTTGCCAGTGATGAATCATTGAAATATAGCTTTACTGTGTATTATAATCAAGGGATTATCGTTAGCCCTTTATCTGGTGCTGACAGGAACCGCCATGTGGTAAAGACATGTGCGCTCCTGTGTAAATATTACAGTTGATGCGAAGGTCCAGTGAGAAAATAACCAACCTTCTGCTCAACTAGGAGAAGGTAAGAGTCTTTTTTAGTGCGTCGTTTATTATTCACGAGGACATATTTCGGGTCTGCAGCAGGTTAGGCCTGCTGGGTTTTGGTGCGCAAACAGTCGCTGTGTGTTCCTTGTTCGCTTATAAGCTCTTTCCCATTTCAGATGTTCCTCTGGTCGGCAGTGTTCTCCAGGGAACCCCAGGTTCCCGGTCAGCGCTCGCCGGAGGAACTGGTGACCGACATGCTGATGCTGGAGCTGGGCTCTTTGCTGAAGCGCACTGAGCGCCTCCGCCAGGAGAGGGCGACGGAGAGCCGCAGGCGCAGCTCCTCTGTGGATTACAGCTGGCTGGCTGCTCCTCCACACAAGTCCTCTTATGAGATCCCGGCTGGGGAGATGCTGGAGCTCCAGGACCTGTGCGTCAAGGTCTCCCCCTCACAGTGCGGTCCCCTCATCCTCAGGTAGGCCCACGTCTGTAGCAGACTTTATTGACCAATATCTCACGTAGCAACACGCATTCGGTTTGTGAATGATCGATTAGCCTACTTTAAGTGGTGTCAAGTTTTTTAAAGGCATTTCTGTTGGTAAACTTTGAAGTGCAGTCTGTTCACAGGCTTTAGAACAATATTTTGTAGCGCCTTTATAAATAAGTGTTATTTTTTTAGGCTATAGTTATTATATGCAGTGCTAAGTAGTAAGTAATTACATGTAATCTGGTTTACGTAATCAGATTCCAAAAATTACGTAGGCCTACATTTAAAAATGCATGATAAAATAGACTATTATTGACGCAATAGCAATAACTCTTTTTTCTTAATTTTTAAAGTTTCCTTTTAAATATAAAATGAAATATATCAATATAACTAATATATTTGCTTAAAAGTAGCTTACTCCCTTAAGAAATTTAAGGTAACATGTCCATGGTGCTCATGGTTTTATTTTACAAATTGTATATATATTTAGCTTTTACATTTTGTGATTTAATTATTAGCTTTTCATTAAACTTGTAAACCTCACTTCGGGAAACCCTTAGCATATTTTATGCAATATGCGTTATTAAAAAACAATGAATGTAATGTCTTATTTCTTTCTCTTGGTACTTTTACATTAATAGGCTACGGTACAAGATTTTCCTATTTAAATCAATGCGACAAATGAGTTAAATCTGATTATACCTATAATGCATAATTTGCATAAAGCATTACATTGCTGTCTACAATTTTGTGCATGTATTAATTTTGGAGTCAGTAATGGACTACAAGTTGTAACTAATCCATCCAGCACTGAAATTGTATATGAAATATATTTACACTCAAAAGCTGATCAACACTGGATAGTTCAATGCAAACCGTTGTAAAGTTACAGTACTCCAAACATTAAGAGTAACTTGTATGGACAACGTTGGACAAACACATGTTTTTAAAAAACTTGAGCCTGCAGGAATTGTATCTTTAAATAATAAACTGCTTCTGTGTTTCGTTGAGGCTGAGGAAAGTTGTGACAGAGGTAGAGCCAGAGGTGACTGAAGTGTCTCGCCTATTTCGTTCCGTTCTGTGTAACTTCCTGGATGAGGCTGAGGATGAGGAAGCCAGGCAGAGGGCACTGAAGGCTCGGGCCAACCGCAGCAAGAGCATGTCTGTCATCAACCTGCGCTCACGGATCCGGATCAGTCCGCTGTGGAGCAGAGCCACGTTCAGCCGTGATGCTGAGGAGGATGACGAGGATGAAGACAATATCCACAGAAGCAGGAGGATCAGGAGCATGCCTGATATCAGTGTGGTGGAAGAAAGAGCGCTGACCTGAGCAAGCTATGTTTGGAGTAGAAACTCTTCATGATATGGGCAACCAGCTGGATTTTGAACATTACATTATTTTACAGCATTGCTTGCTCCCCAGATATAATGGAAGAAATTGTCATTACACCTCTTAAAAATAAAGGTTAGAAATGGGGATTTTGCAGTGGTGCAATGTAACATAGTATTTGAGTCCTTTCAGTGAAGTTTTTTTCTTAATGTGAAGAATATTTTAATAATCTAAAGAACTTTTCCATTATGAAGAAACTCTTTGGTACAAGGTTTCAAAAGCTAAAAGTTACATCTTTGTACCTTATTTAACCCTAAATTGAAAGTATACTGCCTCAGTGACAGTTTATTAAATGTTCTTCACAGAACCACAGATGCTAATAAAGAACCTTTATTTTTAGGAGTGTATGAATCTTTTCTTATTTAAGTAGCACTTTGTACACTTCCCTTCCATCAAATGTGGCGTATCAAATGCAAGGATTAAACAGTTTTAAATCGCCACTTTTGTTGTTAATTTAAAAATAACTTCATCTCATGATTTTGAAGTAATCATGTACTACAAATGCTACTTTAAAAAAAACCAAAAAACAACAGCAATAGGCATTACAAGAAAGCATTCATTTCTATTTTTTTTTTTCAGTTCTTTACATTTTACAGGATGCATTTCACAAATGGTGGGGTGGGACGTTCCCCCAATCTCAATTTCCAGTTAAACACCACTTGCAGTATTCTCACGGGCTCCTTGAGACCGTATAATGAGACATTTCGAGCTTGTGAAGGATGATTAAAACACGCAGTGGAATAAAACAAAAACTCCAGTTTGAATTGTGTACACCTTTCATTATTCACGACCAAAATTTGTATAAGTTCACTGGTTCCAAACGCGGATTTCGCACCTGCTGAACCCAGCCTATGAAAGCGTGTATAAACAGTATGCCCAATAAAAACTAAAACTTGCTGTACTGATATGCAAAAATTAACCTTTGCGTATACATGACGCGCATCTACCCAACAACCCGCAATTTTTAAATCCACGAGTTTTTGATCGGTGCACTATTTATACGCTCGTTCCTGAGATCGGAAAGGCTGCTGTGTTCACAAGTTTTGTAAAAGTGGCAATCCTATCCCAAAATCAAAAACAGAATGGATGCATAATAAAACCTCTGGTAATAATCATCATAAAAGTGTAGAAGTGTTGCCATTTGAGATGGCTTGGTGGTCTACTGCAGCAATCAGAATATAAGAGAGATTCTGTTACAAACCAAAGTATAAAGTCTTCTAAAAGAAGATACAGAGGAAAAATTGCAAATGCTTAATAAGTTCTCAGAACACGGGACATCTGAATGTGCGTAACATGATTCATGTCAATCAAAAGCGAACCAAAATCTTTACAGTTTTTGTTGTACTTGTTGCTGGTTTTAC
Organism: Puntigrus tetrazona; assembly: GCF_018831695.1. NCBI lineage: Eukaryota > Metazoa > Chordata > Actinopteri > Cypriniformes > Cyprinidae > Puntigrus > Puntigrus tetrazona. Next base: position 8,758,463 of record NC_056719.1, on the reverse strand, counting down.
TCAAGGATATCTCTGTAATCTGTGTTATTTGGAAAAGCAAAATATGGGACGTCATTTCAAGAGTCTGCTGTACAGATACTAGGACATCACATTGAAACTGACATGGACGAACTGTTTTAAATCGACTACGAACTGACAAACGCCCGGCCTATGTAGAGTTTTGCGAATGTTCAGTTCCATCAGTTTGGGGAAAAAGATCCCTAAGAGAGAGCTTGGCAGCCAGTGGGGATAGAAATAGCAGAGACGAGAAAAAAAAAAAAAGAGAGACTTAAGATAACGTCCCCTTTCATTCCTCAAATACTGAAAATCGCCCGCTTTCTTAAATCTGCCCTTCTTAAGAGTGGACGTCAGGTCATGAAAACCACAAAGACAATGAAGAAAATGACGAGGATTAGGAACATCTTGATGAGCAGCCAGCGGTTGTTGGACACAGACTGGAAATATTTGAGTATCTCTGTGTGCGCAAGATCCACGTTCAGCTGAGTGTCCTCGACGTTAGCATCAATTCTGTCAGGGTACAGAGAAATTCAATGGAAAGGATTATTGTTTGTTCACACGTAGTGTAAATAACAGCACCCTTTTGGGGCCAGTTCGATTTTCTTCGGTCTTGTACTTTTATGTCTCTGATACTCACCGAGGCAGCATTTATAAAAACAGTAATATTGTAAAATACACTGCAACCTAGTTATTTTATGATAAAGCTGAATTTTTAGCATCAAAATTCGAGACTTCGGTGTCACATGATCCTTCAGAAATCATTTTAAAAGCTTTGCTGCTTTGTGTCGAAACTGCATTACATTGAACAGAAAGTTAAAACGCTTGTTTATTTGAAATAGAAATCTTTTTACTGCAAATTACATTTGTTAACGTACTAGAATTTAATGATAAAGTGGATGATAAAGTGGAGTCAAGATGCTGGCCCATTCAAAACGACCTAAATCATTATTTTGCCAAAACACTTTAGAAACCATTTTTATGACACTGGTATCACTTACTACTGAAGAAACGGCTGGCTAACTGTTACTGCGGAAGTAAAAGAGGCGATTACACTGACGGAGAGTTCTTCATTATGATCATACACAGTGATGACTAAACCACAAATGGAAACAAATGGGGAAAAACACACTTGTTTATTGATTAGACGCTGAAACTGAAATAGAAAAAAAATGTTTGAATCTGACCTACTTTTCTAGGTATTTATTATTTATTACGGTTTTGAAATAGCTTTTATTCCATATTTTCAGATTTCATTTGAATGCGTTTAAGTTTTAGTAATTCCATTATATGCTTTGTCATTTTTATTAGTTTTTTTTAAATTTCCATTTAGCTGAACTTATTTTTATTTCAGTTTTACTTGCAGCAATTTCAAGGGATAGTTTACCCAGAAATGAAAATCCTGTGATTAATTACTCATAAACCCACCTTTTTTTATCATATCTTAACACAAATTAAGTTGTGCTGTCAAATTATTAATTACAAAATAAAAGTTTACATAATATATGTATGTGTGCTGTGTATATTTATTGTGTATATATAAATACGCAGTACACTTTTTTAAAATATTCACATGTATATACACATTTATTTTCTTATATTTTATATTATATATAAATATATAATATACATGCATGTATATAATGTTTGTATTTATGTATATACATAAATTTGCACAGTATACACACATTACGTAAACAGAAACTTATTTCGAATGCGATTAATCACAATCATTTGAAAGCAATACAATTAAGATATTTCTGATGAATTCTGAGAGCTCTTTGACTTGGTAACCAATAACAACACAAATACTAATCTAACTGGACAGAATACCTCCTCATTAAGAAGAAACTCTCAAAGAAGGTTCTTCCTCACCTTTGCACAGTCTCTTCCTGTTCTTTCACCATATGAGCCAGCTGCTGAAATATGGATCCGAGCTCCACAATGGTGGACTCTATATTCTGCATAGTGTCAGCACGGTTCTGAATGTACGAATCCTAAACAAACACGTCAAAAGAGATTCAAACTTACTTTTCAGATTACCTGCAGCTGTGCATTATAAAACAACCGCTAAACAACCAATACCCGTTCATTGATTAACTGCATCTGCTGACTGGAGCTGAGATCCATATCTATAGATATATCTGTCTTGGAGTCGTCCTGCATAAGCACTGAATTGTCTGTTGACGGAGGACCAAAAAGGATGAATAACTACATGGATGTGGACAATGTCTGTTTTTTCACAAGCGGAGAAGCTCTTACTGAAGCTGTTGGCGTGGAAAGAGGAGGATGAGGCAGGAGTCTGAGAAAATTGCTCTTGCCTGCTTCTCTGCTGCTTTAGGTTCTAAACAGAAAGAAAACACTGAAACGCTGATCAGAAACGTGGAGTAGTGGATCAAAAATAAATGATTTACCTCTGTTCTGACTTCCAGGACTGACTTGAAGTCACTCGACATCGATGCCAGCTTGGACTACAAACAGAAAACAGGCTTTTATTTCAAGCGGAAGCCCACTAGACGTTTTGTGATTGAGCACTGAGGCTAAAGGTTAGCACCTGTAATGAGACTACAATGGTGTTGGAATGTGTCTGAAGATGCCTGCCATTCTGTCCACTCCGTGATCGAACGAGTTCCTGCAGGCCGGCGATCTGCTTATTTAGACTGTTAATGTCCTGAGTGAACACAGACAGATTACAGTATGATACAAACGGGCATGATAATGTATCTTTGGTGAAGGGGAAGTGACATATCACCCTCACCTGTTTCACAATGTAAGTGAGTTCATCGATTTCAGTTGCTTTGTCATCAAAAAGGGACTTTCTTTTGGCAACTGCAGGTGAGAACAGATCGAGCTACACGTAAAAAAAAAAACAGTCCACGGTGGTACATGTGTGAGAGGAAGACGAGATACTTACGGATTGTGAGCTTCTCCAACTTGGCAAAAGTGTTGCTGAGGTCTCTTCCAATTCGCCTGTTAATAAGATGCGGTCAATATCTGTCATAAGGCCAAGTCGATGAAATAACACAGACCATTAAAGCTTAAGTAGGTCTGAATAAATTATAGGTCAAATGCAGCGTCTCGGTGCCAATACTAAACACAGTTGCAGGAAAAAGTCCATAAACCTTCAGGATTTTCCAGGAAATTGGTCATAAAATTTGATCTGCTTTTTTTTAACAATAAACAAACAATAGACTGAAGTATGTGAAGCTTCAAAAGCTAACAGCAGTCAGGAGTCAGCTGATCACGAGTGCAGTAAGACAATTAAATGTTTTTGAAAGATGTCTCTTATGCGTATCAAACTACAAAGATCTGAAATACAGTAATAACAGTAATACTGTGAATTATTATCACATTTTAATACTCCAGTCTTCAGTGTCGCGTGACCCTTCAGAAATCATTCTCATCCTATGATTTGGTGCTCAAGAAATGTACCTTGATATCACTGAGGTTAAAAAATGTTTTCATTTCTTAATTCTTGCAGGAAATGTCATACATTTTCACAGGATTTTTTTATTATTCAAAAATCTAAAATAATCTTCTGTGACATTTAGGCCGGGTTTTACAGACAGGGCTTAGACTAAGCCAGGTTTTGGCTAAAGTTCAATAAGTAGTTTTTATAAACATGCTTAAAACATGGTGTGTTTTTTCTTTTTAGTAGAAACAGCTCAGACATTTTAGTCTAGGAATAGGCTTAAGCCTTGTCTGTGAAACCAAGGGTTAATGTCTTTACTGTCACTTTCCCTGCTATATTACAATTATTACTTCTTTTTTTTTTTTTTTAAGTAATACAGACCCAATAATTTTTAACTGCCACTGTTAAAACAAAATATTATTTCAGAATTAAAAATTCATGATATCTGCCATTATTATTACATTTTAAAAATGCTTAAAATGGTTTAGACGTGTATTTAGAGTGCAGTTAAAATGGTATTACTTGATTACACAATATGATTTTTCTTCATTGAATAAACTTTCCCCCTCTGTATTGTTTAAAATCTTGCTCTGTAAATATACCTATTCATTACCGTCGTTATTATGCATTTTCCCTCATTGTTTTTTTTTTTTTGTGGTACAAGCATCCAAAATTGTATTTTGTAACATTTGATTTCATTTGGTTTGATTTTGTTGTGATAAGTATGTTAACATATCAAACCTAATATAGATTATAACCTCTCTCTTGTTAAAAAGCATCAATGATTTAAAAAAAAAAAAAAAAAAAAAAAAAAAAAAAATTCATTCTCTAATGAAAACTAGTTTTTTTTAGTATAGACATTCACAATTTGAATGAAAAGCGAAAAAGCGACGCCTGATGTGAACCATGCCTGGAACAAAAGAGATCTCACAGCACCTAAGATTAAGAATTGCTGACTTGTGTCAAGCTGGAAAGCCACCTTTAACCTATCTGAGACACTTCGAGATGACCTTAAGAGCGCATCTAAGCCAAACACACCAACAATGTTGTGAAAGTTCAGAGTAATTTAGAGTAACTGTGTAAAATTCCTCTGGTTCATCGAGAACTAAACTGCAATAAAAATTGGATTCATTGAGGTTTAGTGATCCAAGCATTATCAAAAACGAGCATTCACATATTATTTCCACCAATCCAAAGTGTGTAAATAAAACCAAATTGTATTCACATTTCAGTACGCGTGTGCTATTATTTTAAACAGAAAATGCATGGGCATTGCTGTTGCTTGTTTGCAGATCGGAGCAAATAAAGCATTCTCACGAATCCAATCACAATAACTTTATATGAAGGATTGAGAGTTTAACTCACTTAGCCAAGAGTGTGAAGTCACTCCGCTGTCTGACTGCACTGTTGACAGCTCTGGCAGGTTGTGCTCCATTCTGGAAAAGAACAAGAGAAGAACTTCAACACAACTTCACTAAGCAGACCATATCATTAACTCGCAGGTTACTGGACAAGAAGGATCAATAGCTATGGCACCTGTCTGCCCTGCAGTGACTTGCACACAGACTGAAACTCGCTGGTGCGGTCTCGGCAGGACATGCTGAGTGTGTCTACGACAGGGGCGATGGGTGGGACAGCCAGGGGGGCTTCCAGCTGCTGGACCAGCTGGGACTGGGTCTGAGACGGCCCAGTGTACACCCCGTCCTGGCTGCTTCTAGGACCGTGACGGCGCCGTGTGTTCATGGATGCACCAACTCATCACCTTTATCAGGAGGAGAGAGAAATCAGAGTGTGTTAACAGGAAAACTCGCACAATTTTATTCTTCCCTCTTCCCACAATTCATTCGTCAGAGTAAAGTAAAAACAGGACAACTTAAAAATAGCGCTCATAGCAGGAATGTACCTATAATATTCATAACGTGCCGATTTTCATTTATTTATTGTATTATCATTTGGATCATTCTAAAAAACAGTTGTACTGCAGCTTAACATTTGTGTAGAAACTGTATTTTTTTTTTTCAGGATTATTTGATGAATTGAAAGTTCAACGTAACAGATATTACATAAAAACAGCTTTTTCTTCTGTTCTTTTGTAACATATTAAATGCCTTTCCTGTCGCTTCTGATCAATTTAGTTTGACAACAGCTGGTTTGAACATAATATATCTAGAAACTTCTGCTTCTCGACTGTTATCATACGCGCAGTGTCATTTTTAAAAACAGCAGTGTGGTAGCATGCCATCTGCGTATCTCATTCTTTTGAAACGATTTTCACTTTGAAATCCAGCCCGTTAGCCGCTAAGCTAAGCGTGTAGCTGAATATATGATTCTAATATGTTTCATCGATCAAACGCCGCACGCTTCTGAATAAATGAGTTGATTTGTGAAATGAAGGGGAGATGACAACACGTGAGACGAAAGATACAAATATTCATTTCTCACCACTCTGCCTCTCTGATGGTTGAACTGCGTGCAGGTTGTGAATAACATCCGGGTCTTAACACAAACATTGACGTCACTGCCACGTAGTCTTAAAGGAGATCCGTTTATTATCTCAAACACAAGGCGGCGCTGCGAAACTACGTTTGATGTAGTGCGTTGAAAACACAAGTACTGAGTAAAAAGTACTGACAAGTTGCATAGATATCGTCTTTTTGCTTTTTAATCAAAGCTTTATTGTGTAAAATTAGCCAAACGCATGATTTAATTAAAATCGTTTATTAATAACAAAGCAACCAAAACAAGCACAAGAATATGCGCCTTCTTTCTTTCATTCTGAATATGTTTTCATGTGTGGCATTTCCTTTCTTCTTCTTCTTCTTCTTCTTCTTTTTTCCAGAAGGGGAAAAATTAATGAAATGAAACTGCTGAGTGAAACAAGTACAACTAAAAGTAAACCGTAAAGGTTTTACATGAGTGAAAATGCTTTACGCAATCTCAAATATAAAAGTAATCCTAAAAGTAATATATTATTAATAATGTTAGTAATAGGAAACAATTTAAATAACATATAAAATAACAAACAGATTACAATTAAAAATGGATGAACTGTTTCAAAAAAGCATCACAGTAGGTCTCTGTGCCTGTTAAGAAGAAAGAAAATGTTATTGTTATTATTATTATTTCAAAACACCATAAGTTAGCTTGGCCACATCTAAATAGTATAATCATACACATATGGTGTACAGACGATCTATAAAATTATAAAGCAATCATTGGTAATGTTAAAGGAATACTTCACCCAAAAAGGAATATTGTGCCCTAAACTACTCAGCACCCAAGCCATTCTAGGTGTATATCTGTATCCTGCTTCTTGGCTGACCTATGACCCGACGAAGGACACGCCTTACGTCATACGTCAAATCAGAGGTCAGCCAAGTAGCCGGAAGTAGTTTTTTGTTGTTGTTTTTTTTTTATATATTTTTTGTTACAAAAAACCCATCGTCGCACTACTTGCTGACCAACCTTGTAAGAGCCAGGATATTTTAAAAAAAATAATCCGACTGCGTTTGATATATATATATATATATATATATATATATATATATATATATATATATATATATATATATATATATATATATATATATATATATATATATATATGGTGAACTAAGCTATGCCTTAAAGTCATAAACCTGAACATTACCTGCACTCACACCGGCTATGCTCAACAAACGGCAGCTCAATAATCTCCACGACACTCCTGCCAAGCGCATCCTTGACAAACTGCTTCAACTGTTGGGAAACAAATAATAACACAGCTAACAAAAAAGAGCCGGAGCAGCGCGCGTTATGATGAACGGTCTGAACGCGTTACACTGCCGTACCCGCATGACAGCGGTGTGCGCGCTGACGTTGACGCACAGCGTGGCCTCGTCCCAGCAGCAGCCCCCGCAGCGCCGCAGAGGGACGCACGCGGGGAAAACGCGCCACAGCGTCGCCGCGGGATGCTCCTGCTCCACCGCAACTAAAGTTTCGCGGGGCTTGCAAATGGTGCTGATTATGAGATTATCTGGAAAAAAAAATCAATGAATCAATCAACGAACGGATGAATTAAAATGAAAATATAAAAAAATATTAATTAAATAACACAATATGGCAACCACACGTAACACCCGAGTTGAATTATCTAAGAAACAAAGTACAAAATAACAAAACTGTATTGTCTGTTCAACTCTGAATAGTCATAAACAGACAGAGAGCAAGAGAATGTACCTTGAACGGGCTCCTGACCGGAGCTCTGTAGATGCTGTGGGTTTAACGATAAACAAGGTTTATTTATTAGTGATTCTTTATTACCGTTTCAAAATTACTTATAGGTGTCACTATATAATCTGCACGTAAACATTTTGTTTTGTCGTAAAAATAGAGGCAGACCGAAAACTTGTGCTGCAAATTAAATTAGTGGCGTCTACATCCCTCTTGCCTCCCGACGGATATGATGAGCTTGTGAGCACGTACTCCGTCATCCTAAATCATTCACCGAAACACGTACGCTGTGTTTACAAAACCTACGCGCAGAGCTGCATGCATTAAAAAAAAACACGGCTTCTATTAATACAGCTTTACTACCACCTTACAAATAGTGCACTAGAGAGAAAAAACTAAACTAAGCTAATAGAATTTTTTTTTTACTACGTTATAATTTACCATTTTTTTTAGGAAAATGTAAAATTTAGGGAAAAAAAAAATATATATATATGGTTGTTTTAGCTTTGCAGGCTGAGAGATTAAACATTTTACCTGAACGTTCATCCCAGAAGTCTGGTGATACAGGACCAGATACAGCACGCAGAGAAAAACACTCATCATACTCGAATAACTGCAACCTCACGATACTAATGTTAGACTGACGATAATTCAGATTACCCTGTTCATCTGAATCCTGTTTTCCGATGGAACTGTTACTCACCATATCCTCATGACCCAGATTGCAAAATATATCGAGAAATTTAGTAACCTTTTTAAGATTTCAATATAAAAACATAAATCAAATCATAAAACGTGAATGTGACGTATTTGTGAACTGAAACATCCAGCTTTAAAGGTGTTGTAAGCGCTTGAAATTTGAATATGGTTTGAGTGGGGAAAAAAAAACCATCACAAATATTCGCTTAAAACCATGATCAGTTTTGCACTTTATTCTTGAGAAAAACAGCAGCAAATGAGTCTGTGCACTAGGTGGAATGTAATGTGTATCTGTATGACGGTCATTCATAGATTCAAGATCTGTGTCTGAGTGCACCAACTGCTGACTATTAACAATGCCTTTCTGTTTTTTTTTTTTTTTAATATCACAAAGACTGAAGGTCCCTTTTGGCGTTTCAAACCACATCAACCTGGTCTTAAACGTATACACAAACACTGAATTAAAAAGACTTAGCGCTCGCCCCCCTCACACCGGATTACATAAAAATAAACATCACATGACAATCTTAAAATTCTGTTTGGTTTTATCCACCTATAAGCAATGAAAATGGAAAATTTAAATGCTAGAGTGCAAAGTTTGATTTTAAGAAAAAAAAACGGTAAAATGAAATCCCTCGATCCGAATGCCTTCGGACGGCTAACGACTGACAGAGGTATGATCTGAGATGTGCTTTGGAAGAAAGAGGTACGAGTCGAGATTTACAAATGCAGGAAAGCGAGTCTGGCGCTCAAACCAGACCTGTATACACAATGCTGGTGTTCACTTTGAGTGGGACATTCGGTGGATTCTAAACCCACAGTTCGTCTTAATCTCAGCGCTGATGCATAAAAGAAAGTTCTGGTCCTCCGGCGGCCGTGATGATGGATGTCCTGGCAGACGTTGCCCTCGTCAGAACAGCTTTATCATGCTTTCTCTTGACTTGCCAACTCCAACCCACTTCACTGAAGAGAGATTTTACTTTTATTTTCTTATGACCATTTTGACGCATCTAAGCATGTATGCAAGGTTATGTTAATGCACATGAAAGTGATTTACACAGTAGGTGTATTTCTTACCTGGCACCTGCAGGAAATTCTCGATAAAGCGAATGTAAGCTTGCGCCTGTGAGGGCAGCTCTTCAAAACTGCGCACTCCCTCGGTGCTGCAACTCCAGCCAGGGAATGTCTCGTAAGTCACTTGAACCTTTGTGAGGACGTCCATATTTGCTGAAAAATACATTATATGTAATTATCAGAATTTACACAATTATCAGAAAATGCTGCTAATACCACTGAAACGTGAACAACAGACAGCTTTATATGTGTGCTGTCTATAACTGCTGAGTTTTTTTATTGCTTTATTAGCTTTAAAAGATTAAATACACACTTATATTTATCAAAACACCAGTCTACTATGAAAAACTATGCAGTATTTTTGAATATGTTGCATAATGTATATAGCATCTTTTATATATATCTTTTATAAGGTTATTTTAGTTTTTTTATCCTATTGCTTATAATTATCAGTGAGCCTATTTAGGTTTTCGTTTGTATTTTTGTGGGCTTGTATTAGTTTTTTTGTGATATCGACAACTTGAATGATGAAGAACGATGAATTCTAATGCTATGAAAAACTGATTAAACTTGTATTAAAAGTAATATAACTATCTTGATTAGGTATGCAACAGTATTATTGGTATCTGCCAATAACAGCTTAAATTGCAAATACCGGGCCAATATGAAAAATTACGCTGATAAGAGGATTAACTCACAAAAGATAGTGATAAGATCGAGTCAGCATGTGATCATTCTTGAAGCAAACTTTTGCCTAAATGTTTACTTTCACTTCTTTGCTGCATTTAATTTGACAACACACAAAGCTATAGCTTCCACACACAGACAAAAAAAAAAGCTTAAATTAAAAAAAATAAATAAATCTGCATATTTAATATTATTTAACCAAATGTGTATTGTGTAATGTTTACAGCACTTTTGCCTTAGGGCATCTACAAATGTTAAATACAAAAATGTGTTAACACAGGGCTTAAAGATCTTTCGTTGCATGTGGCTGCGGAAAAAAAATAAAAAACTGATATCACATTTGAATCAATGAGTTGATCAATGGTATGAGGGGGGCACAGTTTTCACGCGCAAACATTGCTAACCAATCAGAACGCTTTGCTCTTACACACACAAGATGCGCATAGTAGGCTATCCAATAGAGAATGGAGAAGAGTGTCTCCATAAAATCTACGGATATTTAAAGAGAAGATCTAATTAAGCAGCGGAGCTTTTTGAACAGCGACATGATTGAGACAGACATGATTCCCAGAACATTTTTTTTTAAAGTCCTGTTTCTGTTCACAAATGGTCTCTTAATTTGTAAACTTGACGGTAATTTGCCAGTAAAAAAGGTTTATAAACCTCAGCCGACACACAATACATCAACCTATTTCTAATCCATTTAATGCATGCCATTTATTGTACATCGCGGTTTCAAAATAAGTTTCTGAGTTTGCATGTGGCCAAATATTCAAATTATATGGATTTAAAAGGTGTTTAAATCACGCCGTACAGTGAAACGTCAACAGATCATCGGCGCCCTCTACAGCTATTTCTTAAAATACATAATGTACTCAAGTAATGTATATTACATTATGTATTTTAACAGTGTAAAACCATGTAATTACTTGGTTTTTATATTTTATTTGAGCCAAGTACTGCCTTTACAGCTCATTAGTCATTCTTGTCTAGTCTTGTTTGTTTTAATAAAAAAATTAATCAGGGAAAATATTAATAAATCAAAGTGAAATATATCAGTATATCAGTATCAGCCAAAATCAATAGAAAAATACTGGCAAAAAATCCAATATCATGCTTTCCAAATTGTGACACATCATCATAAATTACTCTTATCGTTATAAGATTTTGCTCACATCACTCCACCCCTAAAGCATACAGTCAGCTTACCAGGAAAACTGGGTAGAGGCTTTCCATCAACCGTGTAGGCTATGCCAATCTTTATTTCCGGCAACGTGTCAAGAATGTCCAATTTGGTCAAAGCAATGCTGAGAGAAACAGAAGGAAAAAATACTTTCAAATTAACTAAACAATGCTTAATAAACGGTTTAACCTGTTCCACAGCTACAAAAACCGTTTGCAGCACTGACATTAACAAGCGCTATTGCACCAAATGTGCATACTAATATGATTTGCCATCATAGGGATAGGTTATGTTAAAACATATTTAAATTATTATTGTAATATTTTACAATATTGGTTTTCAGTTGAATTTGGTCTAATAATAAAAGCGGTCCCATTGAGCGTGAAAATTTGGTAGTGGTAGCTAAAACAACTCACGCAGAAAAGCCATTAACCATGTGGGCATAGCGAACCAAAACCAGGTCCAGCCATCCGCAGCGACGCCGCCTGCCTGTTGTGACGCCAAACTCCCTCCCCCTGCTCTGAAGCAGATCTCCAGTATCCTAGAAATTCATCAAGAAACACACAATCAATTTTCAAATACAATACACGAGGCGATGTGGTTGGTTTTACCTTCTAACTGGCTCTTTACAACACACCGAGACATACTCACGTTATCTTGCTCAGTGGGGAAAGCCCCGACCCCCACCCTGGTGGTGTAAGCCTTCACCACTCCATATACACGGCCAACATGAGACGGCGGGACTCCAAGACCCGTGCAAACGCCTCCCACGGTACAGTTCGATGAGGTCACAAAGGGGTAGGTCCCTGAAAGAAATGGAAACATTAGACATTCGTATAATTCACACCATTAATCCTCAAAAGACTTCTCAAAGCACTCTAGGGGATCTCCCATTTTTATGCAGGATTGTCATTCATACCAAAATCGATATCCAGTAAGGCAGCGTTGGCTCCTTCCACCAGAATCTTCTTGCTTGGTCCGTTGAGGGCTTTGTGCATGAAATAAACCCCATCGGTTACCAGAGGTCGCAACCTCTCAGCATAACCCTGTGGGTGAAATGGGGGAAAAAAGAAATGCAAAAATTACTTTGCAGGTTCATCAATGAGAAGTTTTACTAATCACTAAATGATGACGAGATGCAAATCACCTTCAGTTGCTCAAGCTCAGCATCAATATCAATATTAAGGTTAGGATATGTGGTCTGAAAGTGACCGGCCAACACCCGAAACCTGTGGACAGATATCTACATTAGATGTGGAAGCATTCAGAAGCGTCATTACAAGCCCCGACAGCGAGAGACCGTTTATTGCATCGCATGTCTTCCATCAGAAGAGGAGAGGGTGGTTGTTGCTGGTTAATAGCCTGCTGTATGATTAAATTTGCAAAATAGCCTTAATTAAACACACTGCAGAATGTTATGCTTTTTAATGAACCGGCGGTATTCAAACAGTGCTGCACGATTTGGGGTTCAGAGTCCACACCGCAAGAGAAATCTGCGCTCGTCAGTTGCTCAGTAACATTATGATTTTTTTTTTAACAAGGCATATGACACCGTGATATGTGCATCTTACTGAATTAGTAATGAGAACAACTTATAAATCTGCTGCTGTCAACAAAAAGAAGCACTGAGAACATAGATATAAATATTTTAAAAAATCTGAATTTTCTTTTGAAATATTGTGATATATAATTGAGGCGATATCGTACTCCCCTAATTTCTTTTGTAGCTTACACTAATAATATGTAATTCCAATACAATTCAAATTAAATATTAAAGCATCAAGATGATTAGAATTGCATAAACAGGCAGTTCTAAGAAGCAAATATGCAAATTTTTACGTCCAGTTAAAAATAAATAAATAAAAGAAATATATTATACTCACTTTTCCTCAAAGACTGAGAAGTCTGAGACCAGATCACACACTCTCAGTCCATTACGTGCCGCTTTGGAGGAATATGCAGGTCCAATGCCTTTCTTAGTAGTGCCTAAACTGTAAAGCAATGAAGGGTGAACTCAATGTTAATCTGGCAGGAAACTGTCTATAAGTTAAGCTTCTATACGGGCAAAAATATTTAAACTCACTTCTTCCCCGCCTGCTGCTGTCTGAGTTGCTCCTGTATCCCATCAACGGCCTGATGGAAATTAAACACTACACAGGAAGAGAGAAGTGTTCTAATTACAGTGGAATAGATGTGACCTTTCTTGGCATTTTAAGTTGTCAGAGACAATGGCGTTCATAGTCAATGTCACCAGTAATAAACCCAAATTACTCAAGGCCTGATGAAGTCAAAACAGAAGCCTACCAATATGAGCCCGGTCAGATATCTTCAGTCGTTCCTCCCATCCTTGAAGCCCTAAATTAAACAAAGCAAAAGAATTCATTAACAGAAAATAACACCCCCCAAAAACCTACTCTAATCAACATGGGGAGGAAAAAAAGATGATAAAATTACATATATATTAGTTTAGTGGTGGAATGTGTTTTGAGCTTTGCATAACTTTATATTTTCTTTTGGCATTATGTTGCCATTAAGTAATTAAGACTTCATAAACTCCAAACATTTTAATTTACTAAAGCAGTGAGTTTGCCATTTTTTTTCTAAATGCTGATTCAGCCAAAAAAAATGCATGTACTTTATAACAAAATCTATTCTTCCCAGATCTTGTCTTTTACATTTGGAGGCAACAAAAATGCAGTGTAATATACAAATAAACAGCTTAAAGACAATATATTAAATAGTTTACGCAGATAATATCTCAATAATACTGTGACATCAACATCTATATTAGTCCTAGGCCTGTCAACGTTTGTTGTGCGATATATTGCCCAATGAATAAATGTCATTTTAAGACCATTTTATGCCACCAGCATAATAACACAAGAAGGCCTACACACTTTCAACATTTATTTCTTACAAAAAATATGTAGATAATGGAAATTAAGTATTAACATTTTAGATACCATAAAAAACTTATAGTAGTAGTAGTAATAATAATAATAATAGTAAATACACATTAGTTACTTTTCCTCAAAAAAGTAAGGGTGCACACCATTACTGAAAAACATAATCCCTTTTTAGCAGTTTGATCTCTGTAGGAACAAAGGCACGGATCACAAAACAAGGGAGATTAAACTTTTTTTTAATTTAAAGTAGCACCCCATGACTACACCATGTAAGACAAAGCGCAAAGCAAAAAAATAACATAATATAACGGCCAGCATATTGCATCCCTAAAAATTGAGGTTATGTACATATATCAGGATATATTAGTGTACATACATTGATTATTGACAGGCCTAATTAACCCACGAACAGATAACCTACCGTTGCCTTTCTGCGAGTTCTTCTCGGCCTCATCAAACAGTCCTGGCAGGTGTATCACAACACCATTTCCTGCAGAACAGAACAAACAAGATCTCAGCAAACACAGCAGAGGGTCAATAGCTCCGTATTTGAATGAGCCGAGATCAATACAACGAGACGGCTGCCAGTTGGACTGAGAAGTTGTAAACACATTCTATTAAATGTAAACTAAGAGGAAGGTCAAACAAAAGCATACCAATAAATGAGGTGGCCTTTTTGTTGAGAACGCCACTGGGAAGTAAGTGAAAATCATACTCCACACCGTCCACCACCACCGTGTGTCCCGCGTTATTTCCTCCCTGATAACACAGTTGTTATAAACATGAGGGCAAGTATCGCGATAAGACAAAAATCTACATTCGTGATACGTTACATAAGTTACAACAAGTGGCGATAGCAAAAAAAAAAAAATCAAGGAAACTTTGTTTTGCGAGGTTAGTGATGCGATTTCTGCAAATGATTACTTCCGCTTTAACCTCGCTAAAAGAGTTAAGCCTCTCATATAACAGGCGTAACGCTCGCGCAAACTCTCATAAACATAATTAACGTTAAACGATAAGCGAAACGGGCTCTTGGGTACCCACCTGGCATCTGCATACAATGTCGGCGTCCATCGCCAAGAGGTCGACCACTTTCCCCTTGCCCTCATCGCCCCACTGGGCTCCCAGCACGACGGTCACTTTATTCTGGGGCTCCCGCGGCATCCGCAGCGAGTCCACGCTGTCTCTGGAGCGCTTGAGCGCGGGTTCGCCGTTCAGAGACGCCGTTTCCTGACCATTAGACATTGTGCTATCCGCAGCCATGCCGCAAGTGTGAGGGGGAAAAAGCGTGAACGCGGCTACACTGCTCCAACATGGGCGCCCGCGAAAACGGCCGTCAAAATAAAAGTCCGACGGCCAGAAAGAAACAAAAGAAGTGTTGAAATTTGCAAACACATGGATGTCAAAACTGCCCAAGGAATATGCATGCTCGTAAAAATATAAAATTGGTGGAGAGTGAGACTTACTATTGAATTTAACTGAATTAAATGTATTTTCCACACACAGTTTTTTTTATTTATGCTTATCATATCCCACTTCACAGGCGTTTTTCGGCGGGTAAATGGTGTGGGGAAATATAAGTCTTTTTGCGTGTGTGTATATATATATATATATATATATACATACTTTTTTTATTCAACTATAACAACTGCAACTTCATTGTAAATCTATATATTTCCCTTACTAATAATAGCTAATAATAATAAAAATTATGATAATAATAATATAATTTGACTCTCTCCAAGCTTCTTAAAATAAGCCAAACCAGTCTGAGTGTAAAGGGTAGAATGTTAAAAGTGCAACAAAACGTACCACTTCAACTATTAAAACATCAAGTTTAGAAAGCATAAGAGCAGACATATGTTACAATGCTAGAATAACATTACATTGCTGGGGCCTGACAACGGAGGCTATGTCATGAACTACAGAGCTACGTGATGAACTTAAGCTCACTATCTTTTTTTTTCACACTGCAGCATGTTTCTTTGGAATAACGGGCGATGTTATCAATCAAAACCCTTTCAGAGACTTTTGAAGAAGAGTGTTGGTTATCCGTTGTGTGTTGTTTACTGCTTGCCTGTATTTTGGGGAATTGAATCTATGAAGGGAAAACTTCCCAGTTAGTGAGGAAACTGTGTCTGCAACCACTGTGCTATTATTTATAGTATCACAGTAGTTCAGTCTCAGTTTATAATGTTCTTTAGGAATCACCCAAACACAAAAAGGCGTTTCACCAGTGTTTTGTGTGTGTCACCTGTTTCACCACCAGTTACGTCGACGTTTAATACGTTTTTTTTTAGTTATTTTATCAACTGTTAAAAATATTTATTTAATAAGTTATCATTTATCTATAGTATTTTAATTTGATATGATGTATCTTTGGAGCCAAGAGGGTTTTCTTCCCGCTTCTCTGGCAGCTGACACTTACTATGCTATTGCAGTCCTCTCTTTGTATTACTTTCTATTTTATTATGGATGAACATGTACAATAACTGGTTACAAACCAGGCCTCTAAACCCAAATGTATACCTTGTGATCGTTTAGTTAAAAAAAAAGCAATACTTCCCAATAATGATTAAACAAGCATTAAACCAAAGCAGCTTTTCTCTCTCTCGTTTTTTCTTTTTAATTTGAGCACAGTAACTTTTTCTTGGACCTCTGACCCAGCTGGCAATTGAGAGCCCAAGAGGACTTTTTTTAGGATGTCGAAGCAGGCCTGAGTTGAACAAATATTATGTATTTTCGTAATACCAGCATATCTGAATGATTTCTGAAGGCCCCCGTAACACTGAGGAGTGGAGTAATGATGGCTGCTGAAAATTCAGCAATTGCATCACAGGGATAAATTACATTTTAAAATATATTCAAATTGAAAGTGTTATTTTAAATTGCAATTGCATTTATTTTTGATCAAATAATTAGTAGATTTAGCAAGCATAAGAAATTGTACACACACATATAAATATTAGTCAAATATTATTAAATATCTAAAAAATGATCTGGAAAAAAATCTGAATATATTTGTTAATTACCTTTCATTGCAATTTAATACAGAGACCTTCATGACTGAACAGATTCTTGATCTTAGAGTAAGTGTGTGAAAGATGCATGATAGGGCTTGCATGAATCCAATGTTGGGGCCGTGCACCGGTCCCACCTCTGCCATATTCATCAGTCCACATTGGTGTTGGTATGTTAAAGTATCAATGTTATAATGCTGTCCTTTCAGCAGATGGCGCTGTCAAGCTCTGATGACGAGCAGTGAATATGCCAGTATTGTGATTGTTTTTTTTTGTTTTGTTTTTTAAGAGGTATTGTTCAAAGATATTTAAAAGCTGGAAAAAGTCAGGAAAAGTTGGATTTTCCATTACTTGTTTTGATGACTTTACTGCGTGCTTTCTGTCCCAAGCAGCTCATTTCCATCATAAAACCGAACAGCTTCACTTTGTACAAGGCGCTGTATTTCAGATCCTAATTCGTGCAGGTAAATGCTTTTAAAGTCATCTCAGCGAAGACTTGATTTAATGTCATCTTTCAGCTTTTCAGTTCACTTATACCTACTCTCCCTTCATATTCATAAGTATTAATGATATTTATAAAGACAGCGTTGTCTAGCTTGCTCCTCACATATCGTATTGACCCAGATCATCTGGTGGGACCCGTGTTGTGCCACTCGTTTTGAAACCAGATGGGGTTTCCTGCCATTGGCTCAGTTTTACAGCACCCGCAGAGGCCTGGGTAATCTGCTCTTCCTCATCCTCCTCTTCTCCTTCACAGATCATGCTTTTTATGGCATGACCCCCATCTGCAGCCTGCTGCATACACCTCGCTCTGCCTGTGCATGACACATCACGGTGCCTGAATTGAAATGTACCTCAAAGTCTTAAAAAAAAATAGGACTGGGGAAAAAGCGTGAAAGGCAGTAAATGAAGCATGTTGCTTTCATGAAAAACACTCAACATTTCCCACACATTCATCAGCCTAGATGATTAGTAAATGAATGTCATGTTTCATTTCCTTGCCTTTTTGTGGTAAGTGTGTTCAAACTGGCGTGTGGCTCAGTGGCTCATTCGAATGTTTTATTTCTTCATTATGCTCCATATTTCTTTTTCATCCGGTTAAAGTTATCAGCTGCCATGTTGTTAAATTAAATCCAGATGCAGATGAGAAGTCGACATTCAATACTAAAATATCAGATGAGCAGCATTCTCTGCCTTTTTGAAATTTGGGGTGGCGTATTGAACAGTATCCATCCTGTCCTGTGATGCTTTGTGTACATTAAAAATCAAAAATGAAAAGTCTGAACTTCTAACCACCATCGATGGGTTACCATACATCATTAGTTAAATACATAATTTTTGTAATTTATTATAGTGCAATGTGTGCTGCCAAATGTTTGGGGTAAGCACAATTTAGCAAAATTGCAAAATTAATATTTTTACACACCAATAAATTGGTTAAATATTACAATTATAATGTTATAAAGGATTGCAGTGCTGCTCTTTAACTTTTAAACTGTTTTAAATATTGATAGTCAGATATATTAAAGCTATTTTGTACGATATTAATATTTTGAATTATATTAGATTTTTTTTACATTTGTTTCTATTTTTTAGCTTCATTTTTACTTCGGTCTTTTTAAAATCAGTAAGTTACCAGGGCAACTTTTTATTTCAGATTTTGAATTAAATAAAAATGTTATTTTAATTATAATATTTAATGTTTTTTGATCTTGTGAATGCATGTTGTTGTGAGTGCGTGTTGTTTATATGGTTCGCTGTCTCTGTTTATATTTTCATAGTTCAGATATAGTGATGAGGATCAGTGTAATGGACAACATATCCTTAGAGACACGAAGGAAACTAAACAAATGAGGTTTAGCTATAAACAATTATCGGGAATGATTAATCATATGTAAGTGTGAACTCCTGAAACAAAGAGCTGAAAATACCTGGAACTCCCTGTACATTGCTCTCCCGTGAGCGCTTTTCGTTTATGCACTTTCCTTTCCAAACCACTTGGATTTTGTTCCTGTGGCAAGTAATTAGCAATGTGCATCTTCCAGATAACAGGCAGTTTTATTTGGCCCTACCTCATCTTGTTTGATGGTGATCTCCAAAAGAAAAATGAATCTGTGCAACATTTCCTGTGTTTTTTGCCATACAGCTTCTCGGGTCACAGCGCAAAGAAATCTTCCACATGGGCGCTCCTGCCAAATACACATTTCTGTGGAATGTTGGGCTTTGAGGGTATTTGATTTCAAACCATGTGTTGGGCATCAGCAGCTGTCAGTCTTCCAATAATAATTGGCGATCAATATAGCACACTATTCGACGCGCAACAGAAGGACATCCACAAAAAACAAACACAGATTCTGTGTCTGAAACTTTGAGGACGTGTCAGCAGAGCAATGAAAAACCCGAGCTTTTTTTTCTGCTCGGTGTGTTTGGAGCGTTCCGAATGGTTCTGCTCGGCTGAGGTAGACTGAGGCTCCAGGAAACTTTAATTCCAGGGTCCTCCGGAGGCCTGGTGGAAACACAACTGCAGAGTATATGGGAGCCGTAACGAGAGAGGCGCAGTGGGACGCTGCAGAGATGTCTGAGGTTTATTACCGTTCTCCAAACACAACGGTTGCCCTTTGCTTCATCTACTTTGACCCTCAGGTGTGAAGGACTGAAGGAATTCAGTAGCTAAGAGAGTTTGCTTATGCTTTATGCTGTAGCATAAATATTAGAAAAATTAAGTCAGACTCTAAAGTGATTCACCAGAAGCTTCCCCAGAAATCCAGATCTTCTGACTCAAGGATTTTCCATGATGAATTAACTGTCACCCTCAGGAGCACCGGCTGACTTTTTGCGGTCGGGGGCCTAATGCAATTCAGAGGGCAGCCATTGTTTTTTGAAACTTTGAAGAATCCCCAGGATATTTTGGCTCCCGGAACCCGTGGCGATTGTTAATGTGTTCACCATTCTCCTGTTATATCTTCACATATATTTCATTGGCCTCATGCGAATATATGGTTTTCCACCGGCAGCGTCAATGACAAAACCATCAGTGCTGGTGAAATATGGCGTAAGTTGGTGTATCCTGAAACCAAATATTGTTTTATTTTGTGCAAGGGTGATTTATTTGCCATTTTTCAGTTGAAGATTTCTGTTTTTCTAATAACTACAAGCAGCTATCAGTATCCACCGACACAGAGGGAGACAAACGGTTCAGTGTTTTGAACTGAAGCTCACGGCGCAATTGCATGCAGTATAAGAACGGCAGACGTGTTAAGCATATTAAGAACTTAGCATTGGAAGAACATATTGTTTTAATAATTAGATTGTAAGAATATTGGAGTCTGGTTCAGGTCAGTGGGTTGCCTCCAGCTAGCCAGCCAGAGATCATGGAAATAATGAGAGTTTTAACATTATGGCTCTTTCTCCCATTCCAGACTGTTTTTCTCTTTATTGGTCTCTTTAGCAGCAATTTAGCTGGCGAAATCTGGAATATCTGATCATCTTTTCATTCATTTTCCATTTCACACAGCTCAAACATTTTGCTTGCCCCCTTACTCTATTCATAAGCAGGTGTCAGCTGGGCTGTGTCTATATCTGTCGGTTGTGTTTATTATCAAGGTGAAGAGTTAGAAAGACATTGATATACCTGGAATGACCATTATTGGATTTTATCATTCCTTTTGGAAAGTTAAAATATACTGTGCACTGACAGTTGTTCACTGACTTAAAGTAGAATTTAGGATCAGATTCAGGACAGTTTGCTGTATGGTAAATGCACCACTTATGATAACAAAATTCCACAAATTCTATCTATTCTATCTAAGTGCAAGTAAACAAACAGCTGGACCGACTGGTAATTAACTGTAACTTAAAAAGGAAGTACTTTTCCTTTTCAAAGTCAACAAGGGAACTTTTTGTTGTAATCACAAAAAGGCCAAGATTTCCTGTCTGTGAGCAGCAGATGCTATTGTTAAAACATTTCTTTTTTCACCACAAATTCACACAGATTCTGCCTCGACAGCATTTTGTTGTTTTGTTCTATCAATGAGCCAAAGTAAATTGTCCTGTTGTAAATTAAAAGGCATACTCTGTGAGCTTGCCATCTTCCTGCTTTTCCATATCGTGTTACGCTGAATTCCTGAATGTTGAAGCCCGCAACATTCCATTCATGGCTTTACATAGTATGTATAACGCAGACCATACATTTAAAGATAATTGTTTTGCAAGAAAAATGTCGCTAGACTTTTTACCCTGTCATTTTTCTTGATGTTTTGAAACACGGATAACTGGAACATATTAAATGCTCTGTAAGATGTGGCTTTGTCTTCAAACCATCCGCTCCGCGATGTTAAACGAGCTAAATAAAACAACAAAGGAGTCTGTGCGTTGTATCCTGGGGACATGTGACTGCAGTGTTTGTCTTTTGAAAGTCTGGGGAGTAATTCAAGATTGAGATGGAGACAGCTTAGAAGGTCTTAGCCCTTGCAAAAAAAAAAAAATTGAAAGGAAACAGGCTAGCTCGGAAAGATGGAAAAACTTTAACAGTAATTGAGTCGCCTCTTCTCAAAGTGAAAAGTCATTGGGACTAAATTTTTTTGAATTTGTTTGCCACGAATGCTTGACTAATAGTTTCAGGATGTCTAATGAATGATGAGTGGCTTCTGCCTCCTGCTCAGAGGCCCTCTAGGGTCGGCCTTGCCGCTTTGAGTCAATAAGCAAACGATGGAACCCATTAAATCTGTATGCACATACTGAATGAACTCAACACCTTGTTTTTGTAAAGCTCATTATCATTGGATAGTGCGTACTGCCTCAAGGTAACGTGGGTCTAAGGCATGTGTGAGGTAAAAGTGATAAAAAGCCATATCCAAGCTCATATTTTCTTTCATCCTTTTTTCATGGCCACCTGTTTAAGACTGATATAGACCAGTGCTTTCAAATTGTGGGTCGCGACTTGGGTCAGACGTGTGAGAATGATGCATTCTTGTTAGCAAGTTCATTGCTGGGCAAAATTTGTACTTACATGATTAACCAGAAATGAGTTGCAGATTGCGGCAATACCGTACGCATTTTGAAAATGTGATGAAATGTAGATTAGGTAGCAGTTTTATTCAACTTAGTAACATGACAAAGAAAATACTTTATTTACATTAAACATTTGTGGTGGGTCTTGAGATTTATTGCCTCCCTGTGTGGTTCCTAACATGAAAAGTGTTCCTGAAGCTTAAACAATAAAGTGTGCTTCTAACAACATCAAGGTCATAGGTTCGATTTGCAGGGAATGCATGAACTAACAATATGGGAATGCAGTGTCACCTTGGATAAAAGTATCTCCCTGATGCTTTTATCCCTGATCTAGACTATTCACGGTAGCATCAAGGGTTTCCAGATTGTTCTCATTAACCCTTACACCTCACCTGATGTCCTTTAATGCTCTCCCTGCGTGGTCCAAGTATGTGTAGACAGATATATATACGTTATTGCATAATGGGGGAAAAAATAACATGGAATTAGTTAAAGGCTGCTACACAATGCTAAGAGACTGTTTGATGGCAGCGAATCAAGAATTTTTCAACAAGGATTCCAGAAAGAGTCTGCTTAAAGTCTTGCAGTAGCAGAAGTAACGTGGTTTTAACATATTGATACTTCTGTTAGCAATGCAACCAGACACTTGGCCTGCCAAGCGCTCTTATCCCGAAGGGACCTGTGAGATACTTTAAGATCGCAGACTACCAGCAGACACCAAACACTTGAGTTTTTCTTTATATCTTGGCTTTACGCACCATTTTGGGCTGTCTAGACCATAGTGATATTCAGTGTGATGTCTGTGATTTGATTCTTTTCATGAAGCATCGCTGCTGAAGACTCCACAACAAAGACCTCAGCCTCAGCAGGGAAGAAAAGCTCTGAGGAATGTGAAGGTTTCTCAATCTAAGTAAGCTAATCTACAGAGAGAATGAGCAGATGCTTTCTAGATCAGAGCCAGCATATGCTATGCACATCAGTTAGAAGAGGAGCTGAGGTAATAAAGAAACTAGGAGAAGTCATTGCAGAATTTCATACCTGGCTTGAGGACTAGAGTGAGATGGTTTTATAGATCAAAGCCTCATACAGCCACAAACTACAATCGGAAAACCAGAAAGGGTTTTGTTTAGGCTCTTAAGTCTACAGAATGAAAGCTGAAAAATAGGATAGGAGAAGAAAATAAATGTTTTGTGAACGCTGGTTTGCTCTGATGCAGCAGGAAAAAACGAGTACCTCATCATAGATAAAGTCATGAAAAAAAGTTGACTTATTGGTTTGTCCTCATGTGTGTGTTTTATTGACATTTTATCAAGGAAGTAACCATGATTCATTTCGAAACAAATAAAGGAAAAGTGTATACGTAGCAGTTTGATGCTGGCT
The DNA here is from genome assembly GCF_018831695.1 of Puntigrus tetrazona. Classification (NCBI taxonomy): domain Eukaryota; kingdom Metazoa; phylum Chordata; class Actinopteri; order Cypriniformes; family Cyprinidae; genus Puntigrus; species Puntigrus tetrazona. The sequence goes on along the minus strand of NC_056719.1, from coordinate 8,734,886 downwards.
ACAACCTCTGACTTGGAACAAGCAGCTGGTGACAGAATGAAATATAGGCTCGGCCTGTGTACTGAATTAGAAATGAATTACATAAGAACCCATAAGCTTCCAGTTTTTCCAAACCTCTTTTCCACCAACTGACACGCATTGTATATTCTTGCAAGCCCTTCGAAACAGTCCAAACGACGCATTTGATACTACAAAAATACAGAAAGAGCACATCCCAAACCACCCAAGTGTCACTGTAGCAATATTTTCCTGTTTGGGTGAGCTGTAGGAAATTAACATGCAAGAGGACAGGGGCATGAACAGGTTAAAGGTCATCCAGGGTTAGAGAGTTGAGCAGAAAGTCCTGCTAAATCACTAGTGCAGACAACTCTAGTGGCTTTCTGATCTCTCAGCGCAGGGTGTTAAGAAAATGGGAGGAAGGATGTTAAAAGCAGCCCCCCTTCCATAATGAGTAAACGCCGTTTCCCAGCATTTCTCATCAGGATATTCCCCTAGGGTCTATCACTTATGTGCACACATTGGGCAGGGTCCATCATGCTCAGCTGGGGGCAAACATACAAACAACATCCTTTGTTAGTCATATAGAATTTAAAACTTGACACGGTGGGTTGTAGAGTTGTGTTTTAATTACCGTTGTGACTGAGTGGAAATATTTTTAGACAAAACCATTGCGATAAAAGAGCTGGTTGCATCAACTGAGTGTAAGTTAGCCTACAACTTAGCCTATAGTTTTGATTTAAAGGGGGCTAAGTTATTACTTGAGTTGCATCATAAATTGTAAATTAAATAAATATGTATGGAAAACTGTATTCTGATTGTATTAGTGCAGCATACGATTTTATTTTTCTGAGAATATCTTGTAAATGCAGTGGTTTTTAAAATCACTGGAGTATTTTATTAACTTTTGGGAGCTTTACAGCCACAAGCTGTTCATGGAGAAGTCCGTCAGTTAACTATACCTTTCATATTGCTTCTTCTAAGCATCAATTATTAGCTGTTCATTTACAACTCGTCCTTTTTCAACACAGAACTAATAAAAAAAACTGCAAAAAGATATTTCAGGCCTAACATTTAGTTTTATTAAGTTTAGTTTTTAATGTTCTGTTATTCATCAGAAAAAAAAATATAAAGGTAAAACTTTTTCAGGAAAAATGTAGGCTGTCACAGAACAAATGAAATAGCCACTTGTTTTACATTAGTTGTACTTAAATTGATAAAACCATGTTAATTAAGATCAAGAGAGAAAACATAAAACTTGCAAAAATAGCTTCTTATCCTCAGGATAAAATCTCCAGTCTGCAGACCTGGGTTAGGAAATGACCCTTAGTAACGCTCACAACCATTATTTATTTATCTTGAAAAACTAGTCAGGGGAGAGGGCCAATCTGATGAGTGACCAAACAGCATAGCACGACTATCTGAAAGCTGTGCACACAATGGAATGAATAGGCACTGAGCTACTGTGGCTGTTATATCACTTTAATACGCTTTTACCAAGCTTGTAACGGTGCATATCGAAGATTACTATCTTATTCTACAAACAAACCCATAAGAACAAAAGGTTTCTCAATTGACTGTGTGAACTTCTGTGTGAACTTCAAGCTGTAAAGATTTGACTGCTAAAATGAAGTGAAACTGGCAATACCATCAGTCCGTTTTACTGACAGTCATTCCCCAAGGTGGTGGAAAAAAATGTTCAGCTGCACTGTTTCTATGGGCTTGTCACAGAAATGTTCCATGCTATGAAACACAAGAACAGTTGTGGTGCTTTAAGCATCCAGTCTTTCTGATCTCTGTACAGGAAGCCTTATCGTGCACGAGCAAAGATGCAAATCTCAGCTTTTAATGTTGAATAGCAGGCAGATGTGTCCTCACAATAGAGTGTTTCAGCATCTGGAAAACTGAGGAGAAGAAAGGAGCATGTAGTGTGTCTAGAGAGTTATGTAAACAAAATCACAATTTACCTTTTTCTGCTGTATTTGTTTCCATAGAAAGACTTTATACATTTTTTGCAGAATTCATCTGTGGTCCTTCTTTTGTCTCTTCCGTGCTAACATTTATATGATTATTCTGTTATTTTATCTGTATAATAAGAGGTATTTGGGAATTTTACTTTGTTCAAGCATGTTCGAGTTGGAAAGTCTACACCAGGATGGACTTGTTTAAATTGGAATAGGCAACTGCGATTTTTGGGATGGATTTCAGAAAGGTTTATTATTTGGTGTAGAGAAATAAATGTACGGGTTTGCAGAGACAAAGAGCGAGTGGGGTTATTCCAAGGTCTGAGGTAATAAGCAGCAGGTTTTGCTTAAGTACGACTGCTGATCTGCTGACTTCTGTGCTGAGCAGGATTAGAGATAACAGTACCTGATATTCTTGAGCTCAATGTGGATCAGCGTCTCAAAAATAAAGAATGTATCGACAACCGGATATCTTAAAATTTATGAGGGTCTGAGTTTGAATCGGAGAACATTGGGTTGTGGTCTTGGTCAAACACTTCCTTTCTGTCTTAAAGGGGAAAGCCTTGACCTTTTGTGGTTAAGTGGCTCAATGCATTTGAGAAGAAGGCACTGTGAAGAAACCTCTACATATTCTCACGTATTTATAAGCATCACCTATAAACATTGAATCTATACTTTTATGTTTAAGTTCTGTATCAAAGTTATAAACGATAAGTTCACTCAAAAATGAAAATTGTGTCATTAATTACTCTCCCTCACAACCAAACCCGTAAGACCTTTGTTCATCTTGGAATACAAATTATTTCAAGAGTTTTGTTGAAATATGAGAGCTTTCCGACCTTGCATATACAGCAACACAACTGACATATTCAAGGTCCATAAAAAATTTGGAACATCCTTAGTTCAGCTTATTCAACAGAATAAATTGTTGAATAAAGTCGTTAATTTGTTTTCTTTGCACACAAAATAGTTTCAAAAATTACTTTGAACCACTAATGTCACATACATACTACCTTTCTGGGCATTTAAGAGCCTATGCACGTCTTATTATGACTTCATTGTCGTGTGATCTCAACTTTAAAAACTGTATTCTCTTGGTCTGTACGTAACAAAAACACATTTCAAAGCACTGTTTATATGGCTTGGTTCTAAAATATTTGACACGAATGATAAAGAATGCAATGGAAAGATTGCAAGAAAATTGTGTTATTGTGAGTATTGATTAGCAAAGACAAAAAAATGATGCATAGCATCTTTAGAGTTTAAATGATTTTTTTCCCACTGATCAGTTAAACAAATATTTTAATTTTGTTTTTTGTTTTTACATTTGCTATCAAATCGTCTCCTCCTCATGATCTCCACATAAAGAACTTTCTTAGATGACATATAATAAAAATTTCACATTCTGTAATGTTTAATTCTGTTCTGAATTCAATTATATCAATAAAGTGATGAGACAGAGTAAGCTATACAAAATTAAACTTAATATTTTTTAAGCCATTACATAACTTCAAATTAATTTAATATAAAAAATATGTTAAGTTTAAAGTCAAGGTACTGCCTGAGCAGCTGCGCAAAGATGAACCATACAACAATGGAAAAATGTGAAATCTGATCAGGATGACCCAAGATGATGGAAGTTTTCAGGCTGGATGGATGGATTTGTGATAGTGATTGTTGTAGTGATTGGACGAGTGAGTAGAGGATGGGGGGGCTGGGGGACGACTTGGCAGGGTCACAAACTATTTCCTTAAACAGACTTATGAAAACCATACGGCACAAGGGAAAACCACGGGTCGAATCTCCCCCCACCACTCAGCACACTCATTACCCGCCCCCTCTTCCAATAACAAACGTCTGTACCCTCCTTCTCTGTCTCTCTTCTGCAGACAGACTGCAGGCAAAGTCATCTCTTTGAGCAGAAAGACCAGAGGTTTAAAAGAGCTCATAGGTAAACTTAAACATCTAATCAGGTCAGGAAAAAAAACTGCAGGCAAGACATAATACGAAATACCTCAGCTGTAGAAAACAAAAAAAGCAATTATGGGAAACAGGACTGTTCGAAAAAGCTGTGCTGCATATTCCTGTCTTTTCTTTGGTCTTCTGTATTTGCATTGGTCAAAGGGAGTCATGGGACAAAGCTTGCAGGAGCGGGATGGCGTGTGCAATGCCGAGGGATGCTATTCCATTCATCTCCAGCGCAAGACCTTCAGGGAGTCCTGGAGGAGCTGCAGGGATAAAGGGGGGAACCTGGCTACCATTAAAGGACCAGAAGAAGCTTCCTTGATCCATGACCTCCTATCGTCAGGGGTCAGACGTGGCTCCCGGCCCAGAATCAGAATGTGGATTGGCCTTCAGCGGCAACCTCGGCAGTGCTCGGCCACACGCCCTTTAAGGGGCTTCACCTGGATCACCGGGGATCAGGAAACACAGTACACGAACTGGCAACGTGAAGACTTACCCACAGCTTGTGCTGCTCATCGTTGCGTGGTCATTACCTACAACACGGCCGACAAAAGTGGCAACGACAAGAACAACTTCAAATGGCTCGACGGATCTTGTGCAGTGGCCATAGAAGGTTTCCTCTGCCGCTACACCTACCAAGGGATGTGCCCACCTCTTCAAAAAGAAGGAGGGAGTCCTGCACTCTACACAACCCCGTTTGAACTGGCAAGTACTATTCTTACTCATGTCCCTTTTGGCTCAGTGGCAACTCTCCCTTGTCCTGATGGTGACAAGGAAGATCAGTCAGTACTGTGCATGCTGAGAGAGGATGGAAGTGTTGGCTGGTCGAAGGATGCACCACTCTGCACCAACACTCTGGTGGACTGGTGCAAAACGAATAATGGTGGCTGTGATCACTACTGTGTCAACTCTGATGCTCATTACTACTGTGAGTGCTCTGAAAATTATGTTCTGGCAGAAAACGGGAAGACCTGCCACCTCCCAGATCCTTGCCACAGCGCCAACTGCGAGTTTGAGTGCGAGTCCACTCCTCAGGACCATCGCTGCAAGTGCCCCGAAGGGTACCACCTGTCTAGAGATGGTCAGAGTTGTCTTGATATAGACGAGTGCTTGCAGAAACCATGCCCCCAGGAATGTGTCAATGCGCCTGGTACATTTGAGTGTAGATGCAACGAGGGCTACCTTCCGTCAGAGTTTGGAGATTGTGTGGACGTGGATGAATGCATGGAAGGAAAGTGCGTTCATGTCTGTGAGAACTTGCCTGGTTCGTACACGTGCCGCTGTCATGAGGGGTTCTCTCCACTCGAAGAAGATCCAGAGCAATGCGAAGACGTTGATGAGTGTAAAACTCTAGATATTTGCGAGCAGGTGTGCAAAAATTACGAAGGTGGATTTGAATGTCAATGCAAGGAGGGTTATATGTTGCAAGAGGACAACTACTACTGTCGGCCAGTTGAAGAGGAGGAAGACTTGATGTCTGAAACAGATGATGCAACACTGAATGATCCCAGCTTGCCTGAACTGATGACAGATGCCAGATACCTGATCTGGTTTACGGAGGAAGATGTGACCACACAGGAACCTGATTTAAGTGATCATGCATCGTCGAATTCACCTTCCCCAAACGTCTTGATAGATACTACAACTTCAGCTGATTCTAATGAAGAGTATGCACATGAGGAGGAAATATCAAAAGCAGGTGGTGATACACCAAATGTAAGGATTTCCGGAAACAAACTCTCAGAGGCTTCGACATCTGTGCCCAAGAGGAAACAGGATTTTGTCACGCTCACTCCCCCAACATTGCAAATATCAGAAGATGCACTGGCATCAGAAACAGAACAGCGTCCAGGTGGCAGGAAGAAACACGACAAAAGCTGGCTGCTCGTGGCACTGCTGGTACCACTATGTGTTTTTATTGTGGTCATGTTAGCATTAGGTATTGTTTATTGCACAAGTTGTGCTGTAGAGCCACGGAGCAAAAGCATCACAGACTGTTACCGCTGGACCACCGCCTCCAAGCCTGAAAAAACAAGCACAGCAAATTCTCGAGCTTGAGTGAACTTGACTTTAATCAGCAATGACCATGGACTTCGTCAAGCTGTTTTGGTGTGATCACACTGATGTCACTTTGGTATTCTGTAGGATCTTGTGGGATATAAGGACAAAATAGTCATTAGATTGCTTAATTCAGCATTCAGAAATTCTTTTCAGACGATGGAGAAAACAAGTATTTTCTAATGGAAGTGGAGCAGTAATAATCCCTGAATTATAGAAAAGAAAGATTTTGGGACATAGCAAACAGAATTTAGCAAGCATGCCTTTTTCATAAAATAAAGCCTACAAATGTATATATATATATATATATATATATATATATATATATATATATATATATATATATATATATATATATATATATATATATATAATTTTACATTTATTTGCTCCACTTCCAACAGCACCCCCAAGAGTGAGGTATGTAACTACAACTGTTTGTCTAGATACTTTAGGCTGATTTGATCAAGGCTTTTATATATTACAGAGGAAACAAGTCTAAGTGCATCAGTTGAACTAACAGTCACTATCCCTTCATTTAAATTAAGAAAAGGTTTTTTGACTAATAGAGGCTATAACGTTTTGCTATTTGGATCAGATACACAGTGATACTGGAGATACCAATGTTATTTTTATTTTAGTATTTTTTACCATTAAGGCAGATTATGACTAGACAAAAAGAAAACATGTCACAGAAGTACAGATCAATAACAGCCATGAGCTTACAGAAACAGCTGAGGCACCAAACACATTTGACTTCAGTAAAAAAACAGAACATTTAAGTAAGCAAAAGAATAATAAATAAGCCAATAGGTTATCATTATTTCACAATATTATACAACACATCGACAACCATTTATTTCAACAATTTATTTTATAAAATAATAGTAATATTCAAATAAATGTCACCATGATGTAATGAAAAACACTTTCTCACCTAGCTCAGCCGCTTTGTGTTGTACTGGCACAGTCTCACCAGTAGTTGTCACTGTCTGATATTTGAGTTTTTGTATATATCTTCTACAAACTAACTTGATTTTAATAAAAGCCGAACGTGCACTGCGTTTTTTTTTTGCCTAATCACGTGTTTTGTTTGCCTCTGTGGCAAATCAATGACTATTCACCAAAAGGTTTGTTTCTCTTTTGAGATATTGTAAAAGTGAGCCATTTGTAGTCTGTGAGCAACAAAAGCATTTGTTTACCGCGTTAGGATAGTTGATTTCATTATCATATAACGACAGACACGATTAGCCGCGATATTTGTCCGAATGTACCTAAACCATCTGTTTCTAGCAGTTACATAACACATTCAAGTCCACGTGTGGTCTGTGGGTTGATCCATCAAGCGGTTGTTTTATATTGAGCGGCAGCACAGAATCCACAGAATCCTTAGAAGTCTTGAGAAAATACACACATCGCACTACAACGTACGTTAGGAGTGTAAACGAGCTGAAACTATAAATGAAAAGTGTTTACCGACGAGGATGGGATTCGAACCCACGCGTGCAGAGCACAATGGATTAGCAGTCCATCGCCTTAACCACTCGGCCACCTCGTCGTATAAATAATACACTTTTGCTTTTATGTATAAAAAAGGAGGACCGGTATAACGACTATTTCTCCATACAAAGTATAGGCTAACTTGCTAGTTGCCGAACCACCTTTATTTTGCAACATTTTGCTGAATCGGTATCACACACCTGTACTATTAACTCAGTTTACCAGACAGAGATGGCAATATTGCTTTAAAGGAATAACAATATATAGTAAGCGCTTAATTTACGTCGTTGAACCACTGATTTTATATATATATATATATATATATATATATATATATATATATATATATATATATATATATATATATATATATATATGATAAATTAGCTGAAAAAACATTTTTGCTTGACATGTTACTGTAGACACCTGCTGCCCTCTGCTGGTCAGTCAGACTTATAGCCACATTGATTTATATAATAGGCGGTACATTTATATAATACTATATAAAGCCATTTAATAGTGACTGCAACTGCAAGTTTTATAAAGTGTTGTGCCCAAATGTGAATTTCTGACTGCTCAGTTGGTTAGCTGTTGTTGCAAATATTTAGTTTTGGGGCACCCTCATTTTCTTCTAGCAACTTAAAAAATAGTTAATAGTGTAAAATCTGTAATGTGCTTTTATATTTTTAGTAACGTGTAGCTAAACAATGTTACAGTAATGGTAATTACCTTGTACATTTAGCATGAGTCTGTCATCAGTTTGAATCTTTACGTCCGCATCTACTATCGCTTACCACGTGAATCTTGGGAGAAGTTGCCTTGCATCACGTTTACAAGATAAAGAACAGGAAACGGCTCAGAAGAAGAGGCGGACCCATTTTACTCACTGTCAACCAATAAAACAGAGGCTTTTGTGGGCTTGGCCAATCACGCGACGAGTTTACTAGAGCCCCGCCCCGCGCCGCTGAACGTGCGAAGACTTGCCGCGAATTTCAACTAGTTCAAACTATTTAGGCGCGCGCGGCAGCATTAGGCTGGTCTCCGAGACTTTTAATCATTATATATAATACAGTGGCTTGTTTATTTATTTAAGTATTTGATACAGTAATGGCTACTCCTCCAAAGAGATATTGTTCAAGCCTTGACGCTGACATCAGTTTCGAAAAAAGGGCATTAAAGATCTCAATAGAGGGAAACATTGGTAAGTAGGATTGATTTTTTGTTTAATCAGCAAAATAATTTACATAAAACAAAACGCACTTAATATAACTTATTTTCTATGTGTTGTTAACGCATTCATTTTCATGAGTGATCAAATAATATGCCTGAGAATTTGTTTGGTATTAAATACAGTAGCACTGTTGGCGCCAAATACTAGGTCTGTTTTGTTGAACGAGCATTCACAGTCATTGATTATTATTATTAGACTGAATTGTTGCAAGATAGTCTTGCCGTACGGTTGGAAAAAGAATCGCAAAAAAATATTTTAAACGTCCTTTTAAAAATGTATTATCAAAAGAAACGTTGCTATGGAATAGTTGACAGCTAAATGATGATGTTTTATGACATGAAGACTATGATTTAAAATAATAACAACAGTAATACACTTTCAGTACCATAATGTTTTAATAATAAGTCAAACTTTTTTTTTTTTTTTTTTTTTTTTTTTTACAGTAATTGGTTTAAGCATGTTTCTGGCAATTAATGGCAGACATAAGCATCTAGTAGGAATATGACTTATCTTTGATGATGCAGAAAAAACTATGGTTGTATTTATGTTTTGTTTTTATTAAAAAAAAAAAAAAAACAGCGGCAGGGAAGTCAACTTTTGTGCGTTTGTTGGAGCGGGCGTCAGAGGAATGGGAGGTCATACCAGAGCCTATTGGGAAGTGGTGCAATGTTCAGACTTCAGAGAACGAGTATGAGGTACGTCATGACCCTCTGTATACAACGTATTTTATTAAGGATTATCTTCATACTAAGTCTCCTTCTATCCCTTTAGGAGCTCAGCACATCCCAGAAGAGTGGCGGCAACCTGCTGCAGATGTTATATGACAAGCCCAGCCGCTGGTCATACACTTTCCAGACCTACGCTTGCCTGAGTCGTGTCCGTTCACAGCTTCAGCCGCCTTCTGCCAAACTTCAGCAGGCAGAGCAACCGGTGCAGTTCTTTGAGCGTTCTGTCTACAGCGATCGGTACATACATTAAACAGATTGTCTGAACAATTTGGAAAAGAGTTCAAGTATGGTGTTAAACTGGTGTTTTTTTTAAATTTCCAGATACGTGTTTGCCTCTAACCTCTTTGAGTCTGGTGATTTGAATGAGACCGAGTGGGCCATTTATCAAGACTGGCATTCGTGGCTCCTCACTCAATTTGAGTCTCAGATTGAGCTGGATGCCATGATCTATCTTCGTGCTGATCCCGAGGTACCACGCAGCTTCATGCATGTTTGACCTGTAGTAATATATAAGTGATGTAAATGTGAGAATTGTATGATGTATTGATTAAACGCACGGTCTGCAGAAGTGCATGCAGCGTCTTCAGTTCAGAGGACGAGAGGAGGAGCAAGGGATTCCTCTGGATTACCTGGAGAAGCTGCATTATAAGCACGAGTGTTGGCTGTACAATCAGACCACAAAGTTAGTGATCAACTTGCTTATGAGCTGAAACTTGTATTTGAACTGTTTCCGATGTTTGAATATCTAAACGGGCATCTTGTCATATACAGGTTGGATTTTGAGTATCTTAAAGACCTTCCGATATTGATCATGGACGTTAACGAGGATTTTAAAAATGACAGAATTAAGCAAGAAGGTATCCTTGATAAGGTACGTATGTAATGGTGAAAATGCCTCATGAAATGTTTTAGAACCGTCACGTTTAGGCTTGATTTTTACATTTTTATTTTTGCTTTCAGGTGAAGGAGTTTTTGAGGACCATCTAGATTACCATTTATCACTCTGGATTTATGTGTGGACATCAATGAATTTGTGATTTTATTTAACTTGTTTTAAGCTGATTTCATATTTGGCTTGTACATATGTATCTTGTTGTATAATAAAACATCATTTTTAAAAAAGCTCTGTTAGGAAAACATTTGGAGAGATTGTTTTTTTTTTTACGTGCAGTTTGTGATGTGATCTGAAGACTGTTCCGTAAGAGAAAAGTCAACAGGTAAAATCTTACAGGATTCCCAACGCCATGGAAAACCTAGAAATGTCAGCGTTTACTAAAAAAAGACATGGATATGAGTGATATCCTGAAAACCTAAAATTACTAATTGTTATTCTCTGCTATTAAATATTTTGTCTGTTGGTTATAACTGTATGCTATGCTTTGCGAGTGAAACCTGTAAAATGGTATTTTAACAAGGGATCTTTTCTCTAATTACAAGCTACTGGAAAAGGTAAACGTGTGGGAAGGATATGTGCTTGAACAGAGGGAGAAAAATAAGAGGGCTTTATGACCATTCATTTCTGCAGATTTAGACGATTCTCTCCACTTTGTTTTATGATTAGTTGCCCAAACTCTTGCTCCTGTAATAGAGGCTGTCAGAACGCTGACTCACTCAGCGATGAGAAAGTGCTGGTTCATCCTCGTAATTAGGCATAATATTCAGCGTTCGTGGTCAATGTGGGCAACCCATTGAAGACTGGTTTTCTGGTTAATTTTGTATAATTTAATCAGGTTAATATTATTTCTCCCATTTTAACCTTTAAACCTTACAATTATCTGTGTATATCGTAAACGTTGAGCAGATGCGTGACTGTTTATAAATGGCTTAAATGTCAAACAAGCTGTAATATGTCTCCATGACTGTACGTGAACATGAATGCATGCATTTACATTATATTTAATACCATAATCATGGTATATACATGTTGATCTAAGGTATATGTAGTCATAGTTTAGTCACTGAATTGTCTAAAAAATTTTGAACTTTCTTTGTAATGAGATTAAGAATTCACCTACAGATACATCTCCAAGAAATTGGAATATCAAAAAACTGAAACTTTCATATATATACTTTCGATTCATTACATGTAAACAAGTAAAACATTTTTTTATGATTTAATTCTGATGATTAAAGCTTACAGCTCATAAGAGTCAAAATCCAGTATCTCAAAATATTGGAATTTTTCCTACAATCAATAATAAAAAAAAAGTATTTGCAAAGCAGAAAAGTTCAAGTTCTTCGACGTATGCTAATTTCTGACCTAAATACTTGGTCGGGCTCTTTTAGCACAAACTCCAGCCTCAGTGAGGAGTGGCATGGAAGAGATGTGGCTCTGCTGAGGCACTATTGAGCTTTAGCTCGTCTGGATTGTTGGAGTCAATGTTTCTCATCTTTCTTCTGAAAATACACCATGCAGATTTCACATGGGGTTCAGGTCAGGCATGTTAGCTGACCAATCAAGCGCAGTAGTATCATGGTCAGCAAAACACTTGGAAATGGTTTTATTGCTGTGAGCAGGTGCTAAAGTCCTGCTGAAAAAATGACATCAGCACCTCCATAAAGTCCTCCGAAATCACTCGACAGGCTTCAGAAACCAGAAACTTCAAGCAGCTTAGGTTCTGTGCCTCTCCAGTCTTCCTCCTGACTCAAGACCTCGATTTCCAAATGGAAAACAAAATTTACTTTTATCTGAAAAGAGGATCTTGGACCACTGAGTAACAGTCCAGTTATTTTTCTCCTTAGCCCAGTTAAGATGCTTCTGGTGTTGTTTCTGTATTCAGAAGTGTCTTGAAAGCTCTTTTGCCAAGCGTGGAAACTCTGCGTCGGTGGCAAGAATGTCCGCTTGTTCGGCGAGGCTGTGAATGTCAAGACAGGATTCACCTTTTGCTGAGCGTTGGAAACTCTTGACAGACTGACTCCAGCTTCATTCCACTCCTTCTGAAGCTCTCCTAAGTCTTTGAATCGGTTTTGCTTGCCAGTATTCTCATGTTTGCAGTCACCCTTGTTGCTTGAACACCTTTTCCAACCCAGTTTCGTCCTTCCAGTAAACTTACATTTAATATGCTTTGAGCACTCTGTGAACAGCCCCTAAATAACCTCAGGTGTAAAAACAAACTAAAACTTTATTTTTTACAACAGTAAAATGTAGCAAAAGTATTGTGTACAGAGTAATTGAATGATAAAGCCAAGTATGAAAGCTTTTCATTATCATCTAAACAATTTATGAACATTGAATTTGGATATTAATAGAGGAGAAGTAGAGGTTTCACCTGCAAATAAAAATATTTTAATGTACTCTCAATCAAAACAGCATAATGTCATAAATAATTTTTTCCATGGATCAAAGTAACTCAGCGTCTATACCAACACAAAAAAGTATATTTTTTCCTTGAAGAAAATGAAAAATCTAGCCCCATGCAAAATGCAATGTTTCCACACAGAAAATATATAAGTAAATATATATATATATATATATATATATATATATATATATATATATATATATATATATATATATATATATATATATATATAAGTATTATTGCTAAATACAATATATTTTGATCTCTACTCCACAATGTATAATGTTTACACAATATTAGATACTTATAGAAATAAACTACAAGTCCCATAAATAAGTCTTTCTGAGAAATCCGGGTATTGCTTCACCCAGGTCGGTCGCGCCCTCCTCTAAACGTACTGTTATTGACTCAGTTCTCCTACCATGTTAAATAAGTAGTGAGCCAAATATCGGACGAAGAGATGACAGACTTTTAAACTGTCAACACATTAGATATTATACTTATAAAATAATTCGACAGACTATTCTGATGCATCTTGCATTGCATTACAGCAAACATGACACCTCCAAAATTCATAAAACTTCCTAAATATGATTCTGTAAACAAATTAACCTCTACTTTCTCGAAAAAGACAAAAATAGGCGTATCGAGAGGGCGGGAATTTGTGACAAGCGTGCCCACGTCCAATCGTCTTTACTAAATGATGTTTCCTGGCGTTAAATCTTAAAGCCCTCTTGTAAACCAACCTTGACGTCGCGTGCTTTCGCTCGAGTAGCGTGTGTCGCGGCCAATCGGGTTCCAGTACTTAACTCGCGCGCCCAATAGCCTTCGCATATTTTGAACAGGGGCGGGACAATACACAAATGGAACGAAGCAGGGTAGGTTGTTAGAAAGTTAATGGCTTGGGGGAAAGAGATTCTCTTCTCGCTTCAGGAGAGTTTGAGGATTTTTCTGAAGTAAAACGTAATTATTTTATAACAGTATAACCCCAAAGAAAGTGAAGAGACAACATTACCTTCACAAACAGACGTATTATTTAGGAAAGTATGCAGGATGCAGTAGCCGGGACGGCAATGCTGACGGACGGCTTCGAGGACGAGATTGACTCGGTGACTCCGCGTTCCCCTGCGTTAGGGATGGGGGTTGGAGCTACACCAGGAGCCGGACTCGGGGGCCTCGGGATCGGCGTCGGTGGCAAGAAAGTCCGCTTGTTCGGCGAGGCTGGCGGGCCCACCACAGACAGACTTGATTTCAAACTCACAGCGGCCGCGGTGCTATCGTCAGGCCCCGGATCCGGCAGCGACGAGGATGAGGTGTCTGAGGTGAGAGCGAGTCAACCAGCAGGAAAGTGTGTGTGTTAGCACACATGCTAACTCCAGCTAGCCTTAATAGGCTTCATTCCCAACCCACCAAAACCCTGGATTTAATCACCTCATCTAAAGAGGCCGACTTATAACGTCCCATTCTCGGCAACATTAATACAACGACTCTCTTGCGCGGAGAGCCGTTAGCAGCCATTTCAGCTGCGTTTTTCGAGACCCACGTTGCCAGTTGCGTTTCTAAATAGCTCAAATTCAGGCGAGTTAGCTTAGCTTAGCACAGGCTCAGAGACGAAGGCTGCGACTTGGGCCTAAAGAGAACATCAGGGGGCAACGCCGTCGTCTGCTAGTTAGCCATCCCGAAATCATTTCACCGCCTTCAGGCACTTGCCACCCCAGCCTACGCTTTTTAAAGCCTAACTCGCCACACGTCGCGTCTTAACTGACAGTCATTTTGAAGGATCTAGAAATGTCGTTAGCCGGGAAGCTAAGTGGATCTTGGTACGTAACTAAATATTAGCTGAAAATATTAGCTGTTTAGCAAAAGCTTATCTGCGTGACGGTACCTCGCCAGGCCTTTGCACCGTGTTGGTAAACTTATGGTCTGGCTTGGATCTTGGCATTTGTGAGTTTAGACGCAAGATGTTATAACGTTCACGTTACCCCGAGTGTCAGCATTAGCACTCGGGCTTAAGTAAATATATCTCCATTGCGGCTTCTGAAATATCGCGGGGACGCAAATGTTAAAACGGCAAGATTTAAGTTTAGGTATTTTACTCCTCGGTGTCAGTGGGGTTATAATTTGCTATTATGATAATGAAATGTTGAGCTGGGTTTCAGGGCGACTTGTCATGCGGGTTTGTCGTCATACATCAAGATGCACCTGTTGGGTCCTGTAGATATTTAATTCTCAATCCCACTAAGAAAGTTTTTCTAAAACTGCAGCTGCTTGTAGAATCCAGCGCGTACTTCCATTTTTATCCACGATTCTGTGAATGTCAAGACGGGATTCACCTTTGTTGACACATGACAGGCGTTTTCCAGACAAGAGCTGCATGATGAAAAATTAATGCATGCTTGTTGGGTGGGTGATATGACCAAAAGCAATCACGATACGAGTCATTTTATTTAACGTTAGTAACACAATACAGTTATTTTTGTTCGTAAGGATGTTGCTTTTATCACTGTTTTAGGTGGAATCGAAATTATTCTGAATGACAATTTTGACCTCACAGCAAAAACCGAATACTTTGCCTAACATAAAATGTTTTCAAACTTAAAACAAACAAATATCTTGTAATTAAAGTGAAACTGTTTTTAAGCAACAGAACAGACACAAAATAGGTGCGTGTTTATTTGAGACGTTTTAGATTGCCCTGTAGCATGCAAATATCAAATTGGGTTCATTTTATTTTCTAAATGGATTTTAATCCTGACCCTGCAAGATTTTGTTCATGTGCTTCCACTTTTAAACGCAATGCCGACATTTCTAAATCCAGTTAACAACTGATCCAAAGAACCAAGTCCCAGCCTACATTTTTGATAATCGTTGCGCTCCGATGTATGCCACAAAAACGGTCACCGCTTACATTTAATTGTGACTTTAAACTGACAAGTCTTAAAAATGTGCGTAAATGATAGGCTCTCATGGCAATGCGTATCATAACTGTCATCTCTACCAAATTTCTGTATATTGGTATATCACTCACCCCTAAATGGTAGCTTCACTACCAATCACGCAGTATTGTTTAGAAATCGGTTTTGTTGGTTGCAGATGCCATTTATTAATGTAAATGGCTAATGTCAAATGGAGTTTTGGGGGGTCAACGGCCTTGCAGACATACACGCTTTTGTATTTCAGAGCTGCATGTGGTTTACCCCCCTGTCTGGAGTACAGGGGTGTGTCTGTTGCCTTTTATAACTTGTAATGGGTGCCCCCCCCTTGTGTTGTTGGTATTTGTATGGAATTCAGGGGGAGGGGTATTAAAGCCAGCGAAGGTAAACGGATGATGACAGGCTCAGGTACGACCCGCATTTCCACGAATGCCGGCATTCTGCTTCCAGTTCCCGTTAGGTCACCATGTGTCCTGAGTCAGTCTGCCCTATGAACTTACATTAGACTAAATATCTTTAAAATTGCGCATGACAAACAAGTGCAGTCATTCAACCGAGAATACGGCTGAATCGGAATGCTCAATCTGACCTGAACGCTGGATCGTGTAATAAATCATTACATCCTGGAGATTGCAGAGCAATTGAACGCACTTTTAGTTGTGTTTAAATTCTTGACATTCTCCTTGCTTGTTTTTAGCCCTGCATGGAATTCCGCAGTTGTTTTGTAGTCATAAATTTGCATAGCCAGGTTCTGTCTTGTAGCTAATTTGTGTGTTACTTTAAATCCAGACTTGTCCTCATTCTGTTGCAAGCTATAATGTTAAAATGTCATGGAAAATTCGATTTGTACTTGGTATATACATTTTAAAAGAGTGTGAAGTTTAAAAAAAAAAGATAGGTCCGCTTCTGGGAAGCCTTTATTTCTACATGTACGGGCACATAAGTGATATTCTGGGTTTATTCAGAGACTCTGTTAAATCAATATTAGAGTCAGACAAATGTCAGATGAAAAGAGCAGCATGCTTGTAGAAGACAATTGCCCTTTTCTGCCCTCATGTTAAAATGCTTTTTCTTATGAACACCGAAAAAAACATAGCATTAAAGTTTGTCCTTGTTTACTGAATTCCTCATTAGGATCTTTTCATCCTGATGTTTTAAGAACTCTGTTATACAGTTTTTGTTACGTTAACTGATAAGAGCATTTCTTGCAATCGTTTGTTGTGTATATAGTATATTCCCATCACATATTTAATGACCAACACACAAATTCACATGACCGTGGCCTATGACACAGCATGTGTTTGCTAATTAATTGCATATTGCTGTCTGGAGAGGGAGTCAACTACACAGTTGCTACATGTTAACTCCCTGTCTTAGGGGAAAACTGTAGATATAATCATAGCAACGATGCTGCCAATAGGGGTTGGCTGATGTGGCCAAAAATATTATCATAATACCTTTTCCATATCAAGCAGTATCAATATTTATTAATTTACTGTTAATAGGGAAAGAAATTCGTTCCTTGTTTATCAGACCATCTGAGTAGTTATGAACAAAACTTGTTAGTTCACAGAGAAATACAGGGCTCCCTTTTAATAGTTACCCTAAATTGTTTTCCATTGTTTTTCTGGTTTTATTACTTTAGCAAATTTCATCAAACGTATCCAGTGAAATCAATAAATGATAACAATTTAATCTGTCTTTTAAAACGTAAAAAATGACAAATGTAACAATTTAAAACAAACTAGTACCTTTTTTTTTTGTTAAATAAGATGCAGCACAGTAGAACCGTATTAAAACATTAGTTGTATGATATTCCTTTTACTTTTAATACTAAAAGTAATGTTATGATTACTTTTAGAAGTATGTTTACTATAATGTAATATATTTCTGCTGTAAATGATTCAAGTTAAACCAGACTTTTAATTTGGCGAGCTGTTGTGAAGATCTTTTAAGTTTCATTGTGTATTTGATAGTTTTTCTCAAATTAAATGGTGAAAAGCTTGTAAAGTGACTCCGGAGATGTTTATTTCCTCAAATATATGGACCGCAGATGCTGAAAAGTCTTAGCGTTACATGTATTTAAGTTTGTGTAGTAGGTGCCACTCGTTCACACAGAACATGCAGACTCATTAGCAGCATGTACTGACTGGCTGTCGTCGACTTGATTTCTGCTGCTAGAATAATCTAAATCATATTAATATGTCCAGAGCATTGACAACACGTTGAAACTCAGTATAATATTAGTTATGTGTCAACTCCTGTAGTCGCTCCTGTGTAGTGCGATATAAGTTCTCTGTGGCTGTTTAAAAAATATTTGACTATAACCAGACCTTTTGTATATGATCCTTCAAGTAGATTTGTGTCTTATTTTGTGGCTGCATAGATTTTGCTCTTTAAGTTACGAGTGTATTGAAGTTTTTCCTTCTGTGTAGGCAAATGAAGCTGAAGTGGTTGTTTTTGGTCATGTGAGTTTTAAGATTTGAGTCTGTAGATGTAATGACCATGCTGTGGTTTGAGAAGCAGCTTTAAATAGTGTTCAATAATGATTCTTTTTCAACGAGTTGTTTCAGCCCTGCATCATTGCACGTTACAGTACAATACATTTTAAAGCGATGCATCACCCTCATATTTGTCTAAACCTTCATGACTTTGTCTTCTGTAGATCTCAAAAGATGTTAGACAAGATATTCGTGCAGTTCTTTTCCATGCACTAAAAGTGAAAGGTGACAAGGGGCCATCATGCTTCAATGATATGAAAAACAAAGCTTAAAACACCGTAACAGTAACCATGTGACTCATGCACTATATTTTCAGTCGTCGCAGGTAACTGTTTGAGGAACACACTGAAATTTTGTAATATTGCCTCCATCAGCTCCGAAATATCGACTCTGGATTTATAGGCATTTATTTATATTTGTCTAGATGCCTATATTTTTCACAGCATGAGACTCATTGGCATGATCAGTTATGAGAAGAACTTGTAATCTCTGGCATCTTTTGATGTTCAACCTTTTGGCGTGCTGTATTTATATAAAGATCTGTTGCAACAGAGATTATTAGTAATTATATTTTTTACATCATAAGGCCCGAAGACTTGTACAACAGTCTAACAATCCTTTGTTTAGGCTTGTCATTATTAATTTTTGGTTTAAATTATGCCAAACATTTCCTGAATAATCTAGTTTGGAATAACATGGATCAAACTGAGTTTATTGGGGGGCGAACTTTATAGACCAATGCATTGTACAGACCATTTATTCCATGTTTTGTTCATCCGAACAGCATGTCTATTATACTGTAGCTTTTCACCTCTACATGACTTTTAAAACAGTAAATAAACGTACTATGCTTTTTGTTTGTGTGAACCCACTGACCCTGTTCACATGTAGTGCAATACACGAGCTGTGTAATTTTGGACTTTACACACTGCGTGTTATTGTTTTCATGAGCCTCTGTGCGCATGGCTAAAGTTTCACTTGCAATGTACAGAACGTTAGTGTTTTTGTGTTTTCCCCATCAGGAAATGTTCCGCGAGAGCACTCGGTTTCTTAAGGACGTAGGAATTTGAGCCAGCGTTGTAGATTTCACCAAGTCATCCTATTGTTTTCACAAAAGTTTAGGGTTACCAGCCCCAAACCTGTCTGCAGCCACCAGACATGCCGTTGTATGTAATAAAGAAATTGTCCCTCCTTCGTCACTTCTTGCCTCTTGCTGGAAGTGTAGCACTCGCAGCCTGTCTCCCAGCGCAGAGATGAGGTAATGAGAGTCACTTGTTTGGACGTAGCCTCTCGTCTCGCCTCTCTCTTTCTCTCTCTCGCTCTCTCACTCACAGCCCGAGACAGATGCTTCACAGAGTCTGAGACCAGTGCACAACAATTCCAGCCACGCCAGAAAGCCCTGCACATTCAAACGCTCCTGTATGCTTTTAATTACACTCACTGCAGATGGGCTCTGCTTGACCACACCCCGGCCTGGCTGTCTTACTCACCCTGCTTTTTGGGTCAGCTCCTTTTGGCAGCCCTTCGTATTTATCTCTTCTGAATTTGTTTGACCCCTCCCAGTTTCTCGGGCTTGAAACTTCAGCATGCAGGAAGCGTAATCTCTTCACGTAATAAGTACAACCAGAATATTGTGTTTTGGTGCGTTTCTAGTGGCGACCTCCTAGGTTTTGGCAAGAACTATGGTCTCATAAGTTGTATGGATATTTTATAAGGTTTGAGATCGAAAGGTTTTTCTTTTCTGTTTAGTACATTCTTTTTAACAAATCCTTCAAAAGTGCGTGCTTCCTTCTACCGATGTGGGTGGAATGTGGTACGAAAGTATGCAGAATAGGCAACAGAGCTTTTTGTCATGATGATTACTGCATGTTTTGAAGATTTTCAGCTTTTGTTTCTTGCAATTTAAGGTTTTGTTTTTGAAAATCTGATTAGATTTGATTAGTAATGTTTTTTTTTTTTTTGTTTTTTTTTTTTTATTCCTGTTATGCAAAGTAAAATTTTCAGCATCGTTACTCCAGTCTTTAGTGTTACATGATCCTTCAGGAATCATTTGAATATGCTGATTTGGTTCTTAATGAACACATCTTGGAAATCAATATTGAAAATAGCTGCTGTTTTAATGTTTTTTTTTTTGTTTTGTTTTTTTTAGGAAGCTATATTATATGCATTTTCTTTTAATATTGGTTATTGAATACAAAGTTCAAAACAACAGCATTTAAATGACTATTTTTGTATTATGCCATAGAAACACTTTTAATCAATATAATGCATCCTTGCTAACAAAGTATTTTTCCAAGAATTGCATACAATCTATTTTTATAACATTTGAAATAAGCTCATAATTTGACAGCTTCACGAATGCACCGCCTTAGTTGTTTACGTTCGCCAGGTTGTCACTTTCTCAAAACAACTAAAAGAAACGTTAATAAAACTGTTAATGAACAAGCAAAATTAAATAAAATTCCTTACAAGTCAGTGTCCAAGAGCTCAGAGCACATCCTCCTGCTGTGTGGGTGTGTGTTGGTAGTCTAGAACTTCATCATTAGTTTGCACTGGCAATAGAAAACAGATTTTAACTCGACAGAATTTGATTGAAAGCGTCATGTACATCATATGTCTCCTGCTCCGTTTATGTACAGCAAGTGCTTACAACCGGATTATTTAAGAACGCTTTTCTCTTTTTATATTTGCATTTCAAAATCAAAGTAATCCTTTTGGGCACATCGGGCATTGTTCGAGCACCCTCAGATGTCACGCTGGCTTTGAAGGGTTCTGTGGCTTACCACAGGAACAATTAAAAACTCATACAAGGTTACTGCGTTGTATATTAGTCTGAAATGATTGAGCGACGTTTACCTTTTATTTTGATTGATGTGTGAAAGCTTCACATCAGTACAATTAAAATTGTATAACACGGAGTATTTATTGTGAGTCTCATATCAGTATTTGAATTATTAATATTAGCACAGTGAACTTTATCTACCCTTTATATGAGCAATGGCCAAAGTTCATGATATGAGCTCTGCACAGGTCTCTGTGGACTAATGAAGTTGGGTTAAAAATACGCAATATTCAGCAAAAAGCAAAGTATTGTCAATTTGTATTGTTTTTAGATTTATGTAATGTAAATGTTTGGGGATAAGATTTTTTTTTTCTTAGATGCAGTAAGATTGTTCAAAAGTGACAGACTATTATTGCCTAATGTTTTTAGAACTGATTTAACTTGCAAATTAAAAGAATCACAGCTTCCAAAAAATTGAGCAATGTTGTTTAAAATTTAATCACAAAGACAGCATTTTTGACTGACTTCTGAAAGATCATGTGACACTGAAGGACGAAATAAAAGCTACTGAAATTTATCATAAAATGTAACTTAAATGTAAATTGTAAAAAATATCTTGCTGTTTTTCTTTCTTTTTTTTGTCAATTAAATGCAGCTTTTTGCCATAATTGTGTAGTTATTTCCAGTAATGACTAACACAATCGACAAAGAGCAAACTGGTGCAGGGTTGCCAAAAACAGATATAATAAACCCTGCATGATTCATTAAGAGAATCTTCTAGATGGTAAATCATCAGTCATTTTTTTTTTTTTTTTTTTAACACCAAAAGAGGGTTTGCACTGTTCTGATCTGTTAGTAAACCTGGCCCTTAGTAAGCTTTGAAATGTTTGAACTTAGTTCAAAGAATCCTACTGACCGAAAACATTTGAGCATCTGTGTATTTTGTGTTTATCTCGGTCTCTGACTGTCATGGGATCTGAGTACAATTTAGCTGAGTTGGACCTGGCTGAACTTTTGATGTCCCTCATATTACCAGCATAAGATTAAAAGGTTCATTGCTAGGAGATGCTTCGACACTCGTCTGTACCACCGGTAAGAATAATATAAATACAATCTCGTCTTGGTGGGCAAATCTTGGTAATGGAATTTTAAGCTTTCCTTTTTTCCTTTTTAAAAAAAAAAGTATAAATGTAGTTTCAGAAAATGGGTCTCGTGGCTTTAGAGGTCACCGTGCTGGTCTAGTACTGCCAGGCTTAGCCATCACCAAGCTCCTGCCTATGGTAACAAGCAGCCCAGTTCCTCCCAGTAACCCTCAGTGTGGGTCGCCCTGCCTAGTGGGTGTTAAGGGAGGTGTGCGGAGGTCAAGGGCAAAAGGAAGAGAAGGAGGGGGAAACCCGCTGATCAGCTCATCTTAATACTTACAGTAATTCCTTACAGGCTCAGGGCCTAAATAGCACACAGCTCTTTCTCCCAGCTGCGTTTGAGAGGGGGGTGGGCCTAATGGCTGATGTGAACTTTGTGACTAGTGCCCTCATTGGTATTAATTACCTGTTCATGTTCAAAGGGACACACCGGGGCTGCTGTTGTTACTGTTTTACTGGTTTGTGCACTAGACATTTTAACTAGTGGTCGACTGATACGTCGGCAGATATTTCGGAAAGTAGTATATCTAATAATTAGAGAGAGCAGTTAAAGGAATTAAAATGTTTACAAAAAAAGTATTATAATGATTGTCGAATTACATTTAAATGAGAAAACCCGCATCTTGTGGTATCCTGATCGTGTGTTCTCTGCATGAGGGTCTGTCCGTGTGGATTAAATGGCGACAGGAGCAGAGTTCAGCTTCATTTGTTACCTACTTTACTTTTTATTTGTTTACTTTTTAAACTTAAGGGTTTTTATACCCCGCAGAATACTAAAATCTGTGATTAAAAGAACCATTGCACAAATTACAAGCATATAGTAATGGCCTACAACATATATAACCACAAGCTATATAATTGACTGTGGGGCTGCAGTTAACAATTATTTTCATAATCGATTAGTTTAGTTTTTATTTTATTTTTTTTAATCGGATAAAAAAAAGACAAAAACCCAATTTTCGTACTTCAAATAAATGTCAACCGTATGCCATGAAAACAGTGTTTAACAATGTCATCCTATATCATTCATAACAGGTTGAATACTTGCTGGCATTGTTTATGTACTTTTTGACTAATTTAGATATCTGGAACAAAAAAACATTGCACTTTAGAATAATTATTTCTCTAGAAATGGCCAACTACTGTTCCTAAAGAGCTTACACATATTGGAGGACTAACCAATACCACAATAATTTTTTTAGCGTTCTGTAATCACTAATACTGTTGGTTTTGAGCAGCAGTGGCACAAAGCTTACATAATTTGTTGATACCTTACATAGAAATTTTTCGACACAGTATAGTGAATATAGTTTAAATCTCTTCATAAAAGTCAAGCATTACAAAACACATTCATTATTCTAATTAAACATGATTAAAAAATGTAAATAATAAATATAAGGACGAATAAAAACATACTCTGTGTTAACCAACAGGTAAGAGTAATTTTACTTGAGGAAGATGTTGACTGATCATAATCACTTTTTTCTCTTTTCATTGTCTTCACTGTATAAATCTATTAAATCTATGTTAACGCTACAAAAGTTATTTTTCTGTTTTATTGTTTGACTTGCATCGATTTGTAATTGTGTGATGTGCAACCGTGATGGAGTACTCTGCCGTGATCGTTCATGAAAACAAATGTTTTTTGATTGGTTATTAGTACTATTAATCTAGTACAGGATGTGTTGGGATTTTAACATTTTATTAACATGCTGAATGCACTGCATATTCCCAGTGTGTACCAATGCAGTTCCCAATATTGAGTTATTTGAGAGGGTTGTATTGCTGTTGTGTGTATGCGTGTAAATATGTAGTGTGTGTGTGTGTGTGTGTGTCATTTTGTTTGTTACTAAGCCTCGCCCACTCTGTGGTATTAAGAATTGTGAAATTTCACTGGTCTCTACAAACTAGATATCATAGCAACCTTATTTGCAGGAAATATATATTCAATATGTATCATTACCTTTAGATTATTTTATCAGTGCTTTGATGCAACCTGTGTTGTTAAAAGCGCTATATAAAAAAATTATTGGTTGATATAAATCACTTATATGTCCCCCTTATTGTTAAATGTGTTTTTTTTTTGTTGGCTTTTTGTTTTTACACACATACTCACAAATACATATACATATATACACGCAAAATACATTTCAGATGTCAAAAAATACCAGACGAAAATGGCACTTCTGGTGGCCATTGCTTTTCTTCCGAAAAAAGAGAAACGGTAGAAAAAATGAGCTGAAAATATGCCATATAGCATATAGCGCACCATCCCTGAGTGCATTGACCGTACATCAAAGTCCTTGCCATCGTTATGAAATTTTTTTTCTTTAATGAAAACGTGGCTCATAAGATCCTCATAACTCTAATAAAATGCCTCTTTACACTTGTAAATTAGTCATAACTTGTGGAGAGAAATAGCACAGACACTGAACAAAACTTTGTCACTTATATTTCTCTCTCTATCTAGATCGATCTAGATACAGATCTATATGTATATGTATGAGAGAGCGAGATATTCAGAGAGATATATATTCACCTACCTTAGAGAAACATTTCTGGCCTATAGTCCATATTGTCTTTTCTCAGCATGTATACTTTTCTCTGATTATGCAAATTAATCAGATATAAATGCATGTGATGTGGTTCATTCAACTGAAAATGTTGAAAAATACAAACGCAAGTTTTATATATTTTATTTTGTATTTCATTTTATTTTTTGTTAGAAACAATTGCTTTGTGTCAGTGAGCGTATAACTGTACTTTGCATACACTGGTCATTGCAGGATCATTGTGAGGCTCTTGTGTCATTTCAGCACTTCCTGATGTATGGTGTTGTCACACTGTGGCGTCGCTGTGCTCACTGGAGCAAACCGTATTAATTTCATAGGTCAGGTCATAGTCTGCAGATTCTAACCTGACACAAGTATTGTCTAGTATGTGCAAGATACTTGTTCTCTTTTCAAGTCAATTGAAATATAATTTCAGTTCATTTTAATCTATACGAAACCGTGCAAGACCACTACTTTTTCTTTTTTTTCTTGTTTGGTAAATAATAGTATGAGCACAGTTGCTGACATTGTATTTTTCCATGCAGGTTGAATCATTTATACTAGACCAGGAGGATCTGGATAACCCCGTACTAAAGACCGCTTCAGAGCTCCTCCTATCCAGCGCAGCAGACGGAGCCGACCTCAGAACAGTAGATCCAGAAACACAGGCCCGGCTCGAGGCATTACTAGAAGCAGCAGGTACATCATCCGGCCGGCCCGATGTGATCGCATTAAGCCTAATGATTTATCCTGTCTCTGCATGCATGTGCTCACAACTTCTGTTTGTTTGTTCAACATCTCCACAGTGCTGAGCATGAGTCGCTCTTTCAGTTTCTGTGTTTTAGACGAAAGCTCAAAATCCTACAAATTGCTTTTTTTTTTTGCCGCAAAACCCCTGCAGAATTGTAAATATTTATAAACACTTAGGGGTGAAACAACTAATTAATTATAATCAATAAAAATAACTGGTGGCAAATCTCATTAACTGCACAGAGAACACTTGCATTTGATTTAATTTTATTACTTTATATTGTAACCTTTTATACGCTACCGTTCAGATGTTCGTGGTTGGTCAGAATTTAGTTTTTAAAAGAATTGCTCAACACTGCATTTATTTCTTTGAGAATTTAGGGCTAGTCCGAATATTTTGTTTTTGAGCTTCGTTAGTAATCAACACAGAATATTCAACGCTTCGGAGGGAGGGGGCTGAACGTATTCTTTTCTCTAATAAAGGCAGAGAAAAGTCTGTGTCTGTTTGCATTTTTATGTCAAGAAACGTACATCCAGTCGACATCATGCGTGGCAGGTGTGTTGCTGCGGACCCAAGGAAGATTTTGTTATGAATAAACTCTTAACTAGTACAGAATGTCGTGACCTGGAAGCGGCGTGCCTCACACAAAGTACACAGGTCTGTTAAGAGCAATACTTTTAATAAGGTAGCACAGTCTTAATTTGTAAGTTGCACGGTCCCATAACAAAGCAGAGTTACGGACCCAGCGTGTGGTTAGAGGAGGGAGAGGACCAGTCATTTTTAGTTATTGAAAGACTTGTTTTTATGGTGTTCGTACGCCCATGAAAAACCTAGAAAAGCTATGGAATTTTTGTAAAAGTAATGGAATTTCTTTTTCACATCTCAGTATAGTATTTAATAAGTACATGCATAGGCAACTTCCAAATTTATGAGGAAAATGTAGCATATAGCATTTTATCCCTATAATAGCAGATTTGTCAGTCATGTTAATTTTAATGAAAACTGATGAGACATGTTTGTGACGATGATCATTTTTGTTGAAAAAGAGGCAAAATATTCATGAATAACAGTAAGACCATGTATAAAGCATTCTAATGGTTTAATTTTGCACATTGTTTAAAATAGAGCATTGGGTGAGATTAACATCCAGTTCATTAAGGAAATAATACATTTTTTAAATGTTTGTTGTTGCCCTAACAAAAAAAAGGTTACATAGCAAAGTGTTAATCTGTTCCTCTTATGTGTGACATTTATTATGAACGGTAACAAAGAGCTTTATCTGGGTCTCTCGGCTAAAGAGTTCACGATTACAGTATATATAGATCTACTACTGATTGAGCAGCACAGGCAGTTTGAGTTCACACGCAGAAATATCTGTATACGGAGAGAGTTAGCGCTTAATATAGCCATGTGAATCCTTAATACCAGTTTATTTTTACATGCTTTACATCCTGTAGCATTTCTAGTCCTCGTGGCCCAGAGTGAACCTCCATTGCATGCGAGTGCTGACACGTTAATGATCTACGGCACCGCGTAAAGGGTCTTGGGAGGGCTTAGGGTCAGTGTCACTTGGATTTGTCTGCAGAGCATTTGATGCATTTACTGTTTTATAAACTGGTGGCTGTACTTGGCACCAAGTTTTGCCATGTTCTGTTGACCTAGTCTGCGCATTATGCCATTGTGTGTGCTTGTTCGGGATGAGTTGGTTTGGGTGAGGCCCAGCATGTTAGGCCTGATTCTCTACACCGGCCTGCCCTGCCCCATGAGCGGATAGTTATCTCGCAGAGGAACCAAAGGGGAGATTAGCGGCAACAATGAATTTCCATACAGCAGCAGCAGCCTCACTCATGACTCAGCACTGGCCTTTAGTACACTTGTGTACTGTCTGTATGTGTATCTTCATTTGTGTCTATGAGCATCTCTGTCGCTTTCTCCATCTGTGCAGAGCTTGCGGACATATGTCTTTGTTTGATCGTTTGCGTCTGTGTGCTGTCGTATTGTCTTTCTTTCACTTGTTCTTGAGTTACCTACTGTTTACACACGCTTTGACGTGTTTTCATTCCACCTGCACTTGTGACTGAACACCTCCGTGCCACGTGGTTTACCAGCTACCACACGCATTGTCTGTTTTGCGTCATCCTACGCTTTCATAGGAAAGCAAATACTGCTCTTCCTGGTTGAGGATAGGAGCAGATCTTTATTTATCGCTTGGAATCTGAATATTGCCACTTTACATTTTGCCTAAGGTAATTTGCTTTAAGATTTAGAGACTGTCTATGCTCAGATACTGCAGATTTTGTGAACATCCAAGGTGGAATTGAAAACACAGCCTGCATTTTAAATGTGAGGTTTGGGAATGGTGCATAGCACGCAAGCGTTTTTTAAGACATAAACAACCCTTGTTTGAGGGAGATCAGAGGTCGACCGGTTTATACTGAAAATAGCTTTTGAAACTGTAACAAAAATTTGATTTATTGCTTCTTTTTAAAATATTTCTTCTACATGACAAACACACTATGTAGTAATGGGAATAAAAACTGTTAGCCTTGTCTAGATCTATGTATATTTCTATATTTTTAGGGGGTTAATGAAGTTGTGACGGCATGCTAAAACAAATACTGGTGAATGTAAAACGTTCGCATAAATGTGCAGATTCTCTCTTGTTCAAACACACTTAGGCTGTGTCTACACAGAGCCAGAGCTTTCTCTAGTTAATAAAATTGTTGTTGCTTTTATGTGACGTAGCAGTGTCTGACTAGGGGCGAGATGTGGGTTGATGACATTATTTCAGAAAATTACATAGATTCGCAGTCCACACGAAAGAGTAAGGGTGGCGTTTTCAGATTTATCCACTAATAGCTCTGGCTTCTATGTTCTATAAGATGTTCACAGTTCTGTTTATTAACCTAAGAGCGCCAAGATTTATGGACTGCAGCTTTAAATAATGCAATTTATTCCTATGATGGTAAAGTTGAACGTACAGCATCAGTTTCTTTCAGAAATCATTCTTTCATGCATAAGAAATATTACTCAATGTAAAAAAGCAGTTGTGCTGCTTTGCTAAAATATTCCACAAAAGTCCGGTTAATTTGACCAAATTGACTTTAGGACGGACATGAATAGTCAAACATTGGAATATTCAGTTTGTAATTATTATTCGAATAATAAAAACATTTAAAATTTTGCTGTTGATTTGCTGGCCATGACCGCTAATCACAAGCTTGTTTAAAAATAGTGACAAAAATTAGATCATTTAAAAAAGTGTTTTTTTTAGCCTCATTTTAATAAATGTATTCGTTATTTATGAGCCCATAATCGAATGCCATATTTTTATAAAATGCCTATCCCTAGTAAAAATGTCTTCTCATATCAGTTCAGTTATTTACTAATTTAAAATTATTTCTTTAAAAAATCTTACTGACCCCAAAAGATTTTAATTGGTAGTGTATTGTATTGTACCATGAGGTATTTGCCATTACCCTGCCCTAGTTTATAGAAACTTGCTGGTCGTCTCCTGTTTTCTCACAGTACACACACACACACTCTCTCTATTGATACAAGACCTCACACTTACTCACACACAGACAATTTTATACAATATTTCCTGCTCTCACAGGCACATGTAGGTGGGTTAAGTAGGCTTACATCTAATTGTGAGAACTTAAAATTTCCAGTTATTTGTGTAATCATAGTTAGAAATCATGTTTTATGCACATTTCATTTTGCATTTTGGACCCTAAAATGCAATATCGGTCAACCTCTAGTAGCAATTTGATTTTAGTAATTTTAATTAGTAATTTGATTTAATTACTTGATAACCACCTTTTTTTTATCATTGATCACATAAGTCTGATTTGTTTGAGCATTTACAGTGTGTTACGCCATTCTTGAACTCTGCAGGAGCTTTAAAATTTGAAGTGAAAACATTACTAAAACTGCATGGTGTGACATAGCTAACTAGCCATTGTATTTCCTGTGAGTGTGAGTGTGTTGGGCCTGTACTAACCATGGATGCGTTTGTTCTTGCTGGATGGCGTGTGGTGCTGGTGTGGGGCCGGATGCTACAGGCATTGGTAAACTCTCCACTGCCGATGGCAAAGCCTTTGCAGATCCAGAGGTGTTACGCCGCTTGACGTCGTCGGTGAGTTGCGCGCTGGACGAGGCGGCCGCCGCCCTCACCCGCATGAGGGCCGAAAACACGCTCAACGCCAGCCAGGCCGACAAGTAGGCATCTTTTCTCACGCAAACATCATTTCTGTGTCCGCACATCATGATGCAACATTCATGTTCAACCAGCAAGAATTACTTCATTGTTCAGGCTAAAAGCTAAGCACTGTTAAATATGTGTTTTAACGTTCACCGCATGTTTAAAGGACACTTGATATTTTGAAACCTCTGTAATTAGACACAAGCAGCTGTGTAAGTCTTCTCGCTCCTGCACGAGCCTTCAGTTAGAGTAGTTAGCTTAGCTTCGCCTGCACAGTCGCAGTAATTGTAGTAGTCTGGTTATTTTTAGCCGTAGCCTGGCTGAGGCCTGCTCGGACGGCGACGTGAACGCAGTGCGGAAGCTGCTAGACGAGGGACGCAGCGTCAACGAACACACAGAGGAGGGCGAGAGCCTGCTGTGTCTGGCCTGCTCGGCTGGATACTATGAGCTCGCACAGGTACTGCGTACAGACTCGAACACACTACCAATCCTGGTGACTGAAACAACTCCTCCTCACATGCATAAATAATAAATAAAAGTAAATTAAATAATTCAAATTAAATAAATAATTGAGATGTGAAGGTTGTGTGTAATTTCTGCACCTGAAGCAGCACTGAACTGTATTAGGAAAAAAATTTGGAAATTAATT
This sequence comes from Puntigrus tetrazona, assembly GCF_018831695.1. Lineage (NCBI taxonomy): Eukaryota > Metazoa > Chordata > Actinopteri > Cypriniformes > Cyprinidae > Puntigrus > Puntigrus tetrazona. Next base: position 8,704,624 of record NC_056719.1, on the reverse strand, counting down.
CTATCTGCCTTTTTTCATTCAAAGAGGGACTTAAATAGTAGTTTTTAGCTGTGTGATTTATTTGTTGTTTGTAAATTGTTACCACGCAACTATCTATATGTGACCCTGGGAGATAAAACCTGTCATAAGTACAACAGGTATATTTGTAGCAATAGCCAACAATACATTTATATGGGTAAAAACTTTTTTTGCTTTTACATATCTTGGTCCATGATGATTTTTTTAATGTAATTTTCCTTTTGTAAATATTTAAAAAAAAAAAGTATGGTCCAGGGTCACACGTAGTTATCCAACTTGATCTGCATACGTCATACTGCACCATTACAAAATATGCTATAATATCTCCCAACTCTAATCTGCTAAACCTGACTATAAGGTAAAATATTGCAAACCTAAACATTTTTACTAACATTGTTCTGTAAAACTGCTTCAAAACTGTATATTGTTACTTCTCTCCAAAAATGAACTTAACTAGTGTATTATCAGGTCCAGTATCCTTAATATTGATACCTCAAATTTAAGATTTTATTTATAAATATTTATTTTGTGTGTGTGTGTGTGTACATGTATGTGCAGTAAGTTTTATGCAAGGTTGTACATGTTAAAAAGCGTGTATAAAGAATCTGAAGAATTCAGACCAATTCTACCATTTAAAAAAATAAAACAATTTGATTGCAATTGTTTATGGTGCTGCTAGTGGTGAAGAAATTACATGCTTTACCTTTGATTTTCAGTTGTAGTATAAGCATGCGCTGTGGTCGTTTGGGGAAAAACATCTGTTGATATGCGTTTGACTGTTTGTAGGTCTTGCTGGCCATGCATGCTAACGTGGAAGACAGAGGGATCAAAGGAGACATCACGCCACTTATGGCTGCTGCAAGCGGTGGTTACGTCGACATCGTCAAACTGCTCCTAGTTCACGGAGCCGACGTTAACGCACAGTCCTCGACAGGTACAACTTTTACTTATTTAAAAAAAAAATGAAATCAGAATGAAATGAAAGCGTTCTTAAATGGACCAAAAAGAGTAAAGTACATTTTAACCCTTGTGCAAGAAAACAAACAAGTCTTGTGCTTGCAAATACAACTTGTTCATCCATTGCCTTCCCCTTTCTCGCAGGTAACACAGCCTTGACATATGCATGCGCTGGAGGCTTCCTGGATGTAGTAAAGGTGTTGTTGAAGGAGGGTGCAAACATTGAAGATCACAACGAGAACGGTCACACTCCACTAATGGAGGCTGCCAGTGCAGGCCACGTGGAGGTCGCTCGTGTGCTCCTGGAGTACGGCGCTGGAATCAACACACACTCCAATGAGTTTAAGGAGAGCGCGCTCACACTCGCTTGCTATAAAGGTGCGTCCCAATGCATCATAGAGTGTGTTTATACATGTACACAAGACAATAACTGGAATATGGTAACTCTTTTGGATACTGAATATGACAGTAGCCATATGGCTGTATTTATTTGAATTTTGGGTCTTACATGAGGCTTTTTACAGAATTTCAACTGTAATTGAACATTTATGTTATATATCTGCACAGTGAAGTTGTGAATATGACTATATTAAATACAGACAGAGGAGAATATAAGCAAATTGCATTGTAATACATAGCTAGTATTTCCAGTAGAGAATAACCTTAATAGATGAAAAACATGCATATTGTAGTTTTTCTTTTTTTTATTTTCTTTTTACATGTACGTAATTGTTTGGTTTGGCGGTAGTTTTTCTTCTTCTTCTTTTTTTGGTCTGTAAAGAAATTATTTTATTTAGCAAGGGTTATTTAAATTTATGGAAATTGAAGGATTATTTTAACTTTAGTAACAGAAAACAAACTGCAACAAGTATCAATATCAATACTATGCAGATATTTTGTACATTTCCTACCATAAATATGAAAAATTAATTTCTGATTAGTATATTCATTTTAAGGACTTAATTTGGACAACTTAAAGCAATTTTTCTTAATATTTAGATTTTTTTTTTTTTGCACCTTCAAATTCCAGGTCAACGGTTGTATCTCATCCAAATATCTTCTGTATACTATAAAATCAGTCCATATAAAAACGTTTCTGTCTGTTGTTTAGGGCACTTGGACATGGTCAGGTTTCTCTTAGAAGCAGGAGCCGACCAGGAGCACAAGACAGATGAGATGCACACTGCACTCATGGAGGCCTGCATGGTAAAACGCTCTCCTAACTACACAGTCTGTAGGTACTTCTTCTGATGTTTAAGTCTTTCGAGACCTTATTCTCGTGCTTGATTTGTGTAGGATGGGCATGTGGAGGTGGCACGGCTGCTATTGGATAGCGGGGCTCAGGTAAACATGCCTGCTGACTCATTTGAGTCGCCTCTGACGCTGGCTGCCTGTGGGGGCCACGTGGAGCTGGCGGCGCTTCTGATCGAGAGGGGGGCCAACCTGGAGGAGGTGAACGATGAGGGCTACACTCCTCTGATGGAAGCAGCTCGTGAGGGCCACGAAGAGATGGTAGCGCTACTCTTGGCACAAGGTACTGGGGTCACCTCAGTTTTATACAGTTCACCCGTAGGACCCGCCATTGTTTAATACACTTGTAAATACAGTTTTGAACCAACTTAAAAAAAAAGTCATGTGGCCGAATGTGTATAGCTAGAACATACAAATGTGTTCACAGTATAAAAAGACATGTTAAGACCAAGTGTAAACTCTGTGTGATTAGACCACTGAAAAAGTGAACAGGATCCAAGTTATTAATGTCAAGATAGCCTTTCTAATTTCACAAATCGAGGGATTATTTTTTTTATCGGTTGGTTTTAGGTGCAAACATTAACGCTCAGACAGAGGAAACGCAGGAGACTGCATTGACTCTGGCGTGTTGCGGAGGCTTCCTAGAGGTGGCTGATTTCCTCATCAAAGCTGGGGCGGACATTGAGTTGGGTTGCTCCACCCCGCTCATGGAGGCTGCGCAGGAGGGCCATCTGGAGCTGGTCAAGTACTTGTTGGCTGCAGGTGAGGCATTGCATCAGGTGTAATTTGTGAAATTTCAGTTTTTTGTGACAATGTAACATGTTTACACACTACTCCTCTATCTGTTCAGGGGCTAACGTCCACGCCACGACAGCCACGGGTGACACAGCTCTGACATACGCCTGTGAGAACGGACACACAGATGTGGCTGACGTGCTGCTGCAAACAGGGGCTGACCTGGTTTGTGGATAACCTTTTTTTTTCCATTATTGTATTTGGTAACACTTTATATTAAGTGACATTAACTGCTATGTATTACGTTTTAAATTAATTTGGGACAAAGCACTTATTGTACATGTTTTTACATTTGTACTGATTTAAAAAAAAATACCTGCATGTTATTACTACTTTATTCTTTTTTTTTTTATTTTTTTTTATTACATTTATAATTACTCTGTATCCCTTACACCTTAACCCACCTTTAAACTTACCCGTATCGCTAAACCTGTCCATTGGTGTCTGATTTTTCAGGAACATGAATCAGAAGGGGGCAGGACTCCACTGATGAAAGCGGCCAGAGCAGGACACCTGTGCACTGTGCAGTTTCTCATCAGCAAAGGCAAGTTGCAATGTCTCAAAACAGGGCTGCAGCAAACGATAATATCAAATGTTAGTCAACACAAAATTGTCACCAGTTGTTCAGAAATGGCGTTTTGCAGTGGGGGAAAAACATTTACACCAATTTAATGTATTAATGGTTCCTACATTTGTATTATATGCGAAACAATTATAAATCTGCTTCTTTTCAATTATCTGCGTTGTATTTTGAAATTAATTTTCACATTTGTGTCTGTAGGTGCTAATGTGAATAGAGCCACAGCCAACAATGATCACACAGTGGTTTCTCTGGCTTGTGCGGGGGGCCACCTGGCTGTGGTGGAGCTGCTGTTGGCCCATGGTGCTGACCCCACCCACAGACTGAAGGTGAGGGGTCTCTTCAGATGCTAACGGGGGTTATGTGGTCAAAAACTCTGTTTGGCCCTCTGTTAATAAGAGTTTCTCTTCTGCTCACAGGATGGCTCCACGATGCTGATTGAAGCTGCTAAAGGTGGTCACACTAATGTGGTGTCCTACTTGCTAGACTACCCAAACAACATTCTGTCAGTCCCTGCCCCAGACCTGTCCCAGCTCACACCCCCCTCTCATGATACTTCTCAGGTGAGTGGAAACATACACGGTCATTACAAATTACTCTCTTCTACATGTACTCAAAGAAATAGTTCACCCAAAAATAAAAATTACCCCATATTTTACTCACCTTGAAGACATCCTTAAATAACACAAATCAGTTATTTACATTTAGAATTTTAAAACTAGGAATATGTTACAAAAACCCATTGATCTAACACCCTATCTCCTGTGGTTAGTTTTACGTCACAGCACTTGTTTATATATATATATATATATATATATATATATATATATATATATATATATATATATATATATATATATATATATACTGATTTATGAGCTTCAAAATAATGTCCAGTATCCGCCAGCATTATCAAGCTTGGAAGAGGAAGGAAAAATGTTTAAAAAGCTCTCACTGTGTTCATCTGAAAGAAGAAAGTCATATACACCTAGGATGGCTTCGGGGTGTGTAAAATACAGAGCAGTTTTAATTTCTGGGTGAACTACTCCTTTAATGCATTGAAATATGAAAATGGTAATTTGTGGAACATATGTTTTATAATAGTTTGCTCTTTTATTTAATGGTTTAAATTTTGTTTGACACACAGGCCCCTCGAGTCCCATTCCAAGCCCTGGCTATGGTGGTGCCCCCCCAGGAGCCAGACAGAGTGCCCTCCACCATCCCCACACCCCCACCCGTTACAAGCAAAGGTTGGTTTGTCTAGTAAAGTTACTCTATTTGACAAGATGTTTTGGTTAAGATGACTATAGTCTTCTTCAGATTGTCCAAGTAAAAGATTTTTGTGCAAATCCAATCATATATAGCAAGTATAAATGGCAAAAAGGGTAACACTTTCAGTGAAGCCTGTATTTGTAACATATTATAAGGTTTTTCTTAAGGCATTATAATGCATACATAATGGTTTATAAATGACTGTATAATATGTTGTATCATCTCATGACTATTCAGTAACATAAGAGCATATTTAACTATTTTTGGTTATTGCTTTTAAGAGTATGATGAGTAGGACAAATACCACTTAATATATTTTTTTTTCTCAAACAGCCATAAGATCAGATATTTAATGTAGGTATAAATGCAAGTGCATTTTTGAAATTTGCATTCAGATGTGCATTTCCATTTAGGATGTAAATAATCATAAACATCACTTTTGAGTCACTCCAACTATTGTTGCCATTTTTTTCCTGTTTATTGCTCTCACAATAAGAAAAAGACAACAGACTCTGCATTCAAACTTGAGATGCTTTGAAATGCTGGTGTAAAGGAGGGCTTTGAGTATCGAAATGCCTTTGGCTGCAGAGAAACACATTTAGTTAACTAGAATGACTTGACTCTGTTCATGAGTTGCACAGCATGCATGAATTGTTAAGCATTTGTTTGGTTTTTCCTCTCAGGCGCGTCCAAGCAGAGGCTGAGCTCTCTTCAGAGCAACTCCGTGGCCTCAGGTGGCCTAGACGCCGACCTGCTGCCACCCTTCCACCCGTACCAGCCTCTGGAGTGCATCGTTGAGGAGACAGAGGGCAAGCTGAATGAGCTGGGCCAGCGCATCAGTGCCATTGAGAAGGCCCAGCTGCAGTCGCTCGAGCTCATCCAGGGTGAGCCGCTCACCAAAGACAAGATCGAGGAGCTAAAGAAGAGCCGCGAGGAGCAGGTGCAGAAGAAGAAGAAGATCTTGAAGGAGCTGCAGAAGGTGGAGCGGCAGTTGCAGCTGAAGACGCAGCAGCAGTTCACCAAAGAATACATGGAGACCAAGGGGCTCAAGGAGGAGCTGGGCCAGGCGGCAGGGGTGGAGATGCCCGGCACCCCCCTGCCCCTGCAGGCCACACAGCTGGGCTCTGACAACGAGTGCGAGGTTAATCGCAAAGAGGAGGACCACAGGCCCACCCCAACCAATGAGGACGACGAGGAGGACGAAGAGGAAGAGGATGATGATGAAGACAACATCGACTGTGCCAAGCTGCCACAGGTGGACACCTTTCTGTACAGTGAGGCAACGCAGCCGCCTCCACCTCCGCCGCTTCAGAACCAGGTCCTCCAGAGTCCCCCTCTGCAGACCAGCTTTGTTCCCATCCAGCCTCTCGCCCCGCAGCAGTCCACAGACTTCAGTAATGCAGAGTACCCGGGAAGCAGCAGCCCAGACCTGCAGAGGGTGTTGCTGGGACAGCAGCTGACGGGGTTGGGACCAGGGCTTCTCGCTCAGGCTCCCGATGGACTCATGGTCGCCACGCCCGCACAGACGCTCACAGATACGCTTGATGACATCATGGCAGGTGAGCTCACTGCGACTAGGGCTTTGTTTCCTTTCAGGATGTCAACCAATTATAAGAAATGGAATAACTGCATTACCATTGGCAGTTAGATCAGGCTTTTGACATTATGCTAAAATATGCCTGATTAACAATGTTTAGTCTGCTCTCAAAAGTTGTTTATATCTACACATTTAAAAATTTATAGTCTTTCTCTTCCGATGAAAAATAGTGATGGCTCATCTTGTGTAAATGGGTGTGTGCAAATGTACGGCCAATCAAATTCTCTCTAGAATAGGAACATCCCTCCCCCATAATATTACATTCTATTGAGTAGCAATAGCTAATAATGTTTTGACTTGTGTAAATTAATCTTTGGGGATGAGCACTTTAAGCAGCACTGACTAGAGTGTGTATATGACCAAAATATTACATCATCATAAGTCATTTTATTTCATAGTAACAATATATATCACAATATAGTTATTTTTGCTTTAAATAACTTTATTCTTGTCACTAGTGTCAATTTCACATAAAATGATATTGCCTAAATAATAATAACAAAAAAGCTCACTGAATACAAGTACATAATTAATTAAATACCAATTTAAAGCTATACAATGTATATATCTTTTCGTATTGATTTATTCTAATGTAGTATTTTGATAAAGTAATCACTTGTTGCATTTCAGTGGCTTAAAATCATGTTTATCAGGACCCCGTAGCACAGCAACATGTAGAGCATGTAACCCAATACAGTCCAAAGTCTCTACCAATTAATTACCCTTTTTTAATTTTTAATGTGTTCAATTTTTATATGCTTCATTTACAAATGTAATGATTTCAGTATGAGGATGTATTATTGATGAAGTCATTATAGTTTAATGTGTGTTGCCAAGTTATACTACATAATTTTTAATAGTTTGCTTCATTGAAATTAAGCTGGAATAAAAAGTAAATTAGTTGAATGCTTAAATGTATTGTCTTTGCAACTGATGGAAAGTATACGTCCAAATACAAAAAATTTAAATGAGAATAAGGCTAAATTACAAATATTTACAAAAAATGGAATATACCAAAATAAAATTGAATTCAAAATGTTAATATTTGCTCTGTGTCTTTTGCAGCTGTGAGCAGCAGAGTGCCTGTGGTAAACACTACAACTTCGCCCTCCCCTCAGCCTTCCGCACAGACGCCCATCAACACAGTCTCCCCACCCTCCATGCTCCCTCTGTACCCCTCAGTGGACATTGACGCACATGTAAGACCCATTTTCTCTGCATTAAGCAATGAATGACTGCTGTGGAACAAAAACGAACAAAAAAACAAATTGGACAATCTGATGCATCAATTTAAGCAAATAATTTTTTTCCCCTCAGACTGAGAGCAATCATGATACGGCGCTGACCCTGGCCTGTGCGGGTGGCCATGAAGAGCTTGTCTCAGTGCTCCTTGCACGTGGGGCCAACATTGAGCACCGGGACAAGAAGGGTAACGGGCTTCTTCGTTTGATTCATGAAGTTATGTCGGAAAGGTAAATTTACAGAGATTTTGAGTGTCGCTCTATGTGTCTGCCCATAGGGTTCACTCCCCTAATCCTAGCTGCCACTGCGGGCCATGTGGGTGTGGTGGAGATTCTACTGGATAAGGGAGGGGACATTGAAGCTCAGTCTGAGAGGACCAAAGACACCCCTCTGTCCCTCGCCTGCTCGGGTGGCAGACAAGAGGTAGATAAGACACCAGATAAGTTTTTAAACAGTCAAAAATGCACCAAAGACTTGGAAATACATTAGTTTATCTCTATCTTTACAGGTGGTGGAACTGTTGTTGCTCCGTGGGGCTAATAAGGAACACCGTAACGTTTCTGACTACACCCCGCTCAGCCTGGCGGCCTCAGGGGGCTACGTCAACATCATCAAAATCCTTCTGAATGCTGGTGCTGAAATCAACTCTAGGTCCGAAAATACGCTCCCGTCGATTTGATCAAGACTCATGTTAAGACACGGTTTGTTTTAACAGTATTAACTCTTTATTTCTTTTTCAGGACGGGCAGTAAGTTGGGCATTTCTCCCCTCATGTTGGCAGCCATGAACGGCCACGTGCCTGCGGTGAAGCTGCTGTTAGACATGGGCTCTGATATCAACGCACAGATCGAGACCAATCGTAACACAGCACTGACCTTGGCCTGCTTCCAAGGCCGAGCAGAGGTGGTCAGCCTGCTTCTGGACCGCAAGGCCAACGTGGAACATCGCGCTAAGGTCTGTGATCACCATTGCACGTGTTATTACTTGGGCAGTGTGGTCCTTGTGTAGGGCAGCATGATATGAATGAAATTTGTTACATAGGAAATCTTTTCGGTGTGTAAAAATGATAAAAACTTTTTTTGGCACTTAATTGGTAATAAATGTTAATGGAAACTTTTGTTTTTCACACTAGACTGGCCTCACCCCTCTCATGGAGGCTGCATCTGGCGGATATGCTGAAGTGGGTCGTGTGCTGTTGGATAAAGGGGCTGATGTCAATGCCCCTCCAGTTCCCTCCTCTCGTGATACTGCCCTCACCATTGCTGCAGACAAGGGTCACTACAAGTTCTGTGAGCTTCTCATCAGCAGGTGTGACATTGTAACTCTGGTTGTTTACAATAGCATTCGATCCTCTCTCCAGAATGTAGCATCTCACGCTGCTTTTTCTGCTCTGTCAATGTAGAGGGGCTCACATTGACGTGCGAAATAAGAAGGGGAACACCCCTTTGTGGCTTGCTGCTAACGGTGGCCACTTTGATGTGGTTCAGCTGTTGGTGCAGGCTGGAGCCGATGTGGATGCAGCAGACAACCGCAAAATAACCCCTCTCATGGCAGCGTTCCGCAAGGTGAGCGGTTTTTGTCTTGCCGGCCGTGGGATTGACGAGCATCTTGGCTTATGTCTAAATGTCACTTGTGCTAAAGTAATGGATGATTGTCTGTTGTAAGTCAATAAAATATATCCTTTTTTTTTTTTTTTTTTAGGGTCATGTAAAAGTGGTGCAGTACCTGGTTAAGGAAGTCAACCAGTTCCCATCTGACATCGAGTGCATGAGATACATTGCAACTATTGCAGATAAGGTATAAAAGCGACCAAAACAAGGCCTTATATACTTATATAGGACACTTTACATGATATGATTGGGATTTCTTTATTTTACATTCACATCGTCACTCTGTAGGAACTGCTGAAGAAATGTCATCAATGCATGGAGACCATTGTCAAAGCCAAAGATCAGCAGGCAGCTGAGGCGAACAAGAACGCCAGCATTCTACTTAAGGAACTTGATCTGGAGAAGGTTTGTGTCTCCAGAATGGCCAGTTAGTCTAACTGTTTAGCTAACTAACTTTTTTGAGGATTTTCATATTTGTCACCACAATCAGCAGCAATGATGTATCAATTTCTTCTCAAATTTGATCATAGTCTCGTGAAGAAAGCAAAAAGCAGGCTTTGGCTGCAAAGCGAGAGAAGAGAAAGGAGAAGCGCAAGAAAAAGAAGGAAGAGCAGAAGAGGAAGCTGGAGGAAGAGGAGGCTAAAGTGAAAGAGGTGTTCTGTGAGATGCAGGATCCGAAGGAGGACTCTGCAGAAGGTGAGAAGCACACTGTCTATACCCAGATATCATAGAAAATAGCTAGATTCTACATGTTTTTAATAAAATGTGACCTTCTGTAGTAATGCACTGAATTTTCATAAACCAAAAATGCACTAATATTAGCGGAAATCATTGACCAAGTTGTTTAATTAGTCCTTCTCCAATGACACATTCTGACTGTGACGACATCCATTTCATGTCTATAAAGTGGATAAATTACAACAGGCAAACATCTGAGCTGTGTGGACGATAGGGCTGATTTCTTAATGTTAGTCTGTCTTTATTTTGAGGGAACAAATTAATAAAAAAAAATTCCCACAATTAATCGATTTTGAAATAGCAACAAACTATTACATAATTGTGGCATCTGTAATTGTGAAAGTGGCATTTCCATTGTATTTTAGTATGTTTTAATACCAATTAATAGTTGTTTTTTTTTCATTTAAAGAATAAACTAATCCATTGTGTAATTGACATGAGGCTCAATACTGTAGAAAATGACGAGTTAGCGTTATGTTCGTAAAAATATGGCATGCATTGCTTCAAACAATGATATAAACAGACTTAAATAATCACAATTTCAGTTTTAAGGGAATAATTGACAATTAGCATTTTTGTCATAATTGTGCATCCCTAATCTAGAGCTATTGAATTAATCAGATTATATCCAGAAATTGGAAAAAATACAATAGTCAAGAGTTTTTACTGAGCGATATTTACACCTTTTCCAGTGGTGCACTTTCATTCCTCCATGAAAGCCCAGATTTACATGCAAATCAGTAAAATCATGTACAGACATTGTATTCCTCCTTTTATTATTACTGGCAGTTTAATTATTTTCAATCATTTAAAGACCTTGTTGTTGTTGTTGTTATTGGTAAAACAAATAATTTAATAATTATTATTATTATATTTAATGAAAACGAGCTATTATATTACAGGCACAGTTTAAAAGGTTTCAACACTTAATTATATAGAAACTTGCCAATGTACAATTTTTTTTTTATATGTATTCAGTAACTTATTTTATTTAAATGATTTAATTTGTTTTTGGCTAAAATTATTATTATTTTTGTTTCTGTAAACTGCTTCTGATGTGTTATTTTATCCTGCAGAAGTGGAGGTTCCCATTGAGCCCCCAAGTGCTACCACCACCACAACCATCGGCATCTCCGCCACCTCCACAACCTTCACTAACACGTTCGGCAAAAAGCGAGCCAATGTGGCCACCACACCAAGCACCAATCGCAAAAACAAAAAGAACAAGACCAAGGATTCACCTAGCGAGCCGATAATCCTTCAAGACCCACAAGTGGCGCTGGCACAGCAGAAAGCCGACAAAAATAAGATCCATGGAGAACCTCGAGGGGGTGGGGCACCAGGAGGCACCAGTGACTCGAATCTAGACAGCACCGACTGCAACAGCGAAAGCAGCAACGGCAGTAAGAGTCAGGAGCTCCCTGACCTGCCTTCATCGTCGTCCTCTTCCGCCCCTTCGGTCCTTGCAAGCTCTAACCAGCCACATGTCCCAAGTGAGAAGAGACAGGGGCCATCGCTCCCAGGCTCTCGTGAGGAGAAGGTCACAGTGTCCATCTCCAAGCCACAGCAGAAGTAAGAATTGATTTGCTTGCTGCTACTTCATTGTGCAATTCGAGACAAATTTACTTGGCAAATGTCACATTACCTCAGCATTTGACAGTAGTTTTTGTATTTAAAATATGCTATGTTTCACTACAGGTAATAGCTGAAAAAACTAATTTCAAAGGAAAACTTGTGATTTGAAAGCTGCATTTGCATTTTGTAGATTTCTGCAGAATTTATTTGGGAAGGTCATTAAACTTTCTACTTCTATTCACATTTACAGATCACATGAGTTTAACAGTGACTTGACCCACAGTTCCCTGCCCCCCTCGTTTAAGACTATTTCACTGCCAGTCACCTCACCCAACAGTAAAATGAACCTCACTAGCCCAAAAAGGGGCCAGAAGAGAGAAGAGGGGTGGAAAGAGGTAGTTCGGAGGTGAGTCACTTTCTTTTTTTCTTTCCTTTTTTTTTTTTTTTTTTTAAGTTACAACTTAAAAGTAACAATCAGTCCAATAAGATTTGAGCTAGGATCACATGACTTGAGCAGCTGCTGTTGCACAAAAGGGTAGGAATGGTGGCGCTGTTTTGAAAACCAATGTAAACAAGCACAAAAGAAGAGTATCCTTGATAAGTGAGTGCATTGTTATCTTTGGTTTTTGAGAACATTTTTTTCAGATTTTTTTGTATAAAATAAATCATGTAATCTGTAAAGCACCTTCTGTTTTCTTCCCCATGCACAAGTGTTGCGAACACATTTAGTCTAGATCTTTCATATTAAAAAAAAAAACTTACTGAAACATTTTTCTACACATTAAATATGAAATAAATTTTTAATTTAAAAAAATTTAATAAAGGATTTTTATGACATTAACATACATTTTCAAGTGTAGTTTGATGTTAATTGTCTTTCGAATATAATTTTAGGGTGTAGCTTTTTTTTTTAAGCATTATAGATAGTTTGTGTTTCTGGTGTAGAACCAAACTTGTGTTTGCTTTAATTTAGATGTCAAATACATATGAGATATATATCTGAGGAAAAATGCGTTGTTGGACAGTGCCACCTAGCACGCAGTAGTGAATTAGAAACTTTCGTTTCACGATAGGTGTAAAAGCACCGTTCGTCTTGGATTCATCTTGCTTTGTGCATCACGCTCAGTGTGGAAAGGCGTTAAGGATCCAAATGTCTTAGAAATTTGGTGATAAGCTCTTTACAACAATAACAGTAACAGAACTGAAAGATCCTTGCAAACACTGGAGTACTGTGTCATCGGCTTCGCTTGGGCAAAATTCTAGCTATGTCATTTCTCCCTTAGATCCAAGAAGCTCTCTGTACCTGCCTCTGTGGTGTCTCGGATTATGGGTAGAGGTGGCTGCAATATTACGGCCATCCAAGACGTTACAGGCGCACACATCGACGTGGACAAACAGAAGGACAAGAATGGAGAGAGAATGATTACAATCAGGTAAAAATTGTGCAGAAAGTAAGACACTAGCAATTGACTGATTGTCCTTGCTGGAGTTTCTTACATATACTTGGTTTGCAGAGGTGGCACCGAGTCAACACGGCATGCGGTACAGCTGATCAATGCGTTGATCCAGGACCCAGCAAAAGAGCTAGAGGACCTGATCCCTCGCAACCACATCCGGCCGCCTGGTGCCAACACCAAAATCAGCTCCACCTACACAACCTCCACTGGGGCCACAAGCACTACTGCAGCCAGTTCAAAGGGCCTGCCATCTGTAGTGCCTTCCTCCGGCGTGTCCTTCCAGTCCTCCACCAACTTCACAGCTCAGCAGGCTGGCAAGTTGGGCAAAAGTATGGCACCGGGCGTCAGGCCCCCCTTCGTTTCTTTGCCACCCCTTGCTTATGCTCATCCTCAGCTGGCCCTTCTCGCAGCCCAGACCATGAACCAGATCCGCCACCCTCGATTACCCATGGCGCAGTTTGGTGGCACTTTCTCATCCTCTCCCAACACTTGGGGTCCGTTCCCTGTTCGTCCTGTGAGCCCTGGTAGCGCTAACAGCTCACCTAAACACAGCGGTAATTCTGTGCCACGTCCCGCCAGCTCCGCTCCGGCCCACATCGAACATCCTTCTGCTCCCGTGTCCAGCACCTCAACTCCCACTGCCTCCACCACTTCTCCCACCAGTACCATACCCGCCAACACCCCCACACCTTCTTCTGTCAGGAAGCAGCTTTTCTCGACAGAGCCCAAGTGTGGGGCTGGAGTTACTGTGGCCTCCACCGTCAGCAGCGCTCCCTCTGCGCAGGTAGCTCAATCTCCCATCAGCTGCGCTCCCACAACCCCTACGACTCCTCCACCTCCATCTGCGTCCATTGCTCCACCTCCGCAGCACCCCCCTTCCCCCAAGCCAGAGCCGGCCAGCCTCAGCACCCCAGTTAAAGAGAAGCCCGTCACAGAGCTTGCCACACCTACCGCAGGAGCTCTATCTGATGGGCCCAGCCCCTCTGCTCCCTTGCACTTCACTTCGTCTCCCTCTGGTCCCTCGATGCTGCCTGTACAGACCGAGAGCCGGCAGCCACTTCCATCACACTTTCCCTCCAGCACAGAACCCAGCACCTCTTCCTCATCACAGCCAGGCTCATCTCACCCCGCTACTCGCCTGCCACCTCCGACCTGCAGCAGCACAGTCACTAATACCAGCAGCGCCTTACCTCATTACGCCACCCCCAACGCGCCCGGTGTGTCCCCACGCATGCAGCCACCGGCACCCTACTACCCCATGGCTCCAGGGGCCCTTCCGGAGCAGCAGTCTGTGTTTGTGCCTCCGGGAGCCTCGCAGGAACCCCTCAAGCAGCAACAACAACAGCCTCCACCTCAGCCCAGCCTGGCTCCGACAGGCATGCCCCCTCCCTCTCTTCCAATGTCCTCCACTATGGGCATAATAAATGGCTCTCAAATGCACCTGCATGGTGGAAAAGCGCAATTGCCCCCCAACTTTGGCCCTGCGGCTATCTTCAATCACTTTAGCAGCATCTTTGACAGCAACCAGGTGGGCAACAACCAGGTTTGGGGTGCCTGTCATCTACCTGCACGTACTCCTCCAGAGCAGCCCTACAGTGGGCCGACTAATGCATATATAAGTGGAATGGGGCAGATTGAAAGTGTCATACCTCCTCCAGATGGCTCAAAAGCTCCAGGATATCGCTGTTCCTCGCAGCGAATTGTCTCCAGTCCAATTGGTGAGTGTAATCTTTATATCAAGGGTGTCCCGTTGTGTTCCTTGAGGGCCACCTTTTTTCAAAGGTTTGCTTCATCTTGCATCAAAACACCTGTCTGGAAGTTAATGGCAAGACCTTAATTTAGTCTTTAATTAGGGTTGGACCTATGCTGCGTTTAAGTCCTAACAGATCATAATTACGACATAAGGGGCATTCAAGTCGCTTTGGTTGGAATAATATGGTGATTTAATTTATCTACATAAAATTATCTACAAAAACTTTTCTCAGCTGACCTGAGAAATTAGAGAAAACATTCCAACAACGTTGAATCAATATAATAAAAATGTAATCCTGTACACCTATCAGATAAATATAGACTATAGAAATGTATGTTTGAGTTTCTGGACTGATAGTTTGTGGAATTGCATCTACAAAATAAAAAATAAAGAATCTGTATTAATGTATTTTTGCTTTTTTTGCTATTTTTTTTGTATATGTACATTACAAAACATAATTGTAGTAATTTCAACAAATTTACTGTCAATACAGATTTCTGTACTTTTGTAGTCTTGGCATTAAACACTTCATAATTACGATCTATGTTGTAATGTGGCCCTTCAGGACCAGGACAGGACACCGCTGCTTTAAACAGCATTCATTATTGCTCTTGTTGTTGCTGTTTTTGTTTTATGAATTGAGGTCAGTCTGTTTGTGTTCACTGTGTATCACAGGTATACACCCTATGGACAACTCTATGTCCTCGTCTACTGCGCTCCCCAGCTTTACCACAAGCATATCTGCCAGCCCTGTGTTTCTACCAGGTCCTGCTCCTGTGGGCACACCCTCCTTCAGCCGCCAGCACTTCTCTCCCCATCCCTGGAGTGCCTCCACCTCTTGTAAGCCTTTATGATGCACATGCACCATGGAACACATAACTATTTATAAGTCCATATTGCTCATGTGTTCTTTCTGATGTCCCCTTCATTTCTTACTGATTTTTAGGTGAGTCTCCAGTGCCCTCTGTGTCTTCCGGGGCATCCTCGCCTCTTTGCACATCTACAGTGACTCCCGCTCTGATCCAGGCAAAACCTAGTAGCGCCAACCAGCAGGACCGTAAAGTGCCCCCTCCAATTGGAACAGAGCGCCTGGCCCGTATCCGGCAAACTGGCACCGTCAACCACACCATGCTGCCCACCAGCTATACCCCACCGGTTGGACAGGGTGGCATCTGGTCTTTTGGAGTGGGCAGTGCCTCCGGTGAGTCTGTAATGCTGAAAAGTCAGCATTTATTATTCTAAATGTTAAGAAATAAACATACTTCCATATTTAATAACAATTGACTGTTCGCAAAGACCCTACGTCCTTAGTTACTGTTGGCATGGCCGACAAACAATGCCGCTCTCACACTATATGGTCTCACACAGTGAAAAATACATTGCAGAGCCAAAAGGAAACTCACGACACACTGACAGAGAAGACAGAGCAGGTTACTTCTAATATGAAACTGTCTCTAGACTCTTAGCTTTGTAGGTCACTGTATTGCCTCAGTTAATACACGTGAAATGATCTTCTTTTCATATTTAGCATGTGTGAATATGCACATAGTGAATATGAATGAACATCAAAAAGTATTTTACTGCAATTGCGGAACACACAATTTTTCACGTTTGTGTCCACTTAAGATAACCACAAATCAGACAGGAGAGTAGATTAAGACTAAGGCATATAATGTTAGCTGCTGTTACTGAAACTTGCAGTAAAAGACCTGTCACAATTGTTTTACTGTGTTTGTGTGTTTGTGTGTGTGTGTGTGTGTGTGTGTGTGTATAATCTCCTGAAGTTCATGGGATTTTGTCCAGTGATTAAATGCACACGTTTTTACATATTATATTTTTTTAACACTAAGTATTTCAACTTAGGTGCTGCAACCCATGCATACGGCGCTGGACATGACCGGTTTTCTGGTATGCAAAACAAGTAGTTAAAAGTAATTCCTTGGCTGCCACAGTAAATGTAATAACCTATCATCAGCACAGCGTAACCCTAATCACATTTTTATGTTTTGTTGTATTGAAAAAGTTTAAATTCAGCTATTTAATCAAGTTTTAACATGAAGGCGGCACATAATATATGCATTTTGATTGGTCAGATTGCCTGTCAATCAAGCTCTTTGCAAATGGTCAATTGCTTTTCATTGCCTTAAAGTGAAGAATTGGGTTTTGAAATGAATAAATATCTGTCCCACAGAGACAATGTCAGGCTGGTCTCAGCCCCTAATGGGAGGGCCAGTGATGCACCAGCACATGCAGGAGCCGTCGGCCTTTTCTCAGCACCAGGCTATGGAACGAGATGATACTGGGATTGTGGCTCCTTCTAACACTTTCCACCAACCTCTGCCCACCAACTTCATGGATTTTCCAAAGGTACTCTGCGGTTTAAAAATATAATATGTATATCTTATTATTTAACAGTATTGGTTTTTCTGTTAGTTTAAATTGGGAATCTTAATTTGTAGATCTACTCACAAATGTTTGGTTTTGTGTACCGTGTAGGGTCTGCCAATGTACGGTGGCACGATGATCCCTCCTCACCCGCAGATGGCGGAGGGTCCTGGAGGCCCTGTATACAATGGTCTTCACACTTCTGACCCTGCTTGGAATCCCATCCTAAAGGTTGTTCCCAACACTGCTGAGAATTCAGACCCACAGCAGGTGATTTCTCTTGAGTCGACCCCAACTGAAAGCGTTTGTGAATGCATAAATCCTTTTGCGGTCTAACGCTTTGAATTCTTGCTGTTGCAGGTGTGGCCTACCTCTTGGACTCCACATGCGGGAAACGTGCATCTGAATCATGTCAACTAAACAGATCGAGAGGCCTAGGAGCAGTAACAAGAAACATGTTAAAAAGAACAAGATAATTACCTAATTACTGAGACGTGGTATTAACCTAGATGTGTCCCCCAAAAAATGTTAAACAAGTTAAATTTGAGAGATGGACACCCTCGATGTGCCTAACTAAAAAGAAAGAATCCAGTGTGGGATTTAATGTGTTTACCACTGTCTATGAACAAATCGATTGCCTGTTCAACAGGATACATTCTGAGTAGTATAGCCATTTTGACATTTAAGCCCCACGTAAAAGTGTTCTTGGTCGGCAGGGCTCAATAGGACAGTGCGCTATTTATACTTGGCCAAGACCTAGATGATTGCGTAAAGAATGAAATCAGACCTTTTAGAGTGGTAAATACCTGTATAATTGTTTACATACTGAAAAAGGGTTAAAAATGAGAGTAAATTTCATGTCGTATAGTGGCTCTACTTTATGTAGCCTGTATTAATGTGAAATATTTACCTTAATATTCAATAAAAAGTTGGAAATGTATCTGGTGTGTCTTAATCGGATCATTTTGTTATAGCATAGGCGACTATTCTCAATCAGTTTTCTACACATGGACAACTGTATGAAATAAAGCACAACAAACTAGCGCTTTGTGTATTATGTAACCAATATTACGTAAACTTTCACATTTTTGAAATGTCTTGTGTTCTGAAAACCTGGAGACCTACTGGGAGTCTTAGAACATGGGCAGCACATCTTGTAAGACGGAAAAAAAAAAGTGTTGGGATATAGAACTAGTCCAGCACGAAATGTTAAGTAAGGGGGAGGCATTTGTGTATTGGACAGGTCATCCTGAGAGGTAGATTGGGTGCGTTATATCTTATCGTAGAGTTCATATCGTGCTCATCTGAATCACACCGAGAACCTCGTGCTTTTCGAAGAGTTTACATTCCATGAAATGGCTCAAAACACTCGCTCCCGTAGAGGGCCTCAGCGCCGCGCGTCAGCGTTCGAATCCTCTTTCTGATTGGCCGGTGCTCGGCGTTTGCGGCACGTGACAAATCTCCTCCTCCCGAGCTTTTCCAACATGTGGAGCGAGAGACGAGCGGCGCTGCAAGCAGATAGTCCGAAACCGTGAAGCGTGTTCGTTTGAAGTCTCGAGCTCAGACGTAGCTTCATCATGTCCAGCAGCTGCGAAGCCTCGTCGACCTGCCCGATCCCAAGCCGCTCCAGCTGGCCTCCGCTCCCTGACAGCTACAGCCAAACTCCTGGAGGAACTCTGTTTTCAACAACTCCCGGGGGTGAGAGGACTTAACCTAGTGTAGTTATTTTTAATCGAAGTATGAATTTCAGAACTAGTGATTTTGTTTTGCATGCGAGTTTTTTCGCGTGACTCGAGCTTTGGTTTTGTGCGAAGCGAGTTGTTCGCGTGCGCTGCTCGATCATATAAAAGCAGAGGAGTTAACAACCTGCAACAATCCTGTGAGTTCGGATTAAATGTGCGTTTGTTTTGATGGAGCGCACATTTGGCCCGTTGGACAAAATACTGCTTTAATTTGTCTGCTAACAAAGTACAAAGTACGAACGCGCGTGCGTAGCAGACGGATTCTGTAATTTGATGTATTTTATGAAAAAGCTATTAATGTTTTAGTAATTTCTTATGCATGCAAGATTAATGCAATCCGATAATATTTACCCTTTTTCGTACTGTTAAATTAGACAAGTGCATCTAAATTTATAAATATAAATTTATGTGATTTAGATATAAATTTATAAGACAGTGTAGATTATCGTATAATAATATATAGAAAACATGTAATCTTCAAACTAATATGAAGGCATGTTAAAACAGAAAAAGAAAGTTACTCTTTAAAATGGTTAAAACGGTTATAATACAAAATCCATCTACCAACTTTACAGTCAATATCGATCACATGGTTATTAAAGCTCACATGTAGAAATATGACTCAATGCACATTTATCTAAAAAAGCTGGTTGTGCTTTGACTCGCTGTTTTGATCTGGTATGTGCATAGGTTTGAATGAACAGAGGACATGTAACACAAATCATATTGAGTTAAGAATATAGCCCTGTCTAAAAACTCACTTCTTATACTTGCTTATTCCAATGTACGTTTTCGATCGTCTCATTTCAGGCAGACCTTAGTCCAATCACACTGGCTCCTTATGCAGTAATGGGTGATGTTGCTAAATACTTGGGTTACTACAGGGCATCTAAACAGGGGCACCTTGTTTTTACGAGTGATTTTGCCTGCGTGCAACAAGAAAGCACGCCAGTCAGCTCTTCGCCCTGTTTCCATTACTCCAATTGAGCTGAACTACACTACAGGCTTTAACTTGGGTGACACAACATGTTTTTCTGAATTCTTACATCGAGCAGAGCTCAGCACGAAGAAAGGAAAAAAAATGCTATGAACTCGTGCCAACTTTTTGCGAGGCTGAACCTCTAGAACTAATATTGATATTTCCCCTGCAGGAAGTCGGATCATCTATGATCGAAAGTTTCTGCTGGAATGTCGAAACTCGCCGATCGCACGCACCCCGCCCTGCTGCCTCCCCCACATACCAGGGGTCACCAGACCCTCGCTGCAGCCGGCAGAGCAGGAGGATGACAGCAAAGACCTCGCTGGTAATCGCTCCGTCTCTCACGTGCCCCCCTCGATTTCAATTTCCAAATCAACAGCCTCGAGCAAAACCCGAGGAACGGGTTTGAGCTCGTTCGTAATTGATTTTGTCCTTTCTGTCTGCTGCGAGTTGACAAATACACTTGCGTGGCACGTTACGGTTGACTGCTGAACTACAGTAAGTGTGGAGAAAGTCGCGTGTGAATTCATATGTAGTGCATGAGGCAATGCCAAGAAAAAGGCATTTTTTTATCTGTTTTAAAAAAAATCAGTGCTGGCTTAATTTGGTTTGAAACTGTTAATTTTTTGTAATATCAACCAAGTATTTATATTTTAGTTTTATTGTAATAAATTAGGTTTATTCATAATTATTTTTAATACAAATAGTTTGAGCTTTCATATTTTTGTATTATTATTATTATTATTATTATTATATTTATTATATTTTTATTTTTATACAAGTATCATGAATTAGTAATTTACTAACTAAGTAATTTTAGCTTGTTGGTTGCACCACGTGAGAAAAAAAGTAATAAAACGTTACGCCAAACTAATAAAATGTAATTAATTTAATTGCATTTATTTCTTAGTTTTGTTTTCATTGTGATATCAGAACATTTGTTAACACCGTGATGTTTTTACTTTAGGCCCCTTGAAAAATATTTAAAAGCATGTTCATTCAGAAGTTAAAAAAACACATTCATCCTGTTCAAGTCACTACTTTTATTTAATAAATGAAAACATCCAAGCAAAAAAACTGACCCAAATTCAAGTATTAAAATATAAGCGAAAGTGGAGTAAGAGCTCAAAGAATTTACGCTGGTAATTATACTGATTTTAAAAAATGAAGTTAATTGAACAAATATGCCCTTTTTCTTAATTTTAAGCTCAAGGTCACGTTTTGGTGTGACTGAGTTTACTTCATGAGAAAAGTAAACACAAGTGCATCTGACCTGTGTATTATTTGGCAAGTCTGGGTGTACCGTGCTTCATGTGAAAAGAGTGACGCTGTCGAAAGGATTTTTTTATTTTTTTTTTTTAAGGGAGAGATCACAGTGACACAACACTTTAAACCCTCTAACCTTTCTCTCTCTTTCTCTTTTTTTCCCCTCAGTTGACGACAACCAGTTTGTGATGGATATGTGATGCATGTCTCAGCCGGTTCGAGTGCTCGCGATCTGAGGGATAATCACACCAGCTGTGTATTCCATCGTTATTACCTCCGTGCTTTATTTTTACTTTATCTAAATAATGAAATGCTCAGAGCAAGTGTTTCTGTTGTGGGCAGGAGCATTTGAGTGTGCTGGATGTCATGGTGAAAATGCAGCTTCTGCTGCTATTGAGTTCAGTGCCTTCACCCTTTTTTTTATTATTATTAACAACCTTTCTGAAGGTGACTGTGTGTAATCTACATTTTTACTGTCTGAGGATAGTTCAAATGCAGTTTTCATTTTTGTAATTGAACTATGACCCTATAAAGATCCTTCAAGTCATAAAATCCAGAAATAAACAGTTGGGATGATGATTTTTTTTGTACTGTTTTATACTGTTCGTTCTCTGGATGCGTTTTGACGTTTTGGAATAAAACTTAAACAAAACAGCTTAAGTCTTTGACTCATTTCTTTAGGTTTATATTAAGTATCTAATGTGCACTGTAAAGGTTTAAATGGTAAATAAAACAATGGTTATAGAGTATGTTTTACAAGAAATTACAGTAGCAGTTTTTCTTTGATTCAACCTCCCCTTTTCTCTTTTAAACAAAATGTGCTTTTTACCTTGAACTGTGTAATATAATTTCAACTTCAAATGCGTTCAAGATGTTTAACATTTCAAAACGCATTGTCGCTTTAACATGTGACCAGCAATTCCACAACAAATATAAAATCACGCTGAAATATCAAAATATGAGACGGTGGTGATGAAAACCTGAATCCGAGTCATTTAACTATCAATTACTGTATTAAAACTAACACAGCAAAAAGTGATTATTGTTTATAAAGCTTTTATTCAAGAGTCACATTTAGGTATTTTGTTATATCAGTGACAAAATATTATGGCGGTGACATCTGACAGTGTTGACAATTTCATGTTCACAATCACAAGTTCATGTAGTAGCCATTATTTTTTAACTCTGCTGAGGTTAACTGTGGCGAGGGGTCCTTTAGAGTGACGGCTGCCCCCGATTTTACCTGATTTTATTACATTTTAATGAATGTCTGACGGTGTAGACAACAAGTGGGGACACAACTTTGAAACCTTATGAAAACAGCATGTGATACTGAAAAAACAACCTTTCTTTGATATGAGATATTAAGTTTCTTTTCATAAATCAATATTTTTTTCATCATTAAAAAACATTTGTATTAATTATAAAGTATATGAATGATTGAACCCTTCTCTCTGGACACACTGTTTTAGATGTTGTGAGAGGAAAATAAGATTATGATCGTAGATTATGTATAATAATGAGAATGGGATAACTGTGTTAAATACATTCTATTATTAATCCCTCATTTAAAATTGAGAAATGAGTTTGTTAGTTTTTTTTTACATCTAATAGCACTATTGCAACAAACTCGCTTTAATCGTTTGAGAAAAGGCATAAATATAACAGCCACAAAAATGTATAGAATAAATGTTGTCAAAAATTATTTCTTTAATCCTAGGGATGCTTTTCAGCTGTAGAACGAACACTGTAAATATCACTTCTTTACCCTCCTCCCTAGATCCCAGGATTCTCATCAGATCCACGTGAAAGCTACAACACAGCCGATGTCACATGGTGCAAAGTACAAAAACACCGGTCCTGAGAACCAGAACACTGTAGTCATGTAAGAAAGGCTTTCATTAAAACTCACTGGAACATGATCAGCGAACTGGACACCTTCACGTCACTGTAATGTAGACAGGTCATCTGTAATATCAGGAGTGCTTTTGTTCGTAGCCAGGATTCACCTTAGTTCACTATATTTTTAAAAATGACATGATGCAGAATAATGCATGATCCCATGATATTCAGCTGTAATGAGGTGATGTGAAGAAAGCCTCCTTGCTCTCGAGGGAGATGCATGCTAACCGCTCCAAATTTCAGTCTTCCACCCTGAACACAGAAAGCCAGAAGCATGCGCATGTTAAAAGAGAGGGCATTTAACCACGCGTAACCTGCCATGTTCCTAGAAAGCCGCTTTGTTGATACTGAGAAATAATGAAGCGCTGCCAGGTCAGTGCACATTGTACATCCACTCTGTCCCTGAACGCTGGCCAGTACTTCTGTCCGAAAGCAGTTTGTTTCTCATGAACTAAACATGTGCCACTACAAATGTGTCTGGAAATTATACTTAACTTGTTTTCCCAGTTAAGCAGATCACTGACATACAACTCCATGACTAACAAAATAAATCATTTCAAATGTAGTTATAAAATAAGCCAATTTCCCACGCAATGCAACATTTTCAACAAACGTTTGCTTTATTAATGCGCTGCAATTTATAGGTTTTTTTTTTCAGGTAAAACTGTAACATTTTCATTGCGTTTTGTAGAAATGTGAGTGCGAGTGAGAATATCGAGCTCGCTTTAGGAAGCTGTGGTATTTTACAACCTAAACTAACCGAACTCAAATGATCAGGTCTTTTGAGAAACTTATTGAGCTAGTCGTTTCTTTTGCGTGCATCTTTGTTAGTCACTCCACGTGATTTTTTTGACAGTCGAAAGGTTTTATGAATATCAGTAAACTGGTTCTGCTTAAATATTTTTGTCTAGGAAAAATAGAGGCCACAGTCTTACATTAATTCATGTGTATAGTATGAGATTTTCGAGTTAAGAACCAGATTCTTGATTTTGAAAGCGGCTGAAACACTGATGTCATACAGAGGCAGTAATAGTGAGAGCTTGACTTTTGTTTGGTACACAAAACCACCTGTTGTTTTAACGCTCTTTATCACATTCCTCTCGTCCTCAACCTTGAGACTCGGTCCTGGAAGTTGTGACTTGGCCTAACCAGGATCACGTAATGTTTACAGCAGCTGGTGCCTGCTTCATTTTCTCTCATTTTTTAAAAGCTATTTCACAGTCATTTGTGTCAGACTGACAGATACCGAGTTTGAGTGTTAGTTCATGGCTCTTGCACTCATTTTGCATTTTCAGTGTTATTAGCTAAACCGAATGTTGATGTTAATGTTGACTTTGTGTGTAATGTAAAGCCTTGCGTATTGAAACCTTTTGTAATGTAATGTAGCTACTCCTGTTTCAGTCATGTAAGTATGTGTGAAAAAAGTAAGGCATTAGATTGAAGCACCATCAAAATTGTACTCAACATTAAGATCTGTACATTTCATTCCATGACTCTACAGAGGACAAGAAGTTTGAAAGATGCATGGATTTATAATGTTAGCTTATACACGTGCTAAATGCATGTATATTCTCCATGAACTTAAAACTCGTCCAAGTATTATTTTAATATTAATTATAAACAGCCTCTAAGGACTATATGTAATCCGTAACGATTTATACATGAACACGCTAAATTTCAGTTAGCATGTACGGTTAGCATGTTTTATTTCTGTTCTATAGTGCCATCTAGAGGACAAATTAAGCACCGTTTCATGAGTTCTGAATCCTCATTTTTTCTGATGCAATCTGCTAAAATAATAATACAAATAAACATTTTTTTCTATATTAATTTGATTTGTAAACACGTTCCTAGCCAGATTTTTTAGATGTCGGGTTAATGTTAGAAATAACCACGTACTTCCTGTCAACGCATGTAACGTCTTACCTCGTGTTTTCTAATGCTTGTCGTGTAAAATATATATTTTTTGAATGACAGTCTGGCCCCAGTGGGTGAAATACATTAGTACATTTTTATTTAAATGTCGTACAAACAAACGAAACTATAAAACAAATGAGCAGTCAGTTAGTGGTTGAAGCGTCTCTTTTGTTGATCTCTGTCATTCACTTCATTCTGAGGGACTGTAGTTAAAAGCACCCTTCAAGGCGTGGACTCTCCTTGTCTTTCCTGTTCAATAGCTGCAGGAAAGATTTCACAAGAATGCAGGGTTTAAGAAGTGTTTTATGCGAATATGTTAAATATTTTAAGTACTCTTTTAAACAAGAGAAAAATAACTTTTATTATCATAATTTTTTTTTTAACCTTTAGTTTTATAGAATACAAATCAAATTATGTGACAAAATGAATGATTGTGGATAGTTACACACCCTAAGTGACACAATTACTTCATTTCAGAACGCATTTTTAAATTGAGAAATAGCCAATCTATTAAAAACAATCAAAATATTGATCATAACATCATCACGTGTCCTTAGCCGTTGTTTTAGGATCAGATACTCACTTTCTTTGGTTGGCAAAGGATTCTTTTCTTGGGTCTCGGTCTTCCTGAGTTTAGTTTTATCGAAGGATGTGATTTCCGTCATGTTGGGTTTGTCAGCCATGTTTTGGCACTGCAGACCAAACAAAATGCAAGTTTAATATGTGTAATTTTTCTTAGGCCTACACAAATGAATCCGTACTTGTTTGAGCTCAAACAGAACAAAAGTGAACCAATGGAGTTCAGTGAGGGCATCATGTGACCAATGTCTCACACTTTTTTTTTGTTGTTGTTTAAATTGTGTATCACTAAAATAATTAATCCCATTTCCATAAAAACTGGCAAGCTGCAGCTCATATTTAAGACATATTCCTTGCAATGCAATGCATATGCAATCTGCCAAGCCCGATGACTGCTGGCTATCCTCTCTTGAACGTCTCGCCTCTGTCTTTGTTCTGTGCCCTGCTTCTCAGAGTCTTTTCTCTGCTTCTGAAATCTTCAAATCTCTAGACATTTCAGACCGTCTCTCTGAAAATAAGTGGAAAGAACACAAAGCCACCTCTAAAAGTATCCTGAATATTGAAGTGTAGAAAGTCTTACCGTAAAGGAGTGTATGGACGTGAGTGCTGAATGAGAAAGTATCAGTCTGTCTGTGTGGGTGGATGAAGCAGCAGGTTCTGCCTTGTGTGTGTGTGTGTGTGTGTGTGTGTGTGTGATGAGGAGGGGGCCACTCCGCCTGTCCCCAGGGTTATTTGATTGGCCACACCTCCCATTGTCTTTCTTTTTTCCTCACATTACATGAAATATTCATGATCTTGGAATTAAGGGAGGGGTAGGTTTGAATGTAAATCTGCTGACCTCGCATGGCGTGCACCAGATTTTAGTCAGTTAGGGACATGAGACCCAATTATGTGAAAGATTTAGGAAGCAGAAGGAGATTCAACCTTAAAAAAGGAAGTATTATTTGAATTTAAAACAACTGTTTTCTATTTTAATATATTTAAAAATCGAATTAATTCCTGTGATGGCAAAGGTGAATTTTCAGCAGACATTAACCTAGTCTTTAGTGTCACATGATGCCTCGGAAATCATTCTAATGCTGATTTAGTGCTCAAGAAACATTTATTACTATATAAACATATTTGCCTTATTTCCTTTTTTGGTAGGTAGCCTATTTATATAATGTGCTCTTTATAATCATAATTTCAGACAAAGTATTTCTGAACTTGCGTGACTCTCCACTTGTGGGCAAACATAAGCTTTAGTGTGTACATACATGAACCAACTGCTTTAGACCACAGGGTGGTGTGTGCCCCGGCTCAGCTGCTGTGTCCCATACACACAGAGTCATCCAACACCAGACACATGGTGCTTCAGAGCAGCTGTGTCCGAGCTGATCCATATGGGGAGGAAGTGACCAGAGATCTATAAGCACCACACAGCTGTCCATCTCTAAGCCAAGAGACAGACTTTTGACCTTCAGAAGGAGAAAACAAATCTCTGATCTCTTTCATCATCTTTGTCAGGATTTTTATGTATTTTAAAATGAGAATATTTCCAGAATTTTATATATATATATATATATATATATATATATATATATATATATATATATATATATATATATATATATATATATATATATATATAATAAATTATATATTATATATATATATATATATATATATATATATATATATATATATATATATATATATATATAATAGAATAATAATTCTATTTTTGATTTTGACAGTAAAATATTTCTTTATGTTGTAAATGAACTTTTTAAAAAAAGATTTCCTTTTAACTTTCTATTCATCAAAGTATCCTGAAAAACGTTTCCACAAAATATAAAGCAGCAAGTGCAGTTTTAGCTATGATAATAATAAGAACTATCATGAATATCTGAGCACCCATATTAATTTAGCATCAGATTTCTAAAGGATCATTTGAGACTGAAGACTGGAGTAATGATGCTGAAATTTCAGTTCTGCATCACAGGAATAAATATAAACTTAAAAAGAAAAAAGTAATTTCAGATTGTTATAATATTTCACAATATTACCGTTTTTACTGTATCAAACAAATTGAGGCGTAGCAAACAAATTGAACCTGAACTTTTTAAACTGCTAATTTGGAACATTTTACATGTATTTATTATAACTGTTTGATTTATAATTCTAGAATGGTTCTTTCTGTGTTCTAAATTCAAAATGTTCTGTTTTCACCACCAGATGGACCCAGAGAAACAAAAATGTAAGGTTCTCTGCTAAACGATGCACATGCACCTCAACGCATTTTCACATGTGGACAGGATTACGCTAAAGTCTTTTTCATTGTAAGTTAGATTCAGATATCATTGCCCTGTGTGATTCAAAGCCCTTTTGGCTTCTGATGTTGAAAGACTACAACTGAGAACTGTCGAGTTGAGCGATTGTGTGTGTGTGTGTGTGTGTGTGTGTGTGTTGGGGGAGTATTTGTTTGTTGTTACTCATCGTGCGCATCATCTGCACTGAGATCCTCTTCATCATTCCCATATCAAGGGTATCGGTTACGGTTTATGAAACAGAACCAATTAGCTCAACATGCCTTTGGTCTTCAAATGACAGGTGTGGGTGAAGCCCTTGGGAACCGTCTATGTGAAAACAGCCAGCCAGTAAAGGCAGACGAGATGACGGAGTGATTAAGGTGATGGACTCCGATCCACTGAGCACTGAAAATGATTGTTGAGCTTTATTCACTGAAAATCTTAAACTTGCACATTCGCCTTGACAAAAATCACTCCACGTTTATCACCCCGAACATGCTTCTCACGTACAAGCAAAAATCCCCGCAATATAATCTGCTTTGTGGACAGCTGGTCCAACTGCAAACTACTGAATAATAGAGACTCTGACTTTTTGTCACAATTAACAAGTTGAATGGAGAAGAGAGTGTTTATTCATAACCTTTGAGTAACCCCACAAAGCCCTGGGGCTGTGTTAAGAGATTTGTCCTCGCATTTGCAGAAAAATCAGCCCCTTTCGTCTCGTCCTTCCTCTTGCTCTCCTTCGAGCAGACTGCGCTCGACGTGCCGCAGCTGTGCTCAACAGAGCAAAGCAATGTTCACCCTTTTTAAAGTCCACTTCCCACGTGAACCTGCCTCCACTCCTGCACCTCCTCATCCTTACAACATCAAACGTCGTCATTGAGAGGGTCGTCTGGAGCGCATCTTAAAAGGTGATTTATAGCCCTTAGACTCCAAGAGCCGCAAAAGGCATTTAATCAAAATATCTTAAATTTGTGTTCCCAAAGATCTTATGGGTTTGGAACGACACAGGGGTGAGTAATTAACGCCAGAATTTATTTTCATTTAGGTAAACTTAGGGTTTAAGGCCCAGAATGTAAGTTCATAAGTTCATTGTGGGAGCTTAAAGTGTTTGACCATCATCAGAGAGTAATAAAAGAACCATTTACATCAATAAAAAGTGTTTAATATACACAAACTTTTACGAACAAACTAGTGAAGCTCCTATTGACTGCCAGCTCTCTGTCACAAATATTTCAACTGCTTATTTCGGTTAAACCTATAAAAAGAACAAAATAGGTTTTTATGTTGGTAGCGTTGGGTTCCCACACAATTACTCTGAAACAATTTCATCACAGTAAATGTCTCCTGGACATCCAAATAACTATTTATTTCTGCAACAGTTGTCTTAAAGGAGTATTCCAAGTCCAATACAATAAGATAGTTTAGTAACCAACTGTTTATTGATTTCCATTGTACAGACAAAGTAACACACACACACACACACACACACATACACACACACACACACACAATCTTTTTTGTGTTCTGCAAAAGATAGTAAGTTATACAGGTTTGGAACAATATGAGGATTAAGAAATTAAAAAATCTATATTTTTGGGTCATTATCCCTTCAAATCAATCAGCCTCACTTGAGTCATAATAACATCGATTACAACTAAATTAATTTCAACTTGAATC
This sequence comes from Puntigrus tetrazona, assembly GCF_018831695.1. Classification (NCBI taxonomy): domain Eukaryota; kingdom Metazoa; phylum Chordata; class Actinopteri; order Cypriniformes; family Cyprinidae; genus Puntigrus; species Puntigrus tetrazona. The sequence continues at coordinate 8,675,038 of NC_056719.1, read as the reverse complement.
TCAAAAGGAAAGATCTGGGTTCATTTTTGAGGAATTTATCAGATTGGCCCTATTAACCATGAAAATTACTGGCATGAAATAAACAATATGCATCGATAACAATAAAACTAGTTGTAAGTGCACTAGATTTTTTTGAACAAAAACAAAGGATGAAAGTACTCAAAAGTATTTTGTATAGTATCACATTATGTCACAAACTTGCACTGAACCTGGAACGTTCCATTCCTGTTCTAGACCATTGTCACTTAGCGTTAAAACGCTCATGACCTAATACTGCCGAAACAGACCATCAGAAACAACCAACAGGTGTGAATCACAAAGCGTTCTGCTGCTTAAACTAATCTAGGGCAGCACTGACGTGCGAGTCAGTCTGCGCCAAAAAGCTCCGTTTAAATCTCAAAAGAGCCAATAGAACATCCATCCTTGGAAACCGTGGAGAGCTTTCATAAGAGCCAGTTGTCATGGCAACTGTGTACTAATGGAAGTCATGACAAAGGGATTGCACACGCCGCCCAGGTCTGACAGAGTCACAGGCAATGCGTGAGGACAAAAGCCGAGCGGAGATGGTGAAGAGGCTGGTTTTGTGCGAGTCTTGACTGTGTCAAAGGCTGGACGTGTTTGTAACGCTATTGAACGGCCAGCTGTGTGCATCTGGGGTCTATAGTGACAAAAAGGAGACAAGTAGTCTGAGTGCATGAGAGACAGATCAGAGCCTTGGCATCGCAGGGTGTATAAAGGTGCATTCGCTTACGTAAAAGCACAACGGATGTGAAGGAGGTTTACATAAGTGCCGTAGTGCAAAGCTCCATTACAATACTGCATTGTACCTGACATATCACACCATGTTGCCCCTGCTTATGAGAGGCATCCTGTCTGTCTCTGTCTTCTGTCAGCTGGAGTAACAGCCGTGATTTGCCTGCAGTAACTCAGATGTCTCTTTCCTAACTGTGCCTGTAGAGTAAGGCTGGGGGAAATGGTCTATATTTGTTGGGAAACGACTCGTGACTGGCTCAAAGGAGAAAAGAACTCACCTGCAAATCTCTCCAGAGGTTCAGTGTGACACTCTGGTCACCGGAGTTTCTTGCTCCCCACGGCAAGATTTTCAATCAGAACATAGGTTTATAGACACATACCTTAGCTAAATAAAGGTTCAAAAGTTCTTTACCGGAAAAATGGTACAATACTACTGAATCTAAAATGCAAGCTTAAAACACAAAGTGCTTTGGAATTTCTATTCAGTGTTTTTTCTTTGCGAGCACTTTTTCTATGAATATACACTGGTGTTCTGAAATGTTTTAATTACGGTACATGTGACCCTATAGGACATGGGTTTCCAAACTTGTTCCACAGCAGAGTTTAGGTCCTGAACCAGCTGATCAAGCCATTTACAGATACTACAGAAAGATTTGCAAACTAACTCAAAAATCTGTGACTTGTCTTATAATATCAATTTTTAAAAAAAAGATTCAATCTAAAACTATTGTTTAATAGCAAAGACGCTCTATTCAAGCTATTAAATGATTCTGAAGCCATTGTAGCTACTATCATATGACCTACCAGCATTACTATAATAATAATATAACATAATAATATGTTGGCATATTGTTTTTTCATACTGTATGGTTGGGATGTATTCAATTTTGCAGCTATATTACAAACTTCTAGGCAAGTGCTCAAATCTGCAGGACGATGGGTCTTCAGAAACATCCACTTAGACACCCCTCCTATAGAACTAACAGCTTGGAAAATGGATAAATGAGTGAACATACATAGCCATTAAACAATTAAAAAAAACTTGAGTATAGGGGCCAACTCTCACTATTAACTAGTTGTTTATTAGCATGCCCGTTATTAACTTATCGGCTGTTTATTAGTATGTATAAAGCATTACCATAAACATCCACATTACCATATTCTACATCCCTAATCCTACCCAATAATTCAATTAAATACCCATACTAAATTATTAAGCAGCAAATTAAAGGCAAAGATTCAATTTGAATTTATTGAGGCACAAATCATATTTAATCAAGAGCTGGACCTTAAAAAAAAGTGTGACCAAAACCTACTGTTCAGCTGTATTTTATTTTGTGTGAAACCCTTTCATAGTAACAATCTGCCATCAATTTAACTTGCGTCGCTAGGTACTTGCAAGGCTTTTTTTCCACGAATTTCAACACAAATTGTAGATTTGAGGTTAGCGATAAATTAGAGGTTGTATAAATATGTTTTTTTTGACTATTTGTTTAAAAAAAAATGGCAATTGCATATCCTGTTTGAAAATGCAGTCAAGATGTGATATGGTGTTTGTTCTGACAGTGTATTTTACGGTCAGCTATAAGGCCCTTTGGTTGTGTAAACTGCCTTTGGCTAATACGCTTCCTCACGAGTCTCTTCCAAGAAAATACCCATAGGGATAGTGTGTGGCAACATCAGGAAAAACAAGGTCCCAAGAGTTTTACCTTTGTTTCCCCATGAGAGCCTCATGGTCTGTTGGCAAATATGTTCAGGGACTGAGAATGGCAGAGAGCGCGAGACACCCTGATATCCAATTCAAATCTCCCCGGAGTTCGCATTATTTTACCCTTCCACAGAATAACAACACAAATATTGCCATTATATAAACCCTAGTCAGGTTTGGCTTGTTTGAAGTGGATAAACTTGCACGACGTATATAATGAGGGGAATAAATTAGCGTTGTACAGGGTGCTTCCGCTCGCTTTCTGAACCTTTCAATCCTGTTCATTTATAAGCACGGCTAACTTGAATGGTGGCAGGAAAAGGCCACACGTCTTAAGGAAAGATGAAACAAAAGCATTCAAAAGCACAAATGTGTGACTCACAATAAAGACGCCCACTTTGTAAAGAATCTATGGCTGTTATTATCAAATCAAAATGACTCAGCGTCACAGCTCTCTGGGAGGCCCTGCAGGGACAGTGATGAAGAAACATAACAGCCCATCGCTCAATACCTTTCAGCTGCGTTTTTGTGCGATATGCATAATCGCTGGTTATAGCATCAGGGTCCTTCGAGAGAAGACAAAGAGAAACTGCGGAAACTGCGACTGCTAAAACGGATCTTTAACCCCCCGCTCAAAAATCTATCATGCCAAAGTGTCAGTTGTGAACGTCTTGCCACCTACTGCTCTGTATTTTTCATCTGACTTCCGCAATGAACTATAATCTTAGAAAGAAGGCAATTCTTTTGAAAAATGACAGGAAGAAGTGTGGGTGTGTGAAATATAGACCTCATATTTTATTGTGAAATATGTTGACAGGTGTATGATAAAGCAGCTGAACATCAGGCAACTCAAAAGGTGCGTGTGGTTGCACGTGGCGTTCCCCCAGAATGCATCTTTGCGTTTAAAACGCAAGATGTGTCGCTGAGGTCATAATATGCATACCTTTCTGCCATAAAATCTGCCTGGTCTCATGGCGAAAAATACCTGTGTAAAAAGAAGCTCACGTGACACTGCGCTCGAATCCTGTGTTGCTACGGTTTGACAAAATGTATCAAATCTGCGTAAAAGGAAGCTGGAATGGCACGGTTGCATCAGCAAATGCTTTTTGATATTAGTTTTGCATTTGATAACACTATTGGCTAGGTTTAAGGTTGGATTTGGTGTAGGGCATATTTCTAACATGATAGAGCATTAACTTTTAGTGACAGTCCCCGGGTTGAATTCTGAGCTGTCGCAATAGGTAACTGAAGCAATGTAATAAAAACACAATATTTACCTATGTCAATGTAATAATATTGTGTGAGGGTTCACATATTAAACCTGTGTTTTAACGCCACTCAGTGATAATTTCTCTTAGAAATTGCGACAAAAAACGCAGTAAGGTACATAAAAATGGTGTTGCACAAAGGGACATATTTTTACGAGACCAGGTTGCTTTAAATAGTATGAGAGAGTAGTACGTCTGAATTCCCAGTATTTATAAAAAGTAGTACCAGAATGACCAACACAGACTTACGACCAATTTGTTGTATTTTACGAGGTGGCTAATATTTAGGAATTCGAACAATCTCGCTTTTTCATGGGGTTAGGTTTAGATCATGCGAAAAAATTCATGCGAATTGGCAAAGATTGTATGACTTTGTATGAGTGAGGTCCTATGAATTCAGAGCTAGCCACCTTGTAAAATATGTACAAACCGCCGCGTGATTTGGCTGTGATGATGGCTTAGTGAGATTCTGAAGTTTGCGTCCTTTTAATATCTCATGAGGGAGCCCTAATAGTAATGAAAAGATTTGTTACGGAAGCTAGCTTTAGCAACACAAATTAAACAGGCAGTTTGGAAAAATGGATGGATGGATGATTCAGCTGCAGGCGCCATCTTCTGGTGAGTGGGTATTTACTAGCCAGTGTATGTATTGGTTGTGCATTTGTTAAAGCGGTGCATTATGGGATTGAATGGGTGTCTGCAATAATAATCATTATAGTTTTGGACACCACTGCAAATGACCGTGCCTTCAAATAGTGCCCTATTTAAAAGTATAGCGGACAATTTTGGACATATTTAATCACCACAAAGTAATTACTAATCCAAAAGGAGTATCCGAAGAGTATTACATTTTGAACTTTAATTGTGGTTCTAATGCAAAAAAAAAAAATCAGTGAGGCTTGGTGCAACAGCTAAATGCAATTGCACAAAGTGCAATTAAAAATGCACCGTGAGATAAACGCACATAAACAAACATGTCACAAAATTGCAATTCTTTTTTTAACTGAGCTATTTTTGTGTGTGAATGCATCTGATGTTTAGCATTTAATGTGAGGTGATGCACTAAATTAGACAGTCAGAAAATATGTAATACATTTTCAAACCTATGTTTTTTCCCCCATCTTGCCTAATCTGATTTCAATCAGGCTACCTGGTGTTCAAGTGCTCTGGTTTTCTAGTACTGCCCTGTTGGACAAATGTGAATAGAAGCAGATGAATTGGGGCTCTGAATTGCATAGCCTCCCTCTGCCCTAAATCGCATGTACCCAATTACCAGAGCCACCGGAGCCTGACCTCCAGATTACGAGCAATTGGAAGGACATTTTGTTGTAATTTGGAATGAGGAAGGCCGATTTAGTTATATTTTTCAGAAATCCTTCACACCTAGAGGTGCCACGGTCTGTCTCCCCTTCGTTGCACACCGTATAAGGTTTGCTTTTCTTTAATACAGATGGAAGTGTTTTGTTAGGTATGTTTATGACATGCTGTAGACTACGAAAGCCTGAGACCGCTGGTTTTCTCAATTAATACAAAGGTGTTTTACAAATGATCAGCATAAAAGTGCAAGAATTTTAGAATACCTGTTAAAAACCCGTGTTCTCCAGCACGGTTTGAGAATGATCCAAGGAAAACTCCAAGCGTCCGTACAACTAGACTAGTAGAAAGCAGACTTGATGGAGAACCACTGACAAGTTGGTAACTTGCCTGGGGGAATTGCTTGGTAATCCTGTTGTGGTGAGTGACAGAGGAATTAACTTCATACCAGACTGGAACATGGTAATGTATGGATCTCACATAATCTAGTTATAGGGACTGAATCACAGGGGTGTATTAGATTTATGTTAAATTCATTAGTTTCCCTTCCATCCACCTTTCACTTTCTTTCACTCTGCCTCATTATATGTATAAATGACCTAATTTTGTGGAATTTTCCGATGGAGCCAAAGCTTACTGAGCATTTGTTGGGGTTCTGTTAGTAGCCATCCTCCTTCTTTCTGCTTTTTTTTTTTGCCCTGCAGCTATGGCTACAGACAGAGCACACACTGAATAAAGATGTTCCCTCATGCCTGCAGATGGGCTATGATGCACTTCTGAGAAGAGCATATGCTTTGCCTTTGCAGAAGCCTGTAGCTCCAGGACTGCAGCAACTCATAAGTAGCAGTATACTTTTGAAGGTAATATATCAATAGAATTCATAAAAGGACTTTTAGTTTTTGCCAAGCATTACTTTTTCATAAGACTTATATTTTATCTTTCACGTATGTTTTGTAAAGTTCTTTACATGTTTAATTTACAGGAACGCTGCCACCCCAAGATAAGCTGCACGTATGTTCCATGATCATCTAAACTGAAGAACTATCATCCTGATTTGCATCTATTAAAAAACAAATCCACCAATTATTGACTGTACTTACTTTCTTTTGCACAAGCTGTGCTTGTGTAACTTAATACAGATGGTTCAACTGTTAATTAAAAAAATATTGATATTATTTTTACTGAAATCTAATGGAGTACGATAGAACAAACAGTTAAAATGCTTTCAGAAATACTATATATATATATATATATATATATATATATATATATATATATATATATATATATATATATATATGATTATAGAAATAAATGTAAAGATTTGCTCTACGGTTTTCTTGTTATATATCATATTTTAATCTCTTGTTTAAGGATAAAATAGGGTTTGGTTTACTTTACTTTAATACAATTCTTTAAATATTTACTTAAGAAATACAATTAAAATATTAAAATATAACAATATATAATACAATATATATTTTGCATGTTTTCAGTATATTTACATGCATGATGGAAGGACATAACGTAAACCTGCCTTTTCCTGCCAAACTAAACCCAGCTGTGAAAAAAACCCAAATCATTACTCTTAGCATATTGAATAAGGAAAGAAAAAAAATGCTTCAGTTACAGAATTCAGTTAATTTTTAACTGAAATAACTTCCATTCTGCACTTTTAAAAGCAATTATCTTTACAATTCTCATCTTATTCAGAACACCTTAATTCAGTTCATTGTCTTCTGTGGATTATGCCTTATTTTCTCCTGCTTAGTGATAGAATGTTCATGATTATTTTAAGCCGCCTACCTGCTCTGTAAAAGCATATTATAACTACTGCGATTAATATAAAAGGAAACCCTTTGAAAAGAATGACGCCTCTCAACAAATGTCAACAAGAAATATTTATTTAGCCCCACCTTCCTCGTAAATCTATTTCAAATAGTTTGCCATTATGTGTAGCTAATCTGGTTGTGACTTTTGCGATGCTTTGTATTTGTGTGTACCACCATATATTATTTTCAGCCGAGATGAATGTGGGCCATTTGGCACTGTATTGATTTGGTGATTAAGATAATGAAAATAAATGGCTCTGTTGGCGCACAAAAGACTATTTCTCAAGATTTACTGAGAGTCTGCAAAGTAGAAGCCATTTTGTTTAGACAATGTTTGGATGAGTCATTAAAGTTGTAGACACCAATTTCAGCGCCGAGTACAAGCTGCCATTCTTCTTTTTTATTGCATTTTCATGGCTGGGTTAACTATAATAATCTTAAATCATAAGGTTTACAAAGGGGAGTCTAGACATTTTTCATCAACGTTCCCACAGATCGATGACGAGGGGGTCAACGGCAATTACATACAGACGTCGAATTTACCAATTACTCTGCGAGCAATTTCAGTGGAATGAAAACACTACGTTGCTTTTTTTTATTTAGCTCGAGAATGAGCAGCAACCAAATGTGGTACAGAAAGTACGATGCAGAGCTACACACACGTGTTTGCACGCTCTCGTGAGCACCTTACAGGCTGTGTTCCTGCTACAAATCTGCACGCTGACTTCTTCTTTCCAACCGTGCTTTGAGAGGATCAACTTTGATGGTATAAATGGACTGCGGTGAAATAACTGAGTCATGCTGAAAGCTGTGGAAAAGGCTTCTCGGAAATATTTTCAGAGGCATAGATTAAGTGGCGCCATTTTGATCTCGCTTCCCGAACAGTATGCTCCCAGTGAGATGTGAATAAAGGAGGAGGAACAATCGGAATGTTGCATTTAATTTGTCATCTGCTTGCTTGTGGGTGAGACCGAACTCTTGTAAGTGTATCGGAGCTCACTAATTTCTTTTCAAAAATATTCATGCTTCTGGTGTATAAATCTGATTTGCATTTGATGAGGACAAAATATCTTGATTGGAGATAAAAAGATGGATTGAAAACTTGATAAACCAATGTTTAGATTGAACTGCAACATGTAAAAACTCCCTCATAATGGTATATCGTGAGACATTGAGTAGTGTGCATACTCACCGTTATTGTGATTAGTGTCTGTACACAGTCGTCTTTTTTTATTTTGATGAATTATAGATCTACTATAAACAGTACTATGAAGGTAAGAGGTTACTGTAAATCCTCTTCAGATGACATGTACACATAAAAACTCAAAAACTGTTTTATATTGAGAAGAAATATGAAAACAACCATCTTTAGCCTACAGCAACCACTGAGATATGCCATCTTATATTTATAAATGGAAGGAAGTCTTGAGTCTGAAAGAATAGGACTGACTCCAACAAAAACATGACTAAATTTAAACCAATTTCAATTCTTAAATGCCTTACTTTATCCAGGTAGCCGCTTTCTGGCTATAATGATGCACCAATTTGTCACTTAATGAAAATTCATCCGAATGGTTTCCTAAAAACAGCTAAATAAGTGAAACTGTTAAACTGTTAAAATGTTCCTAGACTCTCAAGCCGCAAAACGCAGCTCTCACTATCTCTCATTATACATTCAGTATATTAAGCAGCTCTGAAGTTTTCATACTCTGTTCTCTTAACACCCAATGACAGCTGCAAAAGTGTGAAATGTCACACGGTCAGGTTTGTGTTGTGCCTAAGAGGCTGTTCATTTCACTTTATGTTATCTCTCTCGAGGGAAAAAAAAAACTGCTCAAAACACTGGCGTACTGCTTAAATCAGCAAAACATTTCCCACAGCTCCTCGTCACCGTTTCTGCTTTGGTTGCGTGGCGCTTGCAAACACAACAATATAGTGGTGAGTTCAGAATGTGAAATTTGACACAACAGACACAAAACCTGAATAGTAATTGCAAATTCTTCCAAAACGTTTCTGTCTACCTGCCTTGTCAAGAAAGTTGTCTGATAGATAATCTGAAGGGTGAGGAGCAACCGTTGAAGCTCTCAGAAGCCTCGTCTCTCCCACGGTTTCCAGCAGCTTCTTCTTGTTCTGTCATGAGGGAAACTGCAACAGTCTTTAAATGAGTCTTAACATTCTTTGTAGTCATGATCCATGATATTTAATAAATATGTAACATTTATATGGATTTTCAATTAAAATCGATTGATTCTCGTTCAGAAACGATCTCATATTTGTTAACATATCGTGGGAAAGATGCTGGATTCAAAAAGAGAAGCCTTGTGAAACAGAAAAACCGATCATTTCAGAACTACTTGGTGTATTTTGCAGAGGATCTAGGTTTGCTGGATTAGACACAGTTGTACAAATATAATCTTTTTTTTTTTTAAATGTCAACTGACAATGTACATTAAGCGCTCGTATAACACATATGACATGCTTTTGACGCGTTTGACAAGCATGACAAAAAAATACATTCTCAGCAGGGTGTTTTGTGGTTGCATTTCTGATATAAAAGCATAAACCTAACGTTTGTATTAAAGCATTGTTGTCTTTTTGATTCCTCCATTGTTCTAAGGTCATGTGTAGGGCGTCAGCCCCTGTAGAGTAGAAATAATCCATGACGGCAAATGCCCTTGTGCTTCCTCTTTGTTCAGTCACGCATGTCTTGCGTGTGCATTAACTGCGCATTGCCTTCATAAGATGGTTCAAGACCGAGAAATAGATCCCAGTGGGACTTTCTGATCATAAATGTGGGCTGTGGTCCCATCACGCCTGTCTATTTTATGCTCTGTTATGTGTGTATCAACTAGACAGCTCCATGGTGTCATTGACTTTGTATTGCTTGGTTTTGTTTCAATGCGGCCTCAGAGCTGGTAATGGTTTTGGAAAGATGATAAAGACTGGCAGTTATGGCTGTGTATTTATTTCAGCAATAAGGGGGTTGGTGTTGTGTGTGTCTCTTTTTTCGCAATGTATTGTTGTAATGCACATGGTTTGTTGGAGTATGGCCAATCAACTGTATTAATATGTGTTTCATATAATATTTAATAAAAACAACGTTAATTGTTAAATATTTAAAAATACTTTATTACTACAAAAAACTGTGTATTTGTGTACATCATTAAGATATTTTTATTTTATTTATAGAACATATATATTTCTCATAATTAAAATTTTATATAAAAAAATACTAAATATAACATGAAATTCTATTACAGTCAAATACATTATATTACAGCAATTCTATTGCATGTATTATAATCAACTAAATTAATTACAGTTTCTAGACATAGCAAAAAATAGAGTAAATACATATATGAGAAATATCTATGAGAAAGGAAAATCTACTGGTAGATTAGAAATTCCTTCATGTTGGAACATTGTGCCCTATTTTTTATGTTTTTTTTTTTTTTTTTGTACAGTGTAGCTGAGGTGAATGGTGAACTTTTAGTTGCCTTCAGATTCTCTTGTAATTATCATACATACCTATTTCCCTCCCTGAAGCGTGAGCTGAAACAAACCTAGAAGCCAAGAGGATGACCTGGAAACGACTGTCTGTGATTTCATTTGGGACCGGAATATTTAGCTGCAGGTTTCACTGGAGCTATTTTTCCTTATGCGCCCCAGAGAAGTGGTTTTAAATGTTCTGACACTCGAGTCCTCCAGTGCCGAAGCTGCTACAGATGTTGCAGGGCTCGGGTCCTCAGAGAAAGCAGCCTACTATCACATTCCAGGCAGGCGGCGGGTGAACAGAAGCTCTGTGAGGGCAGCGTGTGGCCCTGAGGTAGAGCAGAGGATCACAGAGCTACCGCTGTTCATACTGCTCAGTAAATAGAGCATGACTGGCTTTTTGGACAGAAGTCAACGTAGAAACACAATAAGTGGCTTATAAACATAAAAAATTTAAATGTCTGCGGCTGGGAAAGTCAGAGAGGGATGTCATGAGATTAAGTGAGCCTTGTGTTTACCGCCTCGCTCTAAACGTCCCGTATCATCCTCATGACTGAGCAGAACGCGCTATTTGCTTTGTTGTGCTGATCAAAGAAGCGCCAACTTACCCATTCTATACATTGCTTCTGGTTTCCAGTGACTGTAATATCTCTGCGGAGCAGGACCTGGTGCAAATCGACACATTAGAATTGTAAATTCATCTCTTCCCTGTGTATTAATGACAGCACCTAGTGTGGATTAACTTTCACATTTCTCTTCTCCACGTAAAATGACAAGTGCTGCAAAATGCAGGAAAAGAGAGAGGAATAAACAGAGACAAGCCTGGTGCCGCTACTCCTGAAATAAATATGTGAGTCATGTCCCTGTGCATAAATATTAAGCACTATGTATCATAACGTGTGTGTCCCACTTGCACATCACTGTTTTCCACATGTCCTTGAGCAAAATTACACCTTTTATGCTACAGACTTTATGCTTAATATATTTAATAGTTAATATGCAGCGCCTAGCAAAAGTATTCATACCCACCTTTTTTTTTTTTTTTCGTTTGGTTATGCTAAATTGCTTTAAAAATGACTTTCCTCCCACATCTACAAACTCCATAATGACAAAACAAAACCAGTTTGTCACAACTTTAAAAACTGATTCAGAATAAAATAACTGAAATAAGTACGTTGCATACAGTAAGTATTCAAACCCATGCCTCCCTATTTGGCTGAAGCACCTTCACAGCACCAAGTATTTTTGGCTACTCTAACCAAAGCTATACAGTCAGTTTTGTTCTCCCTCAGAGCTTGGTCTTTGGGCTAATATGCAGTTTTAGCTATTAGACCTTTTAAGACGTGTGTGCCTTTCGAAAGGCAATTTGTCACAGGTTAGCTTAGTGACTGTAGTAACATCTACAAGTAATATGAATGCTCCTGAGCTAAATTTCAGCTGTCAACTATGAACACTTATGCAATGAAATCGTTTAAGATTTGTTTTTTTATAAATTTGCAAAGAGGTTAATAACCAGTTTTTTTTTTTTTTTTTTTTTTTTTTTTGTCTTGCCACTCTGGTGCATGGAGTGTGGATTGGTTTGGGAAAAATGACATTTAAAGCAGATTTATATGAAGCATTCATTTAACAAAATGTGAAAAAATGAAAAACTGCAAGGCACTGTATATATAATAATATCTATTATATTTGGTCCACTCCACACTGTTGGAACCACAGTAGAATATTCTATGGATTTAGCAGTTGGGACATATTTTATTTCTGTGAAGGACTTAAATTTTCTTGAGAAGTATCTCAACGACCAGTGCCTCTATTTGTATTCATAGTCTCACAGCTTGACAAAGATTTCATTTTTGGGAGGGAAATCAGCCATGTTCAAATCTGCAGGCCTCTGTTGTCTTTGATTGATCTTTGCAATCCCTGAATGAACCTGCTGTCTGTTTCCTCATTCCTTTTGTTCCTTCACAAACTATTTACTTAGCACCAGTTCTCAGACTCATCTAAAATCCCCTTCTGATAGCTTATTCCCGTCCTAATGTATTCTTCAATAGTAATGCAAATCACTCCGTTCCCAGTATTGGGAGATGAGAATTATTCATTGGCTTTCAAAGACTGAGGAGATGGGTGCTTTTTTTTTTTTTACTCACAGTGCCTTTCTTTATAACTACAGTGTGAAGTGTAATTTCTCACACGTTAGATTGCATTTCTGTTTCGATTGCTGTATTGATTTTAGTCATAATTGTCACTTAAATTTAGGAGTTTACATTTAATGCAAGCAAATGTTGTGTAAAAAGACAATCAACTCAATCAATTCCCCTACAAACAAATTCCCCTCAGCTTAAGGTAAGTGTAAAAAAAAGTTGCTTTAACTAAAAGAACGCTTTTTTTGTTTTTTATTATTTTTTATTTGTATTTTTTTTAATTCAAGGGATTAATTAATAAAAAAATTATTTCACAAATTTTCTGAAAATGTGTTCACCCTACAAGATGTATAAGAGTTTGTTTCTTTATTAGGACAGATTTGGTGAACCCATATTAATAAATTATTTGTGTTTTTATTTGTTAAAATATTAACAAATTTATAAAGATACATTATTTATATTAAAATATATAGATATATTTTTATATAGCAAAAATAAAAAAAAAGTCTATTTCAGTGGCTGTTCCATCAACTAAGAAAAAAAGTATTTTACATAAAAAGTAATTATTCAAAAAGCAATAATGTAATTATGTGCTTCACTGTTTTCATTTAGAATAAATTTGGACAACTTCCTATTGTGTGGAACGTCTTTTACTAATTCTACGTTTTTTCATTCCAATATAAGTCCCAAAAATATCTTGTGGTATGTATCCGGTGCAATTCAAATCCTAATTTAAAGGGACCTGCTGCTTCTTCAATTGTGAATTTTGCTCAATCTACTGCTAAAAATGAAGACAGAGAAGCTGGAAAAAAAATGATAAAATGAAGTGATGCAGACAACTTTCCAAACTAAAAAAAAAACAAAAAAAAAACTGTATCAACTTTCATCTCTGTGATATTATAATGGATAATATAAGAAAGAAAGCTCTTTTAATGGAGTTCTTCTCATTGAAGGTCATGTTCTGTGAAGTAGGCGTGGAGAGCTGCACCAGTCACTGCACTTTCCATATAGAAATGATGGACAGATCTCTGCATCTGATTGCATGCTGCACCTGGAAAAGAGCGCTTCAAATTACCACCTGTACTTCTGTCACCCGGTGAAACAAGTGAAAGCGAGAGCCCCGTCCACCCACTGTTTGGCTGTTTTAGCTGCATAACAAAAGCACAGAGCATCGATCTGACTTTTAATGCATGGTTTCATAGACAGCGAGTGAGTAAACTGCCCTGCCATGTCCCGAGACCACAGCTGGAACGTAATTTTCATCTGTACTTACAGGCTGAATCCGAACCCCTACAAGTGTGCCCCCCAGTTAAACTCATGTTAACCATAATTAGCCCCTCCGTGTGTTGTCATGGTGATGGTCAGCTGTGATTAGCAGGGACAGATTTAATTACAGGAAGGCTTGAAAAGACGACAACGGAGTCTGGGCTTGTCTCGTGTCATGCGTCTCTGAGCCAGAGGGCAGGGGTTTTACCTAATGAGCCAACGAGTTAAGGACACATGGAGCCTCTGGGCAGACAGCGCTCGGACCGCTGTGACCTGTGCCTCGGTTTGGAAAGTCACAGAAGATGAGAAAGCGATAAAAAAAGGGCTGGTTCATTTGTATGTAAAGCCACCGTATATGCCAGGGGTGTAAACAGAGCAACAGAATCAACCACTCATACATTACTTCTGTTTCATGCCATTAATAAGACCGGGGGAAATTGCTGATTCATAAGAAACAAGCCATTCATCATTTAAAGCAGTTAAACTCTTTTAAGTAGTTAGCTACATAATGTTGTTTAAATTAAAGTTTTAGTAAAACTTTTAACATTTATTATTATTTTTTTATTTCTAAATTAATGTGATTTTATTTAGTATATAGCACTTCAAATTTTCATTTATCTTTTTTTGAGTAAGTTCTTTATTTAATATCTATGGTATGTTAAAATGTTCACCTTTATTTACAGTACCAAAATAATTTTTGATAGTTTTAGTTAAAAAACAAAACACACTATTTCAGGGAAAAATATATTTTTAGATGCTATACTTTTTTGTAATCAGAACTGTGTTATTTTAGTTTTACTATTATATTATTTATGAATGTTTTTAAATTAGTTTTTTTTCATGTTTGCATTTAAATAATAGCTGAAGTGATTTAATGTAATCGTTTTTTAAAAATTAGATTTAGTAAAACGTAACGCATGACGCATTTATATTATTTTTATATTTCTAAATTAATGTGATTTTATTTTAGTCTTAGCAATTTTTATTTTTTAACATATATAAGTTGAACTGACCTTTTCTTTATATTCAAAAGTTCAGCATCATCAAAGATGATTTATGTTAGTGATAAAATAATATTAAAGTGTATTTAAACCATCAGAGCATTTAAAATCCCTAAAATTTGTAATGATAACACTACTGAATAAATGCTAAAAAGCAGCTGAGATACTGCTGCAGTATAGAAAAATAAGTTAGTATAGCGTTGCACTGCTTCAGATACCGCCTGTGTTTCAACAGTGGTGTTCGATTTGGAGAGAAAATGCTGTTTTTAATTCTGTTACATTATGAGAAATTAAGTTCAAATGGAGCCAATCCCAAGTTTGGATGTGGACGGGTGACCTCTGATATACAGTTCAGGCCCACGGGAATCTAGAGTACAGTAGAACATACTGTGCAGGTGGATTCCCAATGGCTCACAGCTGTCATTCTGTTTAAATTGCCCTCGTGGATTCTGCATAGTTCGTATTAATAGTTAATGAATGTCACCTAACATATGAAGCTTTCACATTCCTCACCGTTCTAAGCACCGCCTTTATGGCTTGACAGGCATGATTAATGGCTGCTCCAGTCACACGACTGAAACGGCGCAGATAAAGCAGCCGTCAGTCTTCCTCTTCGCCTGAGCTTCCGAAAGCGTCTCTGAATTAGAAGCGCGCTTTGAATTTCAGCGAGGGGAGAGGAAATCGTTTGTGCCCTCAATTAAGTCCTAAATGAGTTCTTAAGGAGCCATTTGCAAAATCTCTATGAAGTTTTTAATAGATGCTTTAAAGGAACGGATGTGCCTCTGCTGCCCTCAATTATGAATAGGTGACAAACACGGAGACCGAATGTGACTACGACTACATTAGCTTTGATGTCCTCTGTGAATGACCTATGATCTACTGTCACTGATCCTCACAAATGTCAGCTTACGTAAATGCCTGCCAGAGAGGGTTTATTTATATCCAGATCAATACCGTGTTATAGACGACCTCAAGTGGGAGTGGGACTTGTGAAGCAAATGTCTTTCAAATGCGACTTGAGTGTCTTGTTGACTGCGACCGGAGCCGGGACATCAAACTGAAAGGCAGAGACTCGCTGGTCATGTGGAGTTAAATAAGGAGTCTGTTCTGTATTATTCTAAAGGGGAACTGAATCGAGAACGCCTTGTAAATTCCAGTTCCTGTACAGGATGCGGAGTTGCAAATGCAGAATCAAATTAGAAAGTGAGAAAGTGCACAAAAAAACTTTAGACATGCGCTCGATTGCATGAAACGCTTCTCGGTCAAATAAACAAAGAGTGGCGCGCTGTCTCTACCGCTCGCAAAAATAAGTTCATTAAAAGCAGAACGTTTCGACCCTAAGGTCTTCGTCAGGCAAACGAGAAGTCATCAGAAGACTACGGTTTTTACCAACGCGGTCTGTTATACCTGATTCGACAAACTAATTACCCCATTATCCACTGAACCAAAGCAAAGGGGAGAAAAATGAAAGCACCACAGCTTTTAATAAACATTTTAATGAAGTGTTTAATAAATTATTTTTGAGAGCGGCAGTGGCAGTGTGCCGTTTTTTTGTTTACCGACTGTGAAATGTAAGAAAGTGCAAAATTTAAGTCATTCATATTGCTTTCATTTTAATTTTGTATATTGGCCTGGCGGTCTTGAGAACTGAATAAAAAAGGCAGTTTGTAAGCGTCATTAGATGGATGGAGAAACCGATGGATGGATAGATAGAAAGGTAGATAAAGAGGAAATTACATCGCTCCCTTTGACAAGTGCGTTCCCAACGACTAAATAATGGCACACACGTGCTCTGCTCACTCAAAAGTCTACACTAACAAGGGGATAAGTATGATCACTTTGATTTGAGAAATGGCCGTGAACCATTCAATACACTGTATGTGTACACCCTTAATGGATATATAGATAGATGTACAATTGAGTAAATGTATCTTCCTGGCATTCAAATTCCATTTCAGCTTCCTCTGTGATGTGAACAATTCAATTGAAATTCACTCTATACGACTTACAAAAGACTGAATCTTCACTTTACAATTCTATACGACCGTGCTATTTTGTGTTATGTATCAACCGCAGCTCCCAGAGGAGCGGCGCGGTGGTATCAGAAGAGCGTTATCGGCCTCCCGACACAAAGACTCTTTTTTTTTGTGGGGAATAACTGCAGCGTGCAGCTCTGCTACTCATGTTATGGACTGCTAAAGCTCCTTTGAACGCACTATTACCACCTGCTGCCAAGTCTGTGTACTCAGCTCCACAGTCTGACCGCTGTAGGAGCGAGCCGCATCTGCGTCTATCCATTCAAACACCTTCAAACAGGCCTGAATGCGAACGTCTTCTCGACTCGGCTCAATTATTGGGTTGCAGCTGGTGCTGTCGGTGACGGCTGTTTAAATCAATGACCACTGAAGCGCCATCCACACTCTGCGCTTATTATTCACTCGTTTAGATGCAGCACTGTTTTTTTTAATTTTTCCTCTTGGCACAATCCAGCAAGCTTTCTGAATATCTTCATTCCCGTTCGTGTGACAGAACATCTTTGACAGTGATGTCTTATCTGGCTGAGGCAGAGCTGCTGCATTTCAAACCCTAAACGCTAACGTTTATTTCATCTCGGACTCCTCTATAAGGCTCTTTCCTTGCATTTTCTTGCTTTTCTTCTCTTCGTTTGAGCAGCGTTCTGGATGGAATCACTACAAAGGCTTGTGGGAAGATGCTGAAGGTTGCAAAAGACTAAAAAAACAAGCAATAATAGAGAAAAGGAAAAGAGGGATTTTTGTATCAGCAGGACATTTCTGTGTGCGTGTGTTAATGGAG
The DNA here is from genome assembly GCF_018831695.1 of Puntigrus tetrazona. Lineage (NCBI taxonomy): Eukaryota > Metazoa > Chordata > Actinopteri > Cypriniformes > Cyprinidae > Puntigrus > Puntigrus tetrazona. The sequence goes on along the minus strand of NC_056719.1, from coordinate 8,657,452 downwards.
TGAGTGGGTGGATAAATGAGTTTTCAGTCACTCTTTAAGTGGCAAGTTTTAGAAGCATTATAACATTAGACAAAGGAAAGTGAAGGGAGGCATTATTTAAATTGGATTATTAATTTGTGATAATGATTGCCTGACTGTACATTAAGGTGATAGTTCAAACAAAAATGAAAATTCTGTAATCATTTACTCTCATGTCGTTCCAATCTGTGTTACTTTCTTCCTTCTTCGAAACATAGGTTGCATTTGCACTATATCTAATACAGAGATTTTCATAAAATGATCAAATGTGAAGTGAAAATTCATATAGGTTTGCACCTGAATTTTAAATAATTCACGAATTAAAATACATAATTCATCTGTAATTTTAAGGTAAAACTCCCATCTACATACAGCCAGTTAATTACCAAGCTCTTGTGATAAATCAATGAGGCCAAAGGATAAACTATTTAAACAGACATGTTTTTGTAAGTCTGTGATTGATCTGTTCTTGTGTTGTTGTGGCCTTTGACCATTTCTAATATGGAACACAAATTAGTGGGTTGTAATCAGTGTTGCCAAGTCTGTGATTTTCCTGCAGTATTGGGCTGTACTTCAACACTGTTGCCGGTAAATGTTTTTCATATTTGTAGGTTGAAATAACCCTAGTAATGTGTTTTTTATGTAATGAATTGAGAATTTGACAAGAGGAACCACACCGAAAACACATGTTTTACCCCCTGAAACGTGTTACAAGTTACAAGTTTATTGCAAGTTACTATAAAATGTAATAAATAGAATTACTTTTTGAAGAACAATTTTTCATTTCTTTACTTTTCCAAATTCAAATTTCACTTCAAAACATCACAGCCTAAAAGTAGTACTCAACACCAACTTTGAGAAAATCCCCCATCACTTGTTTATATAAATTTTTTTTTTTTTAAAAGTACAACCATCACAACACCGGACTTTAACACCAGTTTTTACTTTGAGATCTTTCTGAGGTTAAATACAGATTTAAAAGCATAAGTTTCATAGCTATGATAATGTTTTTGAAATCAAATCTTTGCATAGCTATGATGGGAATCACCGGCTTCTAACAGTGCCTTTGGGGAAAAATAGCACAAGCCCATGTAACTTAATTAAATACTTAATTCTATTACATTTAACTAGTTACTCCCCAGCACTGGTTTTGTGTTAGTTCTACGTAGCAATTGGGCAAGATTGTTGAGAAAACCTGGCAACCCTGGCTGTAACAGTTTGCCACAGTGACAGTACTGATAAATGCATTTTAAACCTGGATACATTTGTGAGGGATGTGAAACAATTAATATATTTTTTAAAGTGTTAATCAACAATTTAAAATACTGTACTCTTTATTTTTTAGGCTTACTTATGGCCACTTTTCTGTGAGATAGAGTGCTATCCTCTGATGATATACATTAAGAGTACTTAGATTTCCAGCTCTGAGACTCATCTTTTGGATGCTTGTTGCTATGGTTACCATTCTCCATGTCTTTTTTGCTTCTCCATTGACCCACCAAATTTCCTAATTTTGCCAAGACTCACAGCTTAGCATTTTGTTGGCCCTTATGACCTATGACAAGTAATTTTAGCAAGTCAATAAATTGACTTTTAAACCCTGTTCCAAACACACAAGCATTTTCTCCCATAAATGCTAGCCTATAACGTTTTTGAGATGTGCAGATAAAAATGTAATATTCCACTGGGAAAATAGTGAATTAGCTCCACTAAGTCAAATATTTATGCGGTTTAACCTTAAAGAGGAGTGGTTGTTTGCACAAACGGTGCAAGCTTGTCATGGTTTAATTAAGGGTTTAAGGATTTGTCATATTTAATAAATCAGTGATGTTTGTACTGATTGCTTGTATTATGCAATCCCATAAATATGTGTATGAGAATGTGCATGTATGTGACTCATTCAAGAGGGGTTTTTGCTTAATATGTCCTACTGGTCTTCATTTCCTGTCAGCTTACTGTCTGAACAGGCATGCTTGTCTTTGGAAAGTTATATCGAATTCAAAGCAACATCTCAACAGAAACCAACCTTTCTTTTTCCAGAGATGGAGTAATGAAAAGGTTACGGTTGGAGCTTCTTCTTCCATCCTAGCACTTCAAGAACGCAGTGAGGTTTTGCAAAGCCAAACAAAGCAATTAAATTAAATGAAATAGCAGAAAACAACAATTTTAGCATGGGGGAAGAGTCACGGGAGAGAAAATAACTTACCCGATTCACTGAAAAAAAAAAAAAACACACACACAAAAAAATGTAAATTATGCCTTCCTATCCACAAATAGGAGAAAATGAAGTTGCTAAAAAAGAAAATTGCACCCAGCCTCCAAATTGCACTCCTATGGCCACCTTTTACCTCTGTTTACAACAATCTCAATAAAGGATTTAGAGAAAAACAAATGAGAATTATTAGGGAGTCTACCCAACTTATGGCACCATGCCATTACAAACAATAGGGTAAACACTAAATTCAATCAGGAGGAGGTTTAGTTGCAGTGCAGGTTTTGTGTTTATCCAGGGACTCATTCTCTGATTGACCAATCACACCAGAGGTGTCGTCACCGATGTTATTTAACAGAACCTGCCAGACGAAAGTGAAATAAGAACTAGTAGGCGCCATAACAATTGCATACGTTAAAGATATATAAAGATATTGGCAGTCTTAAGTCACTGGGGTATAACCAAAAACATATTGTATGGATCAAAATGATAGCTTTTTAATCAGAGTATTAAGTAAAGATCATGTTCCATGAAGTTATTTTGTACATTTCCTATCATACGTATATTAAATATAATATATGAAAACAAAATGTTTGATTAGTAATATGGATTGCTAAGTAATTCATTTGGACAACTTCAAAGATGATATCACCCTCAGATTTTCAAATGGTTTTATCTCAGTAAAACATTGTCCTATTCTTACAAACGATGGAGCGCTTTTTAAAATTATGGTTTTATGATCCAGGGTCACATATGCTCAACAGATTTAAATAAATAGCTCACTCAAAAATTCACATTTGCTGAAAATGAATGTCTTGTGAAATAAAAACCTACCAAATTCTATTAATGCTTTAGCCAGAAGCAATGGTTTGAATTAAAAAGCTTATATATTTTACATACAAGCCCATACCTCTATGCTTACACATTAAATGATAGATTGGATTACTTGCTGATTATAGTGTTTGTTTATAATGTTGATTATAATGTTTTTACCATTGGTAAGCAAGCAATGTAAAGTAAATCTCTCTAAATCTGTTGATGTAGAAATAAACGTAACATTTTGGATGGCACGAGGGTGCGTACATTATCTTAACATTTTTATTTTTTATTTCTTACTATTGTCACATTTAGGACCTTTTTTGAATAAATATTAATATTTAAGTCATATAAGTAACATTTCCCATGATTGCGTTGTGGCGCTCTCATGGACTGGAGGAGAAGAAGCAGCTCTTGTGGACCAATGTTTTCTCTACTTTTCCAGGCCTTTGAAGTTAAAAGTTGCTTAGGTTGTCAGTAGAGAGCCAGACATGATGAACTGAACAACTTGAGGGTGAACATTTTAGTTTTTAAGTGAATTATGCCTTTAAATTTCCAAAATGATATAAGTCTGAGCGTAACTCGAAAACAGGAGATTGCTAAAATGCATTGCAGTGGTGCAGACAACAATAAAGTGTCGTATTTATAAGCCTGTGAGGAGATTTCAGAGGAGATTCTGAAATGAATTGCAGAGTCAGTGTCAAAAAGTGTGAGAGTGGTCAGAAAGTTTCCCCAACAACAACTGAACTATCAATATTTCTAAGAGAACAAAGTCTCACAGTAGCATCCAGGAAGTCCCAAACAAACACAGGATAATGTGAGCGTGTCTGCAGACTCTCCTGCTGAGGCTGACAGCAAAAATACCTGAGTCATCACAAAAAGACTTCAGCAGAACTGATGTTCAAGGTAGGACGATTCGGAAGAGCTCAGTGCTTCCAGAGAGAGGCAGTGTGAGCTTCTGTCAAAGACTGGTCAGAACGCACTGACAGAACTACTGCGTGCCTCCCTCCTGCTGACTACAAAGGATGGGGAAAACCTAAAGGTATAGAAGACTAGCAGGCAACACGGCAAAGGTTTGCAGGTTCTGTTCAAAGTGCAGGTGATACAGGAACTGCTCTATATAATGCTCTATATAACTCTATAGTTTCTTTAGTTACTGTCATTGAAGTGTTTCCATAATAAAATTATCATTAAGGTCACAAAAAACCTAAGAGCCAATGCAATGCATTATTAGCCTATTTTACACAGCATAATATAATATTCTAATTTGTGTGAAAAATAAATAAAAAGAAAATGTTAAATTATATATATATATATATATATATATATATATATATAAATTTATTTCAATATTTATAATATTTCAATGTTTTTTATATTAAGTCTCTTATCTCGTCTCGTATTTATTTAATAAAAAACTGTAAAAACAGCAATATTGTTAAAAATTCTTATCTAAAATAACTGCATTCAATTTAAATATTTCATTTAATATAATATGAATAAATTAATGTATTCCTTTAATGGCAGCTTAATTTTTTGAACAGTCATTACTTTAGTGTCACTTCAGAAATCATTCTGATCATTCCGTTTCATTCCTCAACAAACATTGCTTGTTATCTTTTTGTCACAGTCTTGGTGATGTTTCGTTAAAAAAATTCAAAATTAAATGAAAAAAAGATTCCAAACTTTTGGATTGGCATATATACGTAATAAAATGTTTGTATACAGGCCTGCTGACGTCATGTCTGTATGTGACTTCACGCACGTACGTCAACATTCTTTTTCCGGTTCAAAAATGCAGATGTAACTGAGTGATTTATTATCTCCATTAATTATGAATTTTGTTTTAAGATCGCATTGTTGCTTTCGGGTTAACATCCCTGTTGCATATTAAAATGTTCAATAACACTGGCGGGCACGCGATTTGTTTTAATGAGCACTTGTCTGGGAAACCGTTGCCATATAAATCAGCTCTAGATATTGGTCGGAAACGCACAAAAGCATAGTCGCCATTTTTTTCATCGCCGCAGTATCGCGTGTCCCTCGCGTGATTGGTTCGCGGTAGAGTTTCTGCGCTCCCGTACGAAGGTCCTGAATAATTAATGAGGAAGGCACCGGGGCAGCTTATGATTGGTTGTCCGTCTTTCCCGAATGGTAAATACCAGCAAGATAAATAGTACCTTGGAGAAAAGCAGCGTCCTCTCCAATCACTGCTACCGTTTATCAATTTCATCAATGGAATTTATCAATATAATAAATGCAACCAATTAGGACAAACATAATGATTTTTTAATATTTTTATGAGTTGAAAACAAGCGATGCATCTGTTTGTTCCTACACGCGTTATACTATTAGATTCAGAATCGCTGCATATTACGCCATCATTATATCCCAAATGTCCCATTAACTGGATAACTAACCTTGAGCAATAATTAAGCATGTCTGAAATGGCCTGCTCTCCATATTTCTCAGTTCTTGATTACAGTCATTAGAGAACAGGGATGAAATTGCGTTTCCTCTGTCAATAGTGCATAAATTTGCCCTCCCTTACATCGTCCTCCCACTCATGTGACTAAAGTTATTTAATGAGTGGGATCCAACAAGACCTGAGCATCAAGTGAGCCAAAGTAAAAAGGAGATTACATTTTAAAGTCAAACAAGTTCACAAAAGTGTCCAACGTCAAGACAACATCAGTTCCCTACACCGCATTTTTGATAATTAATGCCAAAAAATCCCTTTTCCCTTGAGTTGCATCCGTCATGTTGCATTATCTTTCTTGTGAATTTAGAGATAAAAGAACAAACAGAAACACAAATGCAAATTGCTCTGATTGGAGGGGTTTAATAAGAGATAGGATTGTTGAGGATCTGATTCTTGAGTGTGTTTGTGACTGTCGACGGAAAAACTAAAAAAAGCTTTTGAGCTCTTTTCTGTTTTTCAGATTTGGGAGTGCAGAAAGGACATACTGCAGCTTTTGTTGGCAGAATGATACAGAACACTCTCGGAAATAAAAGTAAAAAAGCTTTTTGCTGGGGCAGTACCTTTTCGAAATGTACACTTTTGTACCTATTAGGTTCAAATATGTAGACTTTAAGTACTAATATGTACTTTTAAGGCACCAAAATGGAGCCTTTAGGTACAAACATGCACCTTTTGAAAAGGTAAAGCCGCAGTGACAGCTTTTGTACCTTTATTTCTGAGAGTGAAAAGAGATTGAGTTATGCAATCCTTTTGCGTCTGTGCATTTGTCCTCTCTCTTTTTTTTTGAAAAACAAAGCTTAACAAATTGCTAACAAGAAGGATGTATTCCTGATGAACATTTATAATGTTCATAAGACACTACAGTGTTGTTTGAGCCTTCGGTTTGTGACTTGACAGCATGGGATAATTCACTGTTCAAAGCGTGTTTTCTTGATGATTTTTTAGGTTCTTTGTTAACTGGGTTACCTGGTTTGTGCCGCTATCTTCACTCTCCTGTCTGTTTGACTCTTCGTGGCACATGTGGTGTTGGCTAAAATATCAATTGTTTCATAAGTCGATCATAAGAGATTATTTTTATAGACCATGTAAAATATAGAGATGACAGTACTATATAGGTTACTGGCCAATATTAGAGATGATGATGATATGATATTTAATAATGATTGTCATAATGAAGCAATTGTTTGCCCAAAAATGAACATTTTCTGTTTATTGGCTAGAATATGCAGCTTTTCATTTCATAAGTTGTTAATCGATAGACTGTGATAATTTAGATGTTTTATCAGCTGTTTGGACTCTCATTATGACGGCACCCATTCATTATCCAGTGAACCCAATCCGATCCAATGTCGAGCAATTGATATTACTAAATTTCTTTTCAGCACATTTCCATTCCTTTAATTGTGTCTGCTCATTTCTACTATTTGTGCTTTTTATCACCATAAAAATCTCATCTTTAAAATCAAGAATGTTAAAGGTAATCTTTAGCAAACAATAAAATGTATGAAAAATAAGTATTTCATTCGGTACATTATGATTCTGTGATGCCTAAATTCACTTGTATCTTTCAAAATTTCCATTCAAGATTCTTTAAAACTTTTTTTTTTATTAGTTTGAACAGAACAGTATAGAATTTTAATATCTGTCAAGGGGCTGTGTGATATGGATAAAAAAAACAATCTTTAAATCAATATTACATTTTCGATTTTAGTCACAATTTTGATACAATGTTTTACAATCGATACAATAAATGCTACAATCATAAAATGTGCTATTCTACTAGACTTGTAACTGAATAGAATTTTTTTGTGAAAAATAGCAGTGAAATTTCACACAATGAGTCAGAAATGTTTTTTTTGTGTTTTTTTATATTCATCATCCTTTCCTATATCAAAATGTTTGCTACAGATTGAAAAACACAGAAAATCTAACTCTATTCCAATTTTTTACGACGGGCAAACGTTTCAGTCTGTAAACGTGACTGACACAACATGAGGACATCAAAATTTTGGAGGAGAATTTTAGACTCAGTGTGCAAGTACCTTTAGTGTTGTAAATTTGAATGAATATCAATTATTCATGCCTTTGTCACTGTATAAAAAAGCAGTTTTTAGTCTTTTACTATATTTTTAATATCGACCATTTAACTGTTATCTATTATAACTATTATAGCTTGGATTTTCACATCTATGCCTCTCTAAACATCTAGCTAGGACATAAAACGCCTTGATTCTCAGTGGCATACATTTAGCAGTCTGTTCGCAGGTGGAGAAGTCCCAGTGGGCTTAAATGAGCATTAACTGTGAAAGCGAACTGCACCGTGGCGTACAGTCTGCAAATGTAAGGCTAAATATGGATTAAAGGAAGGGGCAGCACAGGAACCTACTCATTCTGTCATGTCAAGAAATGTTGCTGAGCGACATCATGTTTCCTGACACAAAAAACAGAGGGAGCCCCTCTCCATCTGTGAGCAGTGCTCTAACACTTCTAAAATAAAATGTGGGAAAGCCATCAGAACGCCATCTTGGGGGCTATTTGTATTTTTTCCTTTTCATCAAACATAGCGTTCGGGGTGGTTTTTGGCAGCCTTTGGACTTCATCTTTCCATCTCTTTTCCGTGATCTTTTTGGCTGTCGAGAGCATCGCTGTCCTCTTTTTAGTTCTCACTTCTCCATGGACAGATTTTCTGAGGGTTGGTGATGAAGATGTGTCATGCTGTCAGCAGATGTTCCATTTCCTGTTATGATTCCACTATTTCTGACTTTCTATCATTGGCTTGACGTGAGGGACTGAGAGCTGACTCGGCTCCAGGAACTTTCTGCCTGAGGACCTGCTGAACTTCTTAATCTGAAATTTCAGCCGGGTTTCAGGTGGCTTATGCCGCGAGAATGCTAATCGCATAAGATTAGCATGTGCCAGAAGCCAAAACTGCGAAACGTTTCATGTGTTTCTAATACTTAGCCCACTCCGGGGGCTAATGGACTTTTACGTTCTTAAAATAGTTTTTTTTACGTTTGTCAGATGGTTTTATTCAAAACAGCTTTCAGTGTATTTGACGTGCGCTGATTTCAGAACCGTGTACTAGCATAATCTTGTCTGCTTTGGAACGCTATGATAAAAATAGTAAGAGTAAAGTATGCTGTGGTTTTGAATTTAGTGATATACTGTATAGCAGTTTGTTTTTTGGAACATAAATCTATGTGAAAACAGTGATGATGACAGGAAGAGATTTACTTCAGTTCAGTTTTTTTTGAAAAATGAAATGAAACGTGTAATTAGATTATTATATTTTGTAGCTGATATTGTGTTTCCATGGTTATTGTAGTTAACTAAAACTAAATCAAAACCCTAAAAATGTGTTATCTGAAAAAAAATAACTAGTTGCATTTCTCATTTTAATTTAGTTGACCTAAAACTAAAATAAAAATAAAAATTAATTAGACATAAAAACAAAAGCTAATAAAAATGACAAAAATATTAAATTATAAACTTCTTCACTATAAATATGTAAAATGAGATACACAAAAAAAATAAGATGATTATAAAATTCAAAGTTAGGTTGAGAAGAGAATTGAATTGCCCGAGGAAAAGTCCTAGTAAACAATTATTTATTCATTGTCTGGTGCTTTTTGAAAAAAACTTATGCAAAAGAAGTGTCTCTATTTTGTGAAAGAGTTGTTGTGTGGCATCTTAGTGTTGCTCTTACCTAAGGCTTTTTTTTAGTAGTTGAGACTGGTTGAAACACAATGCAAGGCTAGCAGGACGACTCATAGATGTTTTTTTCATGTTTGAGTGTTTGGAGCTCCACGGGGCTCCCAGTGGGTTTATGAAGTAGTGGTGTTCTGCATGTGCGGCACTTTCTTGCTGTGGAAATGCTTTCCCAGACAGTTTCTCGATTTCGATTCCTTACATTTCACCTGAAGGAGAAATGCACACACATCAGCTTCGGACGGACTCTGAAATCCTGTTAGTCAACTGAGCACTGATACTCTATGGAGAATATAGAGCACATAGTGGGGCAATAGGTTAAAAACGACTGGTGACTCAGAATAGGAAGCTCTGTGCTCTGTCTCTCTGTCATGTAAACAGATAAGCACATAGGCTGAGAAAAAAACATTTCAGTAGTATAATTTGTAGTCAATATATAAGTAATATATAAGTAGTCAAATTTGTATATATATATATATGTGTATATATATATATATATATATATATATATATATATATATATATATGTGTATATATATAGGTATGTTACATTTATACGTAAAAATATTAATATTTATACACAAATTACATCATATTTTCACATACATATACATATATGTATAATACATATATATATATATATATATATATATATATATATATATATATATATATATATATATATATTTACACATACAATATATAAATATAAATATAAATATACACAGCACACACACACATAGTTTGTAAACATAAACTTTCCACTAGACTTTATTTCAGTATTAAATGAAGCAGCTAATATTTTAATTTAATTTTATTTTTTAAATAGTTTTTAATAGTTTTAGTCAACAGTAACACTGATTAAAATCCTTAAAAACACTAAATTAGTCTTTTCAAAAAAGTCAAAATGGAGTATTAAAATGAATATACATTTTTTATATGTTATGTTGTGACACCTAAATTCAGTTGTAACATTTATGATTGTTTTTAGATTGCATTATTGTACTTTTATTTTACCTAGACAAAATAGTAAAGCATAGTTTAATGTTATCCATTAATCAATTATTGGCCATGACATGAAAATAAAGGTCAATTCCCTCGTAAAGACTAACTCTTGATCATTTGAGTAAGTTGGCCTTTAACTCCTTACTTTTATTTCTAAATAAATGTTTAAATAAACACATTAGCATTTAGTCTTCATGAACTGATGTGAATATTTTATCCAAACGTTAAACAGTTCAGACTCATTGAAGTCATATGTTTGTATTTTCTAGATCTGTGATTCCACAAGTTCTTGTTTTAAAATCTAATCTATTTAATGACTTCTGATGAAAGTTTGGCTGCTGTTTGGCAGCGCACTAAAGGGACATATTAGTTTAAATCAAGCGGTACACGATAATGACCTTCACACTATTCTTGCTTCATTTTACCTTTGAATATTTTGTAACGGGAGCTTCCTTTTGTAGTTGCACTTGCTGTTTAAACACGACTCTGATGTTGGTCACACTAGGGAATGTAAATGGCAGCATTTGCAAGTCAGATCTGTACATTTGAATTTTGCATGTTAATGAAGAGACAAGGTGTTTGAAAGACCTCAACGGTCGTTTTGGAGGAGATTTGTGCGGACACGCAGCCGTCATAAACAAAAAGACGATGACAGAGAATAAGTTGGCTGGAAAATTATGCAGCAAAAGTCCTTGACTGTGAATTTTTTGCCAAAGAAGTGCATTAGAGTGCTTTAATTGATTACACTCCTTTGTTACCCTCAATGATTGTAAGTTGTATTTATCTTAAAAGCTGGGCTGAGCTGAAATGTCCCACACGTCGTTCCACAGAGGTTATCATTTTACAAAAAAAAACTACTAGGGCTCAGCCAGGCTTTGAGGAATAAATACAGAAGATGGCAAGACTCTCTCCTTCCATCTGCTAGCATAAAGATCTATTTCTTATTATTTGACTTTCTCAAAACAGATTCGATCAAAGGCGCTGTTTTATCATTCTATATGCATGGCAATCAATATTTTTTAATAGTCCAGAGCCGTCTGAATTCCTCCGTTTGGAAAAGTCCACCACTTCTTAGGAAATGCATGCTGGCAATGGCTGAGCTTTTGAAGCTGTGCACCTTTGTACTCTGCTGAACGTTTCCTCACTTATAGTGAATAATACATTGGGTGAATAACTCACTTGCTTGTGATTGCACAAGTACACAGTGCCATAACAATTGTGCACACAGTATTATATACTTGCATATTTGACATAGGCCTGTCCATCTTGATACATCAGAGAAACTGGCTTTTGCTTTAATAATGACTTATAAAATGAATCTAATTGGTATTAGATGTAAAAATGATCGGTTACTTTTCTGCTGCATGTTCTCATTAAACATTTTTATTTTTCCTGAAAAATCAGAACAATTATTTTTAATTACATGACTTGTTAAGATCAGAGATGCTCCTCGTCTGTTCATCCTGTTTCCTCAAAAAGGGACTTCTGGCTCTCTCATGGGTCAGCATTGATGAAGATGAAAGACTCATGGTGGGAAATTCATAATGAAGGCCGGTAAACAGCTCAGCTGGGTGCTTATTTTTATAGAAACTCTCATTACATGTGGTCACAAGAAAACATTTGCACTATATTAGTGACTGGAGAGCTATATAAACAACTCATTAAGATTTACTGGGCAAAAAGAGCTGATTCATCACTATGATGACTTTGTCCATCTCAAAGTGCTAAAGCCTGTCCAAACAACTTTTTGTGTGTGTGTGTGTGTACCCATGCATTCAAACATTAGGGGTCTGCAATAATTGTTTTAGGATATTTTTGATATGTTTCTTCCTCACCAAGACTCACCAATCAATAAAAACAGTAACAGTTGGAAATAATATTATAATTTAAAATAGCTATATCTTTCAAAACGAAATTTATTAGTGTGATGAAATGCTGAATGTCCAGCAGGCATTAGGCTACCTCAGTCTTCAGCGTCACATGATTTTACTCATACATACACATCACATGACGATACGAGACGATAGATCTTCCAGTTACAAAGTGCAGTATTTAAAATATAGTTCAACTTGTTATTATAACATAAAAGGTCTTTAAAGTTGTGTTTTGGGCCATTATGTGTTCTGGCACAGTATGAAATGAACTAAAACCGAAAGCACAGTATGGCAACACAATATCGAGTCTGTTTTTGCTGGGTGTCTCGAAGCGAAGTATGAAACGCCCCAAAATACTCCATCTGCCATCAGTCGTTCAACAGTGATGTTTCAAAGGGATAAGAATGCTTTTTTGTACTAAAAGAAAACAAAAAACCCTTAATTCAAACGCTTTGGCACCATGACGTCACTGTAGTGCCATTTCAGAGAATATCACTGCAGGAAAAAAAGTGTACAATCTTTGCTACAGTTCAAAGTTTTCTACATCGATTTATGCTTTGATTTGAATCAAAATAGTGCATCTTTGTGTTACGGGTTAAACGGCTGATGGCAGAAGGAGCAATCTGACGATGTCTTTCATAATTTTCTGGACCTTGCCAGTGTTACTTGGACAGTCACAAGCCTCCTGGTTTTTATTCAAAATATCTTGAATTGTGTTCTGAGGATGAATAAATCTCAAGTTTGGAAGAACGTGGGGGTAAGCGATTAATATTCAAATTATTAATATTCATTTTGGGGTGGTGTAACCCTTTGGGAAGGCAATAGCCACCAGTTAGCTTTATCTTTGCTGCAGCTTTTCAGTTTTTTTAAGCATGTTTATATATTATATTACATAAATATCACAATATTATCATATGGCGAGATTTTGATATTGTTAACATCCCTATTCGTTGTAACATCCCTAATCATTGTAATATGCTGATTTGGTGGTCAAAAAACAAAAACACTCTCAAAACAGTGCTGCTTTAATATTTTTTGCATTTGTTTGAAATATAAACCGTTGATGTAAAAGTCTTCGCTTTTGATCAATGTGCTGCAAGAGAAGTATAGTATGTTTTTTTTTGACGTTAATATATAATTTAATGTAAATATGGCGTATATTGAAGGTATTTTATATCTATATAACATATTTTTATACAGTGTGGGCTGAGACTCTTCCGGGAGTAATGTACAGAAGGGTCTCCTATTTTGTGAAAGTAACATGATCGGCTTTGAGCCAATAATCTGAACAGAAAGGCTTTGAGCGTCAAAACATGGCACTTCCCTGTAGCTCTTTTATTTAGCCAACTTTAGAAATAGCCGTTTCATTGGCATGCTTCTACCTGCAGATGGGAAAAAAACAGAAGCAGAAACTAAACATGTCTCGGCCCAAATTGAAACCGCTATCCAAGTTCTGAATGGTGCTATTAGCGATAATGACATAATTATTGGCTCTAGTTGGTAAAACAGATACCTTTGTGAACGCACACTGCGAACAAATTATCACCCTTCCTACACATCTTTAAAAATGTATAAGAGTCTCAGGCTGCAGGGCCAATGACTTGATAAATTCAGTTTCTTTTTAGCACATCTTAGACTATGTGTTGAAAGAAAATACTTGTGTTTCTCCACAATGGATGTCATGAATGCTTTTCGTGCATATGTCTCATTAAACATATGCAATAAACGTAAATGCATAAGTGCAGCAAGTGTTTGTGGATCAAAACAAATAAGACATACTTCGATACACTGTAGTTGATTTACTGTCTGACTCCTAATTACATGTGTGATGAAGCAGAACTCATATGGCAATTAATCACACTGTTTAAAAAAATTGTCTGACTGGCATTTCTTGCGTGCCAGAAGCGTTCTGTTTTTTAATCTGCTCTGTTAGGTGTGTGCGTCGCTGCATATGGCCATCTGAGAGCATTTCTCAGCAGCCGTCTGTGTAGTTGGATAGCTAGTTCTGGGAAGGCCCCCGTAAGGAACTGATGGACCATTACATCACAACAGCCTCAGACTGTCAGCACTCACAATAAAATATATTTCAGTCCAACCGAGTTTCTAGACGTGATATTAGTCCCCTGCTATGTTTGTATCGTGACTGATTTGTGTCCAAAAAACTTGAGTTTTCTTTACTCTCTTGCTCCTTTCCCCTTTTGTAGTTTTGCCTACCTGCTTCTACCCACAAGTGTGCAGAAGATTTTACAGTAAAGTTGTATTTCTTGATCAGAATTCTGTTTCACCTTTTTCTAGTGCAAAAAGTGGCAGGGGTGCAAAATTGTTAAATATATTTTTAGTTCTGTCAAATGATTAATCGCAATATTTACATGCATGCATAAATTTTAAAAAATGTTATGTTATATATATTAAATAAATGTAAACATTTTGGTTGTGATTGATCACGATTACGTTTGACAGCACTATATATATCATGTATATTTAGTAATATATATAAATTACATATGTACATATTTGTGTGTAAAATAATTTAAATATGTGCACATGTATGTTTTGTGTATATATATTTTGTGTATATGTATATCTATATGTACACATACTAATTAGAACTTATAATACGTTTATTAAGCCGTTTTAAGAAACTCATTGTTCTTAATTATGTACTATATAAATTTCTATAGTTTATTTATAATAATATGTCTTAGATTGTGCAAGATTGTGCAAGTGCCCATTTACCAGGCCTGCATTACATCAGGAAACCCGAAAGACTTTATCCATCACAATAATACAAAATTACGACTAATCTGTTTCTCGCAGCATCTCACAATTTTGCATCATGATCCAATCTATGAGCACAAGTAATATGGTTTTGCGTTTAAAACCTAGCTCACCAGTTTAAGCTTGTGAACCCGAGCGTGAACCCAAAGCCATCAGAAGCATAAACATTTGTTCTTTCCATGCACATAACCTACATGCCAGTTTACTTGCTAACTCGCGTGCATTGAAGTCGTTTGGAGAACATCCTCTTTGGAATTGTTTGGTCTGTAGACAATTTCACACAGGCTTGACTCTGCTCCAGCAAAGCTATAATCTTGTTGCGATCATGCTATGCTGTCTGTTTCTCTGTGTGACTTGGCTGAGAGAGAGAGAGACGGAGACGGGGAGAATCTGCTGACAGAAGGAAATGGGGGATCAAAGTAGGATTCCGTCCTAAAAAAATTCCAGAGGGAAATGCGCACACTTTTGATCTTAACAACAGACGCGTAATGCTAACATGACTGAATGTTTGAGTGTGAAAAGAGAAATGTGTTCTAGTGAGAACAGAGTCGTGATACAGTTGACTTGATGTGAACAGACACTTAAATGAGTCCACGAGGAGCATATGTTTAACTTTGGAGGAGCTTTGTGCTTTTACCAAGCCTTAATTCATAATCATATAATCCTAATAAACCTTTATCTATTTATTTATTTATTTTGGATGGTTTTGACTATAATATTAGTATAAAGTGGGTGTTTCTTCAAATAGGCAGTTTTGGCTCTGTGGACTTTTAGAAAATGAACTATTAGAACAAAAATGTCTAGACTAGTTGAATACTACCGTACATACATCACAGTAGAACTGCCATTTTTAATATATTCATTCCTATTTATATCTGAAATAAATTCCTCTCAAACAGTCTCAAAAATTTGTGAAATCTGTGGAAATGTCTAATTTCATTGCTAGCATTTTATGTATTTTAACATATTACCGGATAATACCGTTTCACACTTTTTTTTGCATAATCTGACACACTCACCTTGAGTTTTTTTTGTTTCTTTATCTCATATTTTATCTCAGCTCATGACTTTTATATTTCACTATTTGTCAATCAAGCGGCACATAATAATCAAATAACGAAATCAAATCATCAGTAGGATTTCTGAAGGATCACTGAAGACTGGCATAACAGGAATAAAAAACATTATCAGACATATTTTATTGTTCTATTTAAAATAACAATAATATTTCAGAATATTAACCAAATTAACCAAAAAAATTTACTTTATTTTTAAACTTTAAAATTATTTTTTATGCTCCTCTATGTAATTGATACTTAAACAGTTGTATCCCAAGAAAGTTTGCACATTTATTCTTACCTAATATATGAACATTTTGCTTTTTTAATAGTCTTGTTTGACCCATGCAAAATAAACAACAAAGTACATCTGTATCGAGTTTTGGCTATAATGCAATCATAAAATCCTTTGAACGCTTACATCTATAGCAGGTCCACTGGTGCATAAACAACATGTTTCAGCTTTAAACAAAGCCTTATAAAAGTTTTCTCACTCATAATATTACCAAAGACACAACTGTGCCCTTTAAAAACTATATAAGCCGATCTGCCACTGGAATATAAAAGCTCGAATTCTACATCTGTGTATCTGCCAACCCACAGACAGGACCAGCTGTTGTCACAAAGCCTGTTTTTTAATTTTTTTTATTTTAGTTTGATGAGAACAGGGCACCCTGTGGAAGATGCTCCGTTTCGGAGTTTCTTTCATGAGAATGTCCCACTCGCTCCTGATTTGGCAGTCCATTGTAACGTCTTACTGTCGTCTTGTGTTTTACTGTGACCGTCCCTGTCCGTGGTCCTGAATACGACGCTGTGGAGAAGAGATAGCGCTGTGCTTGGCTGAGCTGCAAGGGTGAATCACTGTGACAATGCACCGTGACTGAAAGCCCACTCAGCTCCGTCCCACATGCCTGTGCAGACAAGACTGTCTCTCCCTGGGTCTCTGCCCAGAGAACTGACTCAAATCAGACACAATCCAGGAAAGCTTTTCGAAAGGCGGACAGCTGCTTGTTGCTTTTGTGCTAGGCTCTCTGTTGTGGGATATAGGATATATAGTGAGTTGATAGATGAGGTATAAATAGAGTAACTATACAGAAATGTGCGCAGAGAGCCCTTTTAATGCACAAGCAAATGTTCTTGTATGTCCTTTTTAGCTCCCTTGAGGTTGACTTTAAACCTCTGTTTGATGTGCCAGTTACGAGAGACTAGTACTGTGAATACTAAATTCACATTCATGCATTGTATGACAAGAAGCTCCTTTATTTAGCGAGTACGCCTTGTCAGAGGTAAAAATGATTAACTCACACGAATGCAGATGGCGCGAAAGAAAACGATGTCTGACAGAAGTCGATGAGCCAAATAAAGTGCGCAAAGGACGCGTGCCTTAATTGGTATCGTCTTCATACGCCACATGATTCATATGATTTTCCAGTCTTCGTCTCTTTTTAAATG
Organism: Puntigrus tetrazona; assembly: GCF_018831695.1. NCBI lineage: Eukaryota > Metazoa > Chordata > Actinopteri > Cypriniformes > Cyprinidae > Puntigrus > Puntigrus tetrazona. The sequence continues at coordinate 8,640,049 of NC_056719.1, read as the reverse complement.
GGTCATGGCAGGCATTTCTGCATGGTCCTAAAAAATTATCTGTTCCGATTTTGCAGTTTTCTGAAAAAAATCATCTCTTAATTCAACGTTTTAGAAAGTGTCACATTTTAAAAACGTATCACTGTTTTCACGAAAATATTAAGCAGCACAACTGCTGGATGCCGGTATCGATATAGCAAAATTGAAAAAAAAAACATTTCTTGGGCAACAAAGAACGATCACGTGAAAATAAAGACCGGTATAATGATAATGAAAATTCAGCTTTGCAAGCACCGGAATAAATTACATTTGAAATATATAAAACGGGACTGGCCATCTGTAGACGTGTGAATGATAATTTCCACAACGCGTGTACAATAATTATCAAAAGTCATATATGTTATAGTTTAAATTACACTGTTATTCACAGTATTCACTTCGGTATTCTAACCTTTGACTGAACGGCAACGTGAAATAGCAGTTTAAGACTTTCAAGAGCAGACTTTGAGTGAAAATACACCCTTAACCCAATTAAGCCAATCTGTTCCTGTACAGCTGGGTAGAGCAAATGTAAAAACAGCGGAAGGCATTGCTCTCCTTAAATTCATTTTCATCATTTGGTCTGACAGACTTTTTCTCAAATCATCCATCTGTTTTCTATGGAGCGAAAGATGACGAACAGCTCGGTACCTGTCTGGGATGTTCAGTTTGCCACTTTCTACAAAATCCGACAACGCTTAATATATTCAAAGGGCGCAGGACAGATGAAGGTGAGCTTACAAATCAAACCAATCAAATTAAGCACACCAAGACCTAGTTTGTAAAGAATTACCCAACAGCGAAACATATTCATAATATTACCACTGTTATTGTGTTAGCAAGTGACTGATATACAATGGTGCCCAAAGTCTGAGTTCGTATCAAATGAAGATAAAGAACAAGATGCGCTCTGAATCTCAAATCATTAACATGTGGGGTTCGTGTCAGATTGATGGCAGCTGTCATAAAACTAGACGTTTTGAAATTGATGTTTCATTTTTAATTTGGCTTTCACTTAAGTTGTTACGCTGATAATACTTTTTGTAATTAAAAAAGTTTTTTCGTTTTTTTTGCACGGCAAAATATTGGTGTTTTATCTTTTGCTGTAGATCATAAAGACTAAGAAGAGGGAAGGTTAGCAGGAGCTCAGCGCTGTTTCTGAAGCCCAGCCTACAGGCTCACAGCTGGGAGGCGCTTCTGCTCTGCTCTGGGCATTTCTTGGAGGAGTCAGTGGTGCGTTCACATACACACAAACACACACACAAACTCACTGAAAGTCAGGAATAGTTTAGCAGAAAAGAGGTCTGAGCTTTAATGCGCAGGATGCCTGTAGCGCTGTACAGCAAGAGCTAATTAGGCTTCAAAATTTGAAAAAACACTAAAGACTCAAGTTCAAGTTACCCTGTGGTCACTTTTAAAATCTTAGTTTGCATCTGACCGTTCAAAAGGTTAATGAGGGGCTCAACTTTAACGCATAGGAAATATTTCTCACATTTAACATTTTTTTAAGCTGAATATTCCAGTGAAACCCAACTGACAGTGTGCGTAGCATCATTTTGATTATATCATATTTTGATAATAATTAGCTTGTCCTTTTGTTTTTTGAAAAAGTTTACCGTGGAACTCTTGCAATGGGAATGAATATGACCAATAGTTAGTAGTACAAATTACTGCAGTGATGATGGTCATGCTGCTTTCCTCAACAAAAAATAGAAAAGTCGGCTCTGTGATCAACCAAAGTTTATGATTCTTACATGTTTTGCTCATAATGATAATGTGTACATTGTAAAAAATGATTGTAAAAAAACTCTTAATATGCTACAGCAAAATTTTGTGGTAGTATATAGTTTTTGGAACTAAAAAAAAGTAAAGTGGCTAATTTGAAGCCTAATAAATGAATAAATAAATTGCAGCTAAACGTAGTCATTAAGCAAACCACACCATAGTCACATGACCTCAACGTCTCTGCTTCTGCCAATGTTTTATTCTGTAAAACATTAGTGTAATTTTAGCTGTAAAATACTGTTAAGATGCTACAGAAACAAAAACTGTTATAAAAAGGAACAAATCAGTGTAGAATTTACAGTCAAAATCAGTATTTACTCAATATTTTGTTAAAAATAAAAAGTAATGCTCTCTATTAGTTTCTGTTATAAGTTATGTTTTATAATACATCTTCTGTTGTTTAATGAATATGCATTGCATTATTCATGTGTCATGTGTGTTACCATGATTATGTTTTGCCCCTTTGACTCTTTGTGTGGCTTTCTCTTTTAACGGCTGTATTATTAAGGTGGTTTTCAATATATGTTAAAGGTACGAAACAGATTTAGTTCCTGTACATGACTACATGCATGACACTGTATTGGAGCTTGCTTACAGTAATGGCTCTCTGGAAGTGTAATTAACTTCAAAGCATGCTTCCTAAAGCTGCTTAATTAGAAGTTCTCTGGAATGCAGAACTATCAGGAATAAAACTGCTGAGGATGAAGAGATTAGAAAGAAAATCATGATTGGGGAAGGAGAAGCACATGACAGATGATCTATAGATTTAATGACCTGATTATACAACACATGCTCCAATTAAACTGATTAGGCCACAGAAGGCTTGTTTAATCACTTAATTTTTCTACAGTTTGGAGGAATTTGCTAGATCAAAGTGTGTGGTCTTTCTCTAATATGTAACGGGAGGTTATGGGGTGGATAACATAACCTGTGCGACTGTTATTTTAGTTAACAACGCTAAGCTGTGAGGTTGCATATAGCGCTACATTGTGCATTAATGGCCCGTTTTAGGTAACTGTCAACAATTATTTCCATCAGCTTTTAGAGCTAATTATAGGCTTCATTTTGTCCTCATTTTTTGTACTGCGTGTGTGTGTGTGTGTGTGTGTGTGTGCTCTGACAGTAACTTTATAGTTCTTTTAGAATAAAGATGGTTTGGGATAGCAAATGAACTGTCAGAATTCTCTGTTGAAGACTGCGGAAGTGTCACACCAACTCAAACATAGCTACCCCTTCAAACTTCAAACTTCGATTTTTCATGCAATGAAAATGCATAAATATTTATTCATTTACATGAGGGCGAAAACAATTTTTTCCTTCGAACATAAATATGTAAAATTAAGAAAAAACGAGGGAATAAATAGGCGCAAAAAAAGTTATCTTGTTCATGAACAACGAAAACACACTGTAGCGCAACGTAATGCAATAAATAAATAAATAAAAATTGCTGAATAGGGGCTGGACTTGTTTGTGATGTCTGAACAGTGTTTCTGACAATAGCTGAGACAACACATGGCCTAAATAAGTGAAGGAACCGAGCTTATGCTGTGTTGATCTTGTTTCTATTCTGTTTGCATTCTGCACTGCTGAGCATGCAAATTGAATTAGATTAAACACAAGCCATAAGGACACACGGAAGCTCCTCGGTGTCCTAAAAGTTCTTAAACCACACTCAAATGCATAATATTTTCACTTTTATGCTGTTTTTAGTAGAATAAAAGCCTGTTTCTTCAGTCTAGGATTGGTTTAATTATACAAATGCTGATACCAAAACCATACTTCTCTCTTTTTGCTATTAATAACCTAATATAAAAGATGCAATATGATGCAGTAGCTAAAATGTGGCCTGTATCTGAATCTGCTCTGCAGCTCCTATTCGTTGTATGTGAACTCTAATGCATAATGCATTCACACACTTGCATTATCTGTTTTGTAAGCACCACTAAAGTTTTTGTGGCACCGCCGATGCATGAAGAAAGCTCTTCAAGACACACTTCACCCATAATGTGTACTACCTCCCCAGCAGACTGGATGGCAATGTTGCTCTGCATTTTTTATTGTTATGGAAGTTTCTCGTCGGTCTCTCTCCTTTTTTTGCTTGCGCAACTCTGCATTTTGTTGCTTCGTGAATAAAATAACATTAAAAAAACATCACCTCAACATGGCCTTCATCCTCTGGTTTCAGCTGAGAAACACATTACTAATTGTCAGATTACAAATTATTCATCACATTATTTAATGCATTATGCATTAGATATGCAAGGCTAGCAGAAGTTGTGGAGAGGAACCGAGGAGAGGGGGGGGGGTACGGAGCTTTGACTGTAGGTGTACCCGAACCCATCTCTCGCTTGGACAGGGCTGACAGCTTCGCTGGAGGAGGCTGGAGAACTAAGCATAAAAACACTCTCAGTAGTGCCATTGCTGGCTTTCTAATTGGCCTTACTGACAGATCCTGAAAGTTGCAGCCATCCCATGAGCAAAGCCTCCTGCTTGTCAATGGCCTCCAATCAACTAATAAAGCTAGAAATAGCCAAGCCCTTTCACCTTTATAAATGTCCTTCCGTCTAAGCTGTAGCACTTCTTTAATTGAATCTGAAATATACATGATTGTCCGTATAACTCTCCAATTACGTGTCATGAAGGATGAGCTGCGGAACGGTTGTCATGTGAACTTTTGAACGTTGAAGCTAGTAAAACCCGTGACACTACCTGTTTTGCAACGTCCTCTTAAAATGCCATGCTTTGTGCTAATGGTCAAGAAATATTATTTTGACCTTTATAAAACAGTACCGCATGCTGTATATGTGTAAGTATGGGTGAGTCTTATAAACCTGTCAACATACCTTACTGAGTGATTCTTTTATTTTATTTTATTTCTGAAAATAAAAAATAAATACAAAAAATGGTAAAGATCCTAAAAATAAGCAGCCATCCATCCACCTATCATAGGGCTTTCTTTATGCAATTAATAAATTAAATAAACGCACTAAAAAAAGGTGATTCATTGAAAAAATTGTGTTTATTTTATGTTATTTTATTTGAGTTATTTTCTTCCTTAGGTGGAACAAATGCTTATTTGTCATGAAAAGAATACATGAATATAAGCAAGCTGAATGGTTCTAAAAATTCATTCATTCATCCATCTTACGGCTTTTTAATGCATTAAATAAAAGCTCATTTGAAGAATGTTAATAACCAAACAGTCCATAGTAGCCCTTGACTTTCATAATATTAGCAATCAACCTAAAACTTACAATTTTCTCCAATCTACTTTGTTCATGCAATACAATTATATACAATATGATAATTAATGAAGCTTCTGCCGTCTCTTTTCATTTCTTCTTTTTTTGGAGGCATGTTTTCTGACAGGCGTTGTGATATTCACCCTAATGTTGTCTGCTCAGCCCTTGTTCCTGCCAGCAAACCGCACCTGGTCATGTCATGCCAATATGTTCTTCATTTAAACTTGCATTAATAAGCAGTGGGTGAGTTATTAAGAACACATAGCAATTAGTGAAAGTCCAAAGCAGAAGCAGTTTTGGCTAATCATTTTTTAATACGATCCATCATTCATTGAATTAACCGAGCTGCAATCTCAACGCTGAGGAAAACGCTGACTCTCCCAACGCAGTATTAATTGGGCTCCAGTGAAATGCGATGAGCATTTGGGCTTTTCGACTCCAACTGGCAGTTTTGTAGCATCGCTTTGTAATATTTGTTTCAGGCTGCCGTGTTCTTCAGGGACGCAGTGGGGGTGAAAGTCATCACAGCTTTGCTTTTTTCGTCCGTTGTTGATATGTTTCTTTCCCTACCACGCTAACAAATGTTGATTCAACCTTCAAACTAAACAAAATAACGTAGGTTCACGGAGGGCAAGTCAAACTGCTTCTGTCCTCGCATTCCTCCACATGCAGTACACGAGTCTGTCGGCCCCTGATGTGTTGTGCTTGTGCTCCTGCACTTCACAGTATGTTTGTGGACCCATAAAGCTGAGAGTCATTACAACCCCCCCAACGAACCCACAAAAGAGCTGCTCAGTTGCTATGACAACGGAAATAAAAGCAATTAAGGATGATTTAAGTAGGAAAGGCAGATCCAAGTTTGCACATAGCCCTCTCAGTTCTGCTAGGCATTCATGTGATCCTTTATCCACGCTTATCTCTTTGTGCGTTATCCCGTTTAACAAGACTAAAGTGCTGACAAATGAACAAGCCTAGTGCTTTGGGTTGCCTTGAGCAATGATAAAAGCAGAATGTAATGACTTAATGAAGAATTAAATGATACATGTGAAAATAATGCTGACTGTCTTTTTCTTTCTGCTAAACCTTGTGTGTTCATTTTGAGCCTGATTTCAGCACCTCTGTTGTTATTTTGCCAAAACATGAATATAAATCCGCTGAAATGTTCTCTTAATTTAAAGGGTTAGCTCACCCCAAAATTAAACTTCTGTCATTAATTACTCACCCTCAGGCCGTTCCAAACCCGTAAGACATTCATTTATCTTTAGAACACAAATTAAGATATTTTGGGGGAAATCAGAGAGCCATCTGACCCTTCATAGGCAGCAACACAGCTGAATTGTTCCCAGCTATATCCCAGTTCCCATTATATATTATATAGCAGTGGCTCAACTTCAGTTTTGCCAGGTCACTAGAATTTTATTAACACAGAATTAGTAACTAGTAATTAGTAATTAGTAAGTCTTCTTCCCAGAGTTAAAGAGTACAAGCCATGTTAAAGAGTATCACAACGCATGCTTCCCACCGAACGCAAACAACGCTAATTACGTCAAATGCGTCCTTAAGGTAATATCCAAAATGGTGGGGGAGAAGAATGGAGTAAATTATGTTTTTTTTTTTGCGCAAAAAAAAGTTTTCTAGTATCGCTGCAAAAGTTGAGCCACTGATTTAACTAAAAAATACCAAAGATGAATGAAGGTCTTAGGGGTTTGAAAAGTAATGATGGGGTGAACTAACGTCAGCCAATCACTCCGTTCAATACATTAGCCAATCAGGAAATTTCTGTACTTCTGTTTTTTAATGTATTCAGGTTTGCTGTTATCGGACTGGTTGACATGCCAGGAATTAGATGTCATGTGATTTAAAGGATATAAGTTGGTTTTGAAAGTTAGCAAAATGACAGAACTGGCTTACGGCACCTTTAAACCTGAACAGTCAGATTCATTCCCCGTGTTACATAGAATGACACCTGCTACAATAATGCTGACAAAGCTGCATCCGTCTCATTCCATCAGCCACTTAATTTGATGTTCTTACTCCCCTGTTAAGTACACTGTCATCTCTGCTCGCTTGTAAAGATTAGCTAAATATTTCCAAGGATGTGCAGTATGCACGGGGAATTCCAATGGGAAACCAGAGCATTTAACACAGGAAGATGCTGAGTTTACTGACAAACATGACCTATTTTAGTTACTGCACTCATGCTAGCATGGCCTGTTCATTATGACGGCCTATTCTCCTATAGTAAGCAAAATTTGTGTAGGATTTACTTTAAACCAAGGAAATGCCAAGTACACAGAATTAAATGTGAGATTTTTAAGTATAAAAAGAATCATTCTGACTTAGTATTTTATTACATTATTATTATTTTGCTGCAGATATTACAGTATTTAATAAATTCTTTGACTCTGCACATGATCTCATAAAAGTAATCGTTTTACAAACTTCTTCCTGTCCTTATGTATTTTACTTCCCTCTCTTTAAATGAAAATAAACTTTAGTGTGCATTAACTGCAAGAAATACAGAAATACATGCTTAGTTTGACATGTTTAACTTTATTATTTGAATTAATTTAGTGTCTGAAACACCAGGTAACTGAACAGAGTTCACAGTTTAATTTAATATTACGAAAACCCATTTCCAGCGCTCAGTCAGCTGAATTAACTTCAGCTAAATAATTATTTTGAGTGCAGAGAACAAAACACAAAATGTAAAACATGTTTCTCATAGTGGTAATTCAACTTTTTTTTTTTTTAGCTCTTTTTGGGTCAAACACTTGCCCTTGACGTTTATGAAAACAGAGCATGACAGTTAAGACACTGGCCAAATTAATATGAAAGGAATGACGTCTTTTTTCCCCCGTCTATCCACAGAGCTTTGTTCTGTAATGATGGTAATGGCTTCAGTGCTTCCTGTCGAAAGACCTCTAGCTTCCCAGTCTGACTTTCAAAGGTGAAAAGCTTTTAAGGTATAATGGAAACGCAAATGTAACTTCCAGTGCTGCTGAATTAGCTATGCCTCATCACCTTTAACAACTAATGGGGGAAAAACGACCTGAACTAAGGGCTTTACCTGGGCTCAAATGGTTCTTTCTTTGAGAGCACTCCCCTTTAAAACAACAAGCGCAAAATCAAGGCTTCTGTAATAGTAACTGTCAACTAACCTGAGGTTGTGTTGCATTATTCACTCACTAAATATTTAATTCACTTGTACCTTTATGTCATAGAACTGCTGTGAACTTTGGATTAAATCACTATACATAGAGCTGTGAATGCGGGATACCTCTGGTTGTTTATTCTCATGGATAATCCAATACGGCTCCGGTGGTGTTTTATTCATTAGCGTTCCTTAGAATCAATTGATTTGATTACTTCGACAGGTCAATTTGATTCGGATGACTTTTCAGAAGACGTCTGACTGCCTAAAGATGGCTAAACCAAATAAAGCTCTTTTCTAGACAGCCAGGAGATCGGGATGCTGTCAGGAAAAAGCTGATTGCGCATTTCTCTCTTCTAGCTCTGGTTCACAGGTATTTGAATGAAGATTAGCAGAATCACAAAGCTTGGTGGATTTAAGCTCTCTGACTGTACATATTCTTAGCTGATTTGCTAAGATCTGAGGTATCCCCAGATTTTCTCTGAGGGGAAAATCAAAGAGCAGCAGTAAAATTGGTGCCAGCGCTTACAAGAATAACCAGAGGATATAATATTGACGCTGATGTGAGCTAGTTAATGCTTTGAGCTGAAAAAAAATGCAATGTTTATTACGTAAAACTAATTAGTAGACTTAGGTAGGGAAGGTAGAATGTTCACATACTTGTATTCTATACTCAGTATGTCTGTTGAGGAACCATCAAAATAAAGTGTTGTTAGAATATATTAATAATACTCTAATGAAGGCTTGACATGCAGTTGCAGAGTTACTTAACAAACAGCTGTCTAAAGGGTACTATCAAATTGATTATATATATATATATATATATATATATATATATATATATATATATATATATATATATATATAAAAGAAAATGTTCAAAACAAACGTGTCATATTACACATTCATCTGATCTGATATCTGATCTTATGGCTGTATGAGAAAAATGGTATTGTTATTATTATTTCTGGTATTTGTCCACTTTAAGTAAAGTAACATAAGTAAAATGGCAATTCATGAGACTTATAATGCGTTATAACTATGAGAAATAAAATCCATTGCAACTTAAGTGGATGAACACATTAAAACAGTTTTTATGAATATTCATGAGATGATAAAACATATGATACAGTAATTTATAATGCATTATGCATTCATTATAATGCCTTAAGAGTACCCTTATAATGTATTATAAATAAGTGTTACAGATCTTAATCTTTTATCAAGAATTACTAAAATACATATATATATATATATATATACAAAACATATTAACTTTATATTGCATTATATATTATATATTATTGTTTAGTGACATATAGTGTTACATACAGTCAAAATATGTATTTGCTATTTTTTTATGGTAAAGTTCTGACAACCACTGCTAGTCAGTATTTTATATTCTATGCATTTAACAAACAAGCAAACCAACCAATAAATACATAAATAAATATTGCAATGTGTGCTAAAAATGACATGTACAATATGATGTGCAATGGCTTCCAGTTTTTAATGTGTTTATAAATGAAGTAAATACACTCCTAATGCCAACTCAAAACCCCTAAAGAAGACACAAGATGATTATCGCTTTTTTTTTGCAGTGGACACTCTCCTCAAACAAAGCTAATTAAATTCTGAAGCCACCCAGTTTAGAAACTGCAGAACATGCACTCAAGCAAACCTCACTTATTTTATTTACAACATTAATGTTTTATTTATGGATATTCAATAATTCATCCTTTTTTTGTTTCAGCTAACTTGCAGCAACTCATGTTCCTGATTCCCATAAGGCATTTTCTTGGCACTTGCCGGTGCAACACAATAAACCATGGGAATAGTAGAGGAGTTCCTCCTTCTGTTGGTACGCCAAGGGGGACTGGAGCTCCACCACACTGTAATTGGTCCGTGTCATGGATGTTAATGTCATTACATCCTGTAGATGATGAAGCCATTTGTGCTGTATTAATTATATAGGGCTATGTCACTGTTAATGTAATCTAATCTCAGTGGACAGCACTCATATTCAGCCCAATTTTATGATTATATTAAACCGCTGTAGTTTAAGAGCATATTCAAATAACTAAGAATAGAAAATATAGAAAAAAAGTGTAGTAACTACTTAGAGGTGCACAATCATTTATCATAAAATGTAAAGTAAAATGAAATGTATTTAGCATAGGTGAAATCATGGAACATATTGTATTTGATAGTTTTTACTCATGCAATTCAGAAAGTGCTGACAGTTTCAGTTTGCAATGCATTACAGTACATGTAATATAGATGTGAATACAAGAGACATTTATAGGTAGTTTAGGTGCAACCTGTGCGATGCTATGCCTTAGGTTGCATATCATTATTTTACTTCATGTGTGTTTTACGGACTCTGCTGTGATTTAATTCTAAAAGAAAATGTGTTTCATGAAAATTAATGACGGGTCAGGGTTATTGTTCGAGGCTGAGAGTGAGTGAACCTTAAAGAAATTGTCCTCTATTACAGTAGTTTTCAAACTTATTCCCGGGGACCCGCAGTCTCCCTAATTTACACACCTGATTGTAATCGTCAGCTCATTAGGAAAGAGCTCCATGAACTCAAATGAGTTAGTCAGATAAGAATGACATGCAAAATGTGCAGAGCTGTGGGTCCCAGGGAACACGGTTGAAAACCACTGCTCTATTACATAGCTATGTTGGGCAGAATTAGAGTTTTTTCTTAAATTTAAACATCAGGCATTGGGACTGTGTGACATCATTCTTATACTCATTCTTATTCTTATCATATGAAACTAATTTATTATCATTTGAGCATATGCATATATGCTCAATGCATAATATTAGACTATAATCCATTTTACAGAATATATTTAATTACAGAAATATGTTATAATACAAGAATACGTTGAGGTGTTAATCATGTGTAATTAAAACATTTCAGCACGTTTTACTTTAATGGCTGCTAGGCTGCTTGACATCAAAGATTTTATTGTAATGAAATTATTATGCAATTTTTTAACGTGCTCACCAACATGAAATATTTTCCTTGCGCATTTTTAAACCTTTTGTCTCAGATATTTATATTTACCATTGACCCATATACAGAAATATACGCCGTGTTTAAATCGCTGTTTGTTTTCTTGTCGAATAACGTCGTTTGCACCGACAGTGCCAATTTATTTCCTGCAGCTCGTAAGCTTTATCACACTTAAGGCTTCTATTTTATGCTCTTAATGTAGATATTTGAATGTGGGCGCATTTTATAGCTGCACAGCATAACAATCGGAGAAATCAAGCGGCTCTAAAATGGTACAGTCTGCGCACGGCTTCAAGTTTACCCAGTTATTTGCTCTTCTGCTCCGAGTAGAGTAACGACCTACCGGGAGCGCGCGGTGATGGTGTTAAGGAAGCGATCAAGATCCGCGTTTTCTTTCTTCTGCTGACACTACAGAGAGTGTGTTCATTGTAAGTAGGGCTGTCAGAGACACGCTCATTCAGTCACCCACCGGTATTACTAACAGGACTGACTGGGATTCACTGCGCTCTGCTGGCTCCGCGTTAACGCTATGGGCTCAGTGTGAGTGAAGAGACAAAGACTTTGGGATATACATACATGCATACATATATGTTTGGCATTTGGCTTTTTGTCAGTTTCTCAAATGCAAACGGAAATATGTGGCAAAGCTTCGTCTTACTCTTAACCGGTTTGCTTGGGTTGTGTTCATGTTCAAGTTTCCCAAGTAACATCAACATAGGTAAGTGCTCAGCGGCTATTGTTTATAACCGTGCCCTGACAGTGATTTAAAGTTTCCGTCGAACGGGATGAGGTACAGTTAGCCATTTGGGTTTAAATACATTCCGTTGTACGCGTTATTGTTCCTGAATGACTTTATTGTAATCTCGACAGGAGGTTTGTTTCCAACCGACTCCCATGAATACGACGTGTTCCGTTTCGCGCTCTCTCAACACAACGATGTTCCTAAACTGGTACCACAAGTGGACATGGTGGACACGGGGAGCAGCTTTGCCATGACATACGCCTGTAAGTTGTGTATTAACGTATCTCTCAGAGGTCTGTTACTCTTCCCAAAACCAAACCTCTGCAGTGCGCACGACCTGTTTCCATCACGCTTGTTGCTTTGCTGGATTTCCGTACGACTCTGTACATGATGATTTTTTTTTTTTTTTTTTTTTTTTTACCAGCGAAACAGTGTAGGCTTAGCGAAGTAGGAGAACCTCAGACATTTTGTTGCTGTAAACGTGCCTTCACTTATACAGTCTTAAGCCCAGATGGATTACTGTCAAGAATAACGTCAAGATGTCAGGTGGAACTGCAAAGCTGGCAAAACGTCTTAGAATACCTGAGATTGAATTTGACACAAGCCAGTTGGTGGGTTTTCGCATTTACAAATGCATCTTTTACCACAGAGGTTTGTTTAATTTAATTCCCTTCATGGCCACGTGTCCGTTTACAAAACACATTATGCATCCTTCATGCAATAAATACATTTTAAATCATATTAGAAAAAAATTGCAATAAAATATCTTGTTAACTGTAATCTTAACGTATACAGTTAAAACATATTAGGTTTAACAAGACGAGCATGTATTTTTGCTGTATTTTTTTGCATATATATTGTTATGGTGCAAAACAAAATAATATTTAGCAAGTCAATACGTTTACTGGAAGTCACTGTGTGGTGATTATTTTATTCAAATAGTTACGCATCTCCGTTATATGTAAGGATGTGCATTTTATTTTGCATATTGCTGCCTCTGTTTGGTTTATTTTTTTTGAGATGTTGAAAGGCTGCCTGAAGCAACATCACAACCTTTTTTCTGCAAATGTATGGCACCACAGTTGTTACATTTTACATGTTTTTTTCACAGTGTATTTACAGATTTGACAGCATATTTTCCGCCATGAGATAGAATATGAAATGCATCCTTTACATTGCTAATATGAACATATTTAGACGAGCCGAACAGAGAAAACATCCTCATCCCTAGCTCAGCTGGCTGTCAGTCACAAATGTTGCCCTTTGATGTCTGAGATTGACACAGACAACCTTTCCATGTTTTTGTTCAACCCTGCCAGCGACGTACAACACTGTATAATGCTTAGCATGCAAGCAGCTTTTGATGAAGAGATTTCAGATGTTTGAGATATTTCGACACTAGCACAGTAGACTGATCTTCCTGAAAAGTTCATATGTGCTATAGTCTTTCCCAGATGAGTGCATGTGACAAACCTCTCTCATGTACACATCAGTGGTGCCCTTTTAAGTCTCAGTGCCTAAAAGCAGAGTAGGCTGTTTACTGGAGGCTGAGCAGAGAAACTGGGGCTGGAGCAATGTTTTCCATTTTAGGGGACTCCTCAGGGCATTTTTATAGGGTGACACCGGAGAGGGTCTTATTAGAGGGAGGTTATCAAAGGAAAGTTTAACACACAAAGTAAAGGCTGAGTCTGTATGTTCTTGTCACAGGGAAGTGTGAAAGTAATTATATGGAGCTAATTACATCTGCAGAGAGTTTGCTCATCAGGGCGATTGTGCATGGCTGCTGTCTTATCCTCTAATCGCTACATACACCTTCCCAGAACAAAACCTGAGATCACTAGAGCAGTTTGCGTGTCAGGAGGGGCAACAAAATTCAGTTTGATGATAATTTGATCATTTTTCTCTTTTGCTGGAAGAACAGACCAGAATTAGAGAACGATCAATGGGGTTTAAAGAAACATAACAAAAGAAAATCAGCGTTTTTGTCACTTGATTGATATGTTCAGGAGAGCTGTGTCTTAATTTTGTGCTTTTAGTTGTTATGAGTGAAAATGACCAACCCTCTACAATAACAGTGCAGTAGCACAGAGTGGGCTTATAATTTAAAGCCCATTTGAGTGCTTTTATTTCACTTTGCATTCACTGGCAAATAATTGAATGGTTGGCAAATGGCGTTTAAGTTAAAGTTCACTTAAAAATGAAAATTTGCTAAAAAAAAATTGCTCACCCTCAAATCATCCAAAATTTAGTTGAGTTTGTATCTTCACTGGAATAGATTTGGAGTAATTTAGCATTAAATCACTTCCATTATAATACTTAAAAACAGCATGTTCGTATTGTGCTTTTTTGCACGGTGATGCTGTTTTAAACTTTCTTTAGGTATTTCCATCTTAACTGAACTGATCATAAGTGGTCAGCTGAGACTAAAAACAGTTTACACTTGGTATTAACATGTAACTCAGATGAGTCTCCTGTGAGTCACTTGTGATTGGATTTCGAGGGGGTTCAGACGGTCGGTTTCCTTTAAAGAGCCTCTAACCAACTCTTGCTTTAATGCAGTGACTCTCGACCCTTTTCCTTTAGCCCCCCTCCATTTCACACCCACAACCATTTCCAGGAACAGGGCTGAGAACCTCTGTTTTAGTGCAATTGCTGATTGACAGAAATAGGTGGTCCTTGTTGTCTGGGATTACATCAGGACAGAGTAATGTCTACACTACAAATGCAATGTGGTCTCATGCATTTCTGAACACATGTTGCAGTATTTAATGCTGCAAACCAGATCAGATGTTTGGATGTTCACTTCATATGTTACTTCTCATTTTTTGAAAGCATCTGATAGAAGCAAAGTAAAACAGCATCTTTGTATAAAACATGTAAATGCTTTATATTTCTTGAATAAGGCATTTTGATGCTTTCCTATTACTGCAAATCATTGTCTCTTAACATATTTATAATACTTTGTAAAATAGATGACATGTATGGCAGAAATGGCACATACAGCAGTACAGGCTCTTATTTTCTTAGATATGTGCCTGAACTGGTTACTGAAGTTGCCTTGACTCTGAAGAGCTACAGTAACCGTTTAGCACGACTCAAATAGATTCATTTAATCTATTATTCATTGCATCATAGCCAAAGTGATTATTTTCAGGGGTTTTTATGTATGTATGTGTGAGCAGAGCCACAAAGGGAGTTATAGTGAAAAATCCACTTATGTAGGAGGGAACTGACAATATTTAGTTGGAACAAGACAGGTGTTCTTCTGAGAAAGAAAATTGTTCCCCAAATTACCACATGAAGGAGAGTTTAACCCGCTCTGATAATTGTGGGCTTTACCTGACATGGCAAGACACTGTACAGTGTTATATCAAGAGGAATGGAGAACACAGTGGACAGGTCGGTTATAATACGGTTGCCTATATAGTTATAATTTCTTCAGGAACAGCAAGTTGAATAGCGGAAGCGATTGTGGGATTATACACCTATAGAAATTAACACTCACCTATAGGTGCCATGATGTAGAGTGTGTATGAAGAGCAATGCCATCATTTACTCATTCTCGTGTCATTTTAGATATATTTTTGAAAAAATCTTCTGCAATAAAAGTCAGTGGGTCCCAATGTAGATTAGAGCCCACTGGCTTGTACTTGCAAGGACATAAACAATCGAAACATTCCCAAAATATCTGTGTTCAGCAGAAGAAAGTCGCACAGGTTTGAGGATGAAAGTGAGTAAATGATGACAAAAGTTTTATTTTCAAGCTACCCCTGCTCTTCAAGCAGTGATACACTTCAGCCTTCGTTTGAAATGCATCACAGTATTTGACAGTAAACAGTTGATCAGAATTAGCCCTTAGATGTTTTCAAACGTAACATCAGCCCACATGAAAATGGCTATACAATATTAATGCTGAAGAATTGCATGCACCTTTGATGTAATGTCGAAGTTGATGCTGTCAGTTGCGTTGATGAATAGTGAGCTACATGCAGTACGTCGACCTCCCAGTGACAGTTGAAATAACCAGTCAGTGTCATGTCATGATGGCAATGAGTGTTTCTCCTCATGCCTTTCTAGTTGAATAAAAAACCCCATCATCATATCATTTTCAACCTGGCATTCAGGCTTTTGTCTATTGTGAATAGGACAGATTCATTTTCTCCCATACATGAATTATTTTAAGAATCCGTTTCTGCTTTTGCCATATCGCCAGCCTTTATGACAGTCTGTTCTTGGCATTAGTCCCGTGGTCCTCCTTTCAGCATGTATCAGTCCTTTCATCACGTTGACATGCAGTCGGGCCAAATGTCCACAGCATGTCAATCAGGCGGGCTCCAAAGAGACCCATTGAAGCTCTCGTCAGAGCGAGTTCAGGAACAAACACTGTTTTGTGTGTCTTCCCTGTGGAACTCACATAGACCGCTGAAGAGCTTTTACCTGTGCGGTTGCCTTAATTCGAAGCTTTCTATAGAAGCGATGGAAGACTTTAAAGGCAGCGAGTGCATTGATGTGGTAGCTAGCCTGAATATCCAAAGAAGATTGCCAAGGATAGCTCACACAGCCACATTAGCTTCATCTGCAAAGCAGTTATCAAGAACTTCCAGCAATTAAATGCATTTTTTTTGATACCAGTAAACTTCATGTTTGATTTATAGATGACGGGCATGGCATTAGCATCATTAGTTGTTAGGAACTGGATGCAGTTCAGAGGGAATGGCACAGGCAGGCTGAGGTTAGCTGTGGTGATTTCAGGATATGCGCCTGTGGGGCTACATGCTCCCCGACCTTCACTGGGCTGGAATGATACAGTGATAAAAATGTACCTTATCAGATATATCATCTTGCAAAGACTGTGGCTACAAGCCGCTTAGAGGACACCAGGGACAAAATCTGATTCTGTTAGGTGACAAAAAGAGCCGCTTGGCTGTAATCTGAAATGATCTAGGTATTTTCTTGTAGCGTAAAACTCTGGGCCCTAATGCTACAGGTTTGGGCGATGAGTTGCCACCTTTTCATCATTTTGTAAGCAAAAGGTCACCCCAAAATTTTAATTTTGACATTAGCTCATTCCCATGTCATTTCAACCCTAGAATTATATTATGTTTTGTGAAGCATACAAGAAAAACTTATGCAGAATAAACAAGCTTTATTAAGTTTTTGCTGAATTTCGATACTGCATTTCAGTTCTAGGAATGTAATGATGCTCTGAGCTGATTTTTTACTAAAAATCTGTAAAAATATGTGCCAATTCAAGTTGGTTGAGATTTTAAAGGAATCACGATGCAATTGGGAGTAGGAGTTTATATGAATGTATTGCTTCCTGAATCGTTTCGCATCGTGAATTGAGTGAATTGTTACATTCCCTAATTTTTACATTGTTGAATTTATGAATGCTTTTAAGAAACGCGATCAGAAACAAATTAGAGCTTTAACAAAAAGCTGTAACAATGGTCTCTTGAACAGACCATAAAATACAAGTAGGTTTTTACGGCTTGTGGGTAACATGATGATTGTTTTCGAATGAAGTAATAATACAGTGTCATTTTATTTAACATTTAAACATTTAAAGGCCAAGCAATTTTAATTTGTCCAGCGTCTAAAACAATATAATTTAAGCATTTAACCCAGCAGAAATGCAAGCGCAATCACCATATTTCATAAACTCGTGACAGATGTCATACCTGCTTCTCACAGGGACTGGCTGCCACCTGGCATTTTTCACTTGCTATTTGCATAAAGTTGAACATCTCTGAACTTTTAGCCGTTATCAACGCTTTTTCCGCACAAGCGTTAAGCTCAACTCCCATAGGAAATGCAAATTCTCGCTTGCTCTGCGCCAGTCGACGCTCAGGGATTTCGGAGAAACTGTGCTTTAGATTTTTTTTTTTGAAATTGCTTACATCGTGATTTTATTTTTTGCTATACAAATAAACATAAATTAAATTGATATAAAAACAGCAACATAAAACCATACCAGTGTTAAAAAGTTCAGCAATTGTATGCTCTTATTCAGCAAAGATCAAATGTGACAGTAAAGAATAATTTTTATAATTCCGAATAAAGTTGTACGAATTTGTACAAATTTGTACAAATTAGCAAATTAGATTGGCTAACAATATTAGGCTACTAGAACTATTTTCCTTACAATTTTGCATAAGATACTTTTTTCAAAACTGTTAAATTCTTATCGTCTTAAGACTTTTAATTTACTTTTAATATTCTTTGGAAGACATAAAATGGATTTGTGTAAAAAAACCGACCACAATTTTGTGTTGCTGTCTCTGTAACTCTCAAATTTGACGTTTGTGCCACTATTTGGTTTTATTTGATGTTAAACCTGACACATCACATCCCAAGATGCTGTATTTATGCTGGAAAAGACTAGACTGGTTTTATTTATAAATGTGATTCTATTTTTATTTTAGTCAAATTAACTACAATAACAATATCATTTTAAGTATCAGATCACGTAGAAATAAGGCAACATTTGCCAGTTACACTTAGAGTGTATAGTGTGCCTTTAGCAGACTTGGAATATAGCGCATGAGTCATATGGACCATGTATATGGTGCCTTATTTTTATCCTTTTGGGAGCTTGTCAGTAAAAATAACCATCCACTATAGTTGTCTAAGAAAAATAGAAGGTTAGGCGTTCTGCCTAAAAGGTCTGTTATGGGTTATACTAGAAATAAAGGGTCAGAATGACACGAGGGTCAGTAACTGATGAAAAAATGTGCATTTTTGTGTAAACAATTCGCAGTCAAAACATCACCAGTACAAATCCGCATCTCTGATTGACCATGGCTGGCATAAATGCCTCCTGTCACCATTTTGGTTTCTCAGCCATGTCACAGGACTGCACATCAGTTCAAACACTCTTTTTACCTCAGCTGCTCAATAACCAAAGGCAAGGAGAACAGAGGCTGCTGGAACAGATTGATGCAGTGGAGCTCCTCTCATCTTCACTGCAGTGACTGAAGATCAGACGAGATCACTCACACCGGACCCACCTGTCACAAACATCTTTCAGCATCGTGGAGATCACCGCAGGCAGGAAACTTGTTTTCTCCTCCCCCCTCCCCCAACTATACATTTCTACACACGCTCTCTATACCCCAACACAGAGATTCAAACCCTGATACTCCTTCCAGCCAGCACCGCATAAAAATTATTTGCCGTTTCCCTCCTCCTTTTATCTGCGGTAGGCATGAAGAACGCTGATAAAGGAGATGTGCACGCAGAAATCTTGCGTTATCTTTCCAAATGATTGAGATAAATGCACTGCGTAGCCTTGCATCGACTCTTTATCGCCTGTTTTAAAAGATAAACATCTACGAGCGACAGTACATTTGTCAATCCTCACTATCAGTGCTGCGGAGGGGACAATGAGGGTGATTATTAAGACTTAAACAGTGCCGACTGTAGTAGATGAGAAGCGGAGAAAGCTATCTGCTATCACAGTTGTTTTCTGAGGCTGGTTTGAAAGTTTGCTCGCCCGAAGGGAAGATTTGGAGCTGAAGTATGTCACAACTGTGGCACATCCCTCATTCACATGCTCAAAGCCCCAGGGAACCAACATGTCTGAATGCAAATGGTACGATCTCCCCTGGAATTATACATTAGCTGGAACGAATGGAAGGTCTTAGCTTGAAAACACTTTGGAATTTTAGCTGAGATTAAAATGTGTAGTAAATGAGGCTCTCATATGGTGTTACAGTTATTACAAACGCACTATAATTAATATATAAAAACGCCCACATTATTATTAATGCATGCAACGTGGAAGGGTTTAAACAAGACAGTGGAGCATTGAAATGTCTCAGAGGAGCATTTTTATATTTACAGAATAAAAGTGAAGGGAATGAGGTAGGATACAGTTTGGGGTTCAGGTGAAAATGTGTTATCTCAGTGTTTACGGGGTGCTTTGGAGCTTTTCTGCTTGAGGAGACCTAGATTTGACACTGTCTGCAACAAAGGACTCGCAAATACATGAAACAGGCCCCCTTCTGGCGTACTGCAATAAAAATCAATTGCCATGTGCTTCTTAAGCACATGGGGTTTAGCCGGCTGTGAGGGGGCTGGAGCAGAGATGATTGGTGGGTGGAGGTTTCACTGTCACTGTAATTACAAAGAAGAATGCAGGGCAAGACGTATTGAGGTCTTGTTTTTCAGGAGGAAGTGCTTTGGGGGGTGATCATGACAGAATTTAAGATAACGTATTGACTACCCAGCACTTGTTTTTTTCTGTCATCACTGGGTATTGATTGAAAATGTATGCTAATGAGTGTTTCACGAGTTTCATATTGTTAATGAGCTGGTGTTTTATTCTGGGATGTTGTAGATGCACCAGCACATTAAAAAAAAATCATATTCATTATTTTTGTGTATGAGTATTTTTTGCTTTGTTTCCTTTAAAAGCATTTCAAAGGTTTTTCAAAGGTTTTGATGCATTATCATTGATGCAACCGTCGTTTTTGTGAAGGCCATTCCTAAACATCTAAATGTTTTATTATTTTAAAAGTACTTATTACTTTTAAGACTTATTATCAAGATAAAAGTATAACTATAACTATTCATAACACGTTTGTGTTTAGTATAACAGTAATAAAAATCAATATCTTAAATGACCACATTAACTGAAATAGGCCTACTGTTCAGAAAACCCTTTATTTTAAGAAACAATTCTCACTATTAACTAGTAGCCTATTAGCATATTAGCTGTTTATTAGTACTTTTTAGGGCCATATTAATATCTTATTCTACATGAGCATATTATGTGTCCCTTAACCATACTGACTATTAATAGCAAACTGAACCATTACATAAATTTTTACATTTCTCCTGTACTCTTCTCAGTTTGTTCCCAGTTCTCCAAAGGAGTTTATGCCATCATCGGCCTGTATGACAGGAAGACCATGAACATGCTGATGTCGTTCTGTGGCGCTCTGCACGTGTGCTTCGACACGCCCAGCTTCCCCATCGATACCAACAACCAGTTTGTGATCCAGCTGAGACCTGAGCTCCAGGATGCTCTGATCGGCCTTGTCGAGCACTACAAGTGGACCAAGTTCGTCTACATGTACAGCTCAGACTCAGGTTGGCTTTTTATCCTACTAACGTGCCTTTTCAAAAACACAATAACGGAAATTTATGAGTAGTGCTACCACAGGCTTTTCAGGGAGAGGTAAATATTTCATTATTTGTTTTTTTCCCCCTGTATCTGCATTGCCGCTGCAGTTGCAGTCGTGATAAAATGTTGTAATACTCTGTAAGGTTGCACAGGATGTCACAAAGATGAACTGCAGATAATTTAGTGATTTGTGATTTAGGAGCTTTAGAAGATATTGCTGGGAAAGTTTGAAAAACGTGATGATTTGGTGTAATCCTGTTGAGGTGCTCTGCTTGGCTTGTAATAGGGTTATACTTTGACATTTCCAGTGCCTCGGGTGTAGTAATTTTACTTATGGCTCCCTGATTCCCTCAGGATTGTTCTGATAATCTGTTTGAAGTCCACTGAAAGATCTTCATTTGTGATTTGAGTATGGATGAGGACTGGCTGCACCATAGTGGAGACGTGTGTGAGGCGCTCCATCGTATTTGCCATATCCAATCATTATCAGGCCGTCATCAAATCATTCCTGCTGAAGTCATTTACGGCTCTCCAGCTAGTGAATTTGTTTAACATTTGAGTCAATGTTGTGCAGAGTATCTTCTGCACGAAAACCAGTTTGTTAATCATCCACAATCCAATTGAACCTGGTGCTAAATGCATTAGAGTTGCAACATATTTTTAAAAACTCATTGTCATTATTTTTAGCACAAACATGTCTCATTTCTATGTAAATTAGGCTCATTATTGATTGCACCCTATTCACAAAACTCAGCGCTATAGAACTGTTCAGTCATGAAATCAATTTGTAGACCAACCCGGAAGACTAATTCACCATGGCTTCCCTTTGGGAATTTCCTAAAGGGGTTTTAGAATAGCAGTCTTCGATTTGTGAGTTCAGGTTACCTGAAGAGAGTTTAATTTTTTGTTCTACAACATAAATTATACATGGTTGGACTGCAATTCTGAGTACAGAAGTCTCTGTATTAGGACCACAACGGTTATCAATTCGTCAAGCATGTAAACGCGTTGTGGTGTTTTGTTTTTCTTTGTTTTTTGCATTAGCTGTAGCCCAAATCACATGCTCATTCACTATTTTATGATATTTTATAGCATGAATAATATGAATTATAGCGAGTAGTTTGTTCTATAAAATAATTCATACTCTACATGGTTGAGTGCATAAGTACAAGTGTTAAAGTGCATAGTGTATAGTTAATAATTTGGGATGCAACTAATAAAATGTAACAATACTTTGTCATTGCATCTTCTAAAGTCAGAATGCAGTGTTTTTGCATTTGAATGTTTTAATATTCAAATGCAAAAATTTTAATATACTGTACAGAGGTGTACAAAAAGACCATGCTGTTGACTTATATTGTAATATGACGAAGAAACGAGAAAATGAGAGTGTACCTTTTCGTCTGTCATTTTCCTCGACAAAATTTTGTGCGGCAATATCAGTTACGTATTTTTCTGCATTGTCACCGTCTTTCTTTCTAACCACATTATCGCCACCTGCTGTGCTGGAGTATCAAGATTACACCAGATTATTTACAACATTACAATATTTATAGTATTAACATGATGTTGTCAGTTTTTTTCCTCAGTAACAATGTTTTATGACAGCCCTAATTCTAGCATTCTATGCATCCATTTAAACATGTATTAACGCATTAAAAAAACATACGAAAGCCCCGTTTACCGAAGCACCCTCGTCAAATAATGATAAGCACAGACTCTGTTTACTAAAAAAAACACTAATCTGAAAACCCATGTGAAGTTCCCAAGGTAACCCATGGCAGTAAAATGCAAATTTAAAATGAACAGCTCTGTTTGTCTGGCGAAATGAACTTCACATCATTACCACTCACACACAGCATTTGGTAAACAGAACTTGATTTAAAAGAGGGATCTGTGTACGTCGTCTATTGATTATAGCAGGATTTACTCATCACAATCTGTAATAGAGAAGATCATCATAAGAAGCCATATATCCAGATGCGTGGCGTAGTCAAGCATTTTAAAGAGCTGATTCAGGCGTCTGGATTGCAGTGGTGGAGAGATTCTGCGATGTACAGATTTCGTGGCAGCGTTTGTGCTGTTACCTGATTTGCATAATTCCTTTAGTGAATCGGTGCTAAGACAACACGGAGAGCATGTGCAAACAACAAATAACAGCACAGTCAACGGGCACAGTTCATCCCCACCATGCTACACAATATTACATTTGTCTATACCCCTCCCCCCACTCTTGATTACACAAAGTTAAGGAAAATTAAAACCTCAATCGAGAAACGCACATTATTGATTCACATATCACGCAGATGTGGGCCAGCGTTGAACTAGGAACACAAGGTCACCGAGTGTTTCATCCACACACACAAATACAACAACTACCTCTAGAAGCCCCCACTGCTCTCCTGTTGCCTGGATACAAGAGTACTCAGTCTCTAGGTTATTTTAAACCTTTTAAGTAACTCCTGTGTGTGTATCCACGTGTGTCTATGTGCGTGAGTGTGAGAGAGAGAGAAATGTTTATGTCATGTCATGTAGCACGTTAAACCCAGAGCTCACAGGTAAAGCAAGAACATGGCAGATGTAATCAAAACTATGTCTGTTCCGACACAAAATCTGTCAGGATGTTTGTTTGTTTCCTTGTGCTAATTAAATTGCACACAGTATAATGAATGATTATATGCACGGTGTGTCGTTAACATCAGTTAGTGGCTGATATTAGATATTTTTGATATTTTTACTATTTCAGTTATTCAGTATTTGTGCATGCTCATTTTCCATCATAACTCTTACTGAAAGTTCATTTGTTGTGATGCCTAAATAAAGTTTTTTATCATCCTTTTATTGGTTAATAAATATATAGCTTGAATGTGCGCAGTTCAAACATTTCGGCAGATCATTATAGGTGTATCCCTGAGTA
This sequence comes from Puntigrus tetrazona, assembly GCF_018831695.1. Classification (NCBI taxonomy): domain Eukaryota; kingdom Metazoa; phylum Chordata; class Actinopteri; order Cypriniformes; family Cyprinidae; genus Puntigrus; species Puntigrus tetrazona. The sequence continues at coordinate 8,616,033 of NC_056719.1, read as the reverse complement.
TTATTCAATTTTTTTTAATGCAGTACTGTAATTTATGCGCTGCATATTTATATTAAGGACAAATGTATTCAAAAAATGCTTCAAAACCTGTTGCAGATGGGACTAGCTTTATATGTAAATATGCAATTTTCATACTGTACATTTAATCATGTCGCGATACCTAAATATTTAGATTTTAGTGATCTATTTCTAATTTATTTAGACAAAATAGTATAAAATTTTATTACTTTATTACTAATTAAATGTAGTGAATTACTCACTCTCATATCGTTCCGAACCCACAACATCTTCATTCATCTTAAAAGCGCAAATTGAGATACTTGTGATGAAATCCTAGAGCTTTCTGACCCTGCCTAGATAGCAACACAACTGACACGTTCAAGGTCCAGAAAGTTAGTAAGGACATTGAAAAGCTGAAAACTAAAATAACAGCTTCATAACATTATTGAACCACTGATGTTGCATGGTCTAAATAACAGTTTCCTTAATACCTTTCTTGAACGTGTCAGTTTCATTGCTGTCTATGCAGGGTCAGAAAGCTCTCCGATTTTATAAAAAAAATATCTTAATTTGTGTTCTGAAGATGAACGAAGGTCTTGCAGGTTACAATGACAAGGGGGTGAGTAATTAAAGACAGATTAATTTGTTTTTGGTGAACTGTCCTTTAAAATAAATAATTACTGGCTTATGTTATAGTTGAGAATTTTAATATCATGCATCCCCGGTTCTGTCATGCTTTGAAATGTCCATATCCATCTGGACGTCTTTGTCTGCAGCAGGTGCATCAGGCAAGTTTTTTTCCTCAATTGTTTACTTTTTCAACTAGATTATTGTATTAGGTTTTATTGTGGTGTTGTAACTACTATGCAACATTTTTATATTAAGGCAACGTGTCATGTTAAAAATTGTCCAACTTTCAAAACGCTTCAAATCCCTAATGGATATTTTCATGCGCAAAAAGGTGTTTCAGGCAAGGTGTCGCGGTTTTCTCTAGTATCATGCAAAAGCACTGTCACAATAACCTGGTCTCAGACTAAAATGTTTACTGCACCATTTGTCAGGTGTTCAGAGATGACATCTGAAAGCCATTGCAGATGGGACGAGCATCATCTGTGGAGCTTGCAGCAGTTTAGTGATCACAACCCCCCAAATCTGTCCTTGCCAACTCACACAGATGTTTACCGAGCTGAAGCATGATGAGCCGGGCGCATGTGCGCTATCTCCTCAAAGACCCAGATAATAGAGTTAGGGCCTGTAAACACACAGCCGGGCTTTGTTGAGGAAGGCGAGGAAAACACACTGCGTTGGACTCTAAAGGAGACGGACGGAAATTCAATTTGTTCCTGTGCGTGAGATATTTGGAGAAGCACAGCAAGAGCAGGTGATAGCAAGCCAATTCGGCTTTTCCAAGACAATCCCTACACTCATCTGCTTTCCTTTTCCTGCCTTATCACCAACAGCGCAGTCGCGTAACGGGAGATGGACAGAACGCACCGTCCGTCTCTCCCTCCGTCTTATCTGCCGGTTAGTGCTGCTCGGTGGGAGATAAAGCTGGTTTGCTCTGTGGCACGAGACAATTTCACAGCTGCCGAGACGCAGGCGTCAGGAGAGGGTAGAGCGTTGGTGTGGCCAAGGCTGTAGAGGCGTTTCGAAAGGCAATCTGACACAGTCTTTTAATGAATGCCAGTGAATGCACTGGCTGCCTCACCGTTCTTTCAATGACAAACCTAATTCTGGCTTCTGTTGCATAATAATCCAAGTACTCATTCTATAATTAGCAAATCTTCTTTTAATCTGGTATTTTACAGAGAGATGTAAAATCAAAGCCTTTCAAATGACGTGCAGGTAATATGTAAATTATGCAGTAAAGTTTTAATAATTATCCTGCAGAAATCAGTATTTATGTGGATAACCTAACCCAAGAGTCCCTTTGTACACTACTGTCCAGATTGTAGTCTTGTTTTTAGTTAATGATATGCATTGTTAACGTATTATGCTAATAGTATGCAGTGGGCCAAGATCAGTGTCTATATTTATAATGTTTCTATCTGTTAAATTCTAGATATAGTTCAATCTCTGCCAGAAGCAAAGACATTTTTTAAAAAAATCATGCAAGAGCTTCTCAAAGACACAGCGTTAACAAAAATAGGCAAATTTTGATACATATTTTGACAGTGAAGCAAAACGAATCACTTTTTTTAAATTTTTTTACACCAAGCATCCTTCTAGGAGACTGGGTCGTAATGTATGAGCAACTGTGATGACAGCACCAATTATGAGCCAAATCCACAACTGCAAGTGCAACCGAGCATTCACAATAAATGCAAATTCATTTAAATACATAAATTGGCTTATTAATGTTGTCTCGGATTAATTTCTTTGAGTTTATGTCATTTTCCTGACCCATTTAAAAGTGCCAGCTAGTTTCGCTGAAACATCTCACTTGCTGAACTTTGCATGGCCTGATTTTCCACTGAATCTGTAGTCAGGCTTTATTTGCAGGTTGGTGGTTTGTGTTTCTGTACATTAGGGTTATATATGTGTGATTATAGGTGTCAGTATTGATCTAACGTTTGCTTTGAAGGCACCTGCCTCTGGTTGAATTGGAGATTTGATGTCTTTGAAGTTAAAATTCTGCTGCTTGCAAAATCCATCTTTCATATTGACCAGTAAGCTTATCGTAACCGAGCACAAGCCGATGATAGCAGTATTAATGTTTCATAATTTGGTTTTTAAAAATGAAATTCCTTAGGCTGTTTCTTAGGAAAAAAAGTGAGCATTTGGAGCAATTCAAAAACTCATGTCTGCCAAAACAAGCTACGTAGTGATATTTCTTTTGAAAATATGTATTCAAATTTGACTTTAGTCAAGTATTATTTACTTTTAATTGATGCTTTTGGCATAAATACTTCAAAAATATACTTGAAAAAATTTCAGCTTAGTTAAAAAATTGTATTAATTTTTAACAAAACCACATAAATGCGACAAGAATGCAAAAACTCGTCTGAAAGCTTGACACATGCAATCATTTCTTCCTTTTCTTTATTTAAAAGACTTATTTGTCATTGACGCAGGTACAAGTCTAATAGATGGAGGGATTTGCTTAATTTTGTTCAATTCATAGTCAATAAATCTCGGGAGGCTAAGAAAACACTCACCTTAAAAATACAGATGCTCCTGAGGAGCGAATCATCTTTCATTAAACTAATTATATCAGCGCGTCTGTTACACAGGAAACAAGCTGTCAGTGTCGACAGATAGTTCCTGTTTCAAGAACAATCAGCCGTTCTTTCTTTTATTAGTTCCTCTCCATATGCAAGAAACCATCTCATGACCAAACGGCACACAGGTAACCAGAAAAATCAAATGATCTGAAACAATGCATGCTTAGTCATATAGTACTTCTCGTCTCTGCATGGCGAGAGGCATCCAATAAAATAGGTTGTTCAGTTCTAATGAAATTCACAGCAAGCCATCTAAATGCTGGCTCTCAGCAGAGCAATGTCCATTAATATCACATTATTTAATTTCCTCTTAGAAAAGCATTGCTATACAGTTCAAACAATTGCTTTTGATCTACTGGGTTACAAAAGGCTGTTCCTCAACATGAAGTGCTGTTTTCTTTGAAAAGTTAATAACCAGAGGACCAAAAAAAGAGAATGTATAAAAGGATGTGATGCTGAGAATCACACGTGAGCAAGCTAGAAGTAATGAAAGAGCACTGTTTGGTGAAAAAATATGTTGCATATCCATATATTTGATTTAACCATGATTGCTCAAGGTTTTTTTTTTTTTTTAAATGTGTCCAGACTAAACAACTTCAAACACGTCTCAACTTGTTCTCCTTAAAAAAAAACACCCAGAATTTTCCCTGAAGAAAAGAGGAACATTTGAAGTTCAGTGTTTAGCTGTCCATAATTCCAAGCAGGAGATTCTAAGTGATATGAAAGCAGATGTTGATCAGAGCTGGAGCAGAACAGCGGAGACCCCCTGCTGAATGTGGAGACAGAGCTTCTCCTCAGGAGTACGTGACTCAACAGAGCATGTGGGTTTTTTCCAAATCAAGACTTTACTTCCTAGAGTGTTACAGTACAGCACTATTGTAAGCTGCATCGCTGTCTTAAAACACTGATGTTTTTATGGAGGTACAGATGCTTCAACATATTGTACTGAAACAAATGTGTATCCATGCAAGCAGCTGCCTATTATGAATATTCAATTAAAGCCATATGAGGTTTCTTACTGAGACTTTTTTTTTGAAGGTCTGACAGTGCTGCAAAAGATCTTGGACACTGCTGCTGAGAAGACCTGGCAGGTGACATCCATAAACTTTGACACCCTGACAGAAGCAGCGTTCTTGAAAGCCATCCAAGATCTGGATAATAAAAAGGAGTACAGGATCATTTTGGACTGTGAGCTAGAGAGACTCAACTCCATCTTAAACTTGGTGAATGCTTCATACTATGATTAAGAAGACGTTCGGTTTTTGATGTTGTGTGTGTGGTGCATGTATTTGTAAACCCATGACCAGGTGGTTGGGCCCAGACAAAATGTTCACATTTTCTGCATGGATTTTGAGAGAAAATATGTGGAATAAAGTGGAATGGATTGGAAAATGTGTTAGACTAAGCTGAAAGTATTAAGCTAAGCATTACATTATATTTTATACCTTTAGAAAGTATAATGCATTAAAACACTTCACAAACAAAACATACAATATTATAATGCATTTTAACTTTGGTTATTTGTGAAATGATATAATGGATTATCAATTAACATGATCATGATCATTATCAAATACCATTATCAATACATTTATAATGGATTATACAATACATAAAGACTTTAAATAAAGTGTTACCTGAGGCTTATTAGTACAACACAAATGTATACCTTTGTTAATAATTTACTTTCTCTGCAGTTTTCCCAATTTATTTCTTAGTTTCTAAAGGGATTCCAATATGTAAAAAGCTCTGTATTTATGTTTCATAATTCATAGTGTATTCTCTTAACCTTATAGCCTATAGACACCAAATAAGTTAATCTGGGACATCCGTCTTCATTTTTAGAAATCTTATGCTGACTTCATTATGGAACATTACATGTCTTGGATAATTTTTCAACACTCCTTAAAGTTATATCATATCTTTCCCAGAATGATTTGACAAACAATGAATTCCTCCTTCAGGCACACCAAGGCAATTACTTCTGCCTCCGTTCATCATTCAGACAAGATCTTAAAGATAGCACTGCCAAACCCAATGATCAGAAATCAGCATCCGATACAATTAACCCTGGCGGTGTGCTTCCAGAGGCTTACTGCCGTTCACAGGTGTTCCTGCGGTCTTCATGCACATGTAGTCATTAAGTCCTATAATTGGACTTCCTATGGTGACAGATGCCAAATCCTTCTTTCCTCCCTTCCATCTCGTGTAGTTCCGACTACTCTTTCTGATCACAGATATTCCACACTGAGTGAGCTTGGGAGGGTGTGCAATTAAGTCCTGAATGATGGAACCTATTCATCGCTATTTAGAGAGCCAGGCTAAAAATTATGCTTTAATTGGCGTCGAATGAAAGAGGCCTGCCATTAGCTACAGTGAAAGAAAGAGGGTTGTGCTTTTATGCTCTCATGTGTGTTGCATTTGTCTTTCAGATTGCGGCACAAAAAAAGAACTTGAAGAACTACCATTACATACTAGCAAACCTGGTAAGTGAGGCATCCTGTATCCTTCAAGCCTCTTTGGTCTGTATGAATGAACTATGAGCCTTGAGGCTACTTAAGATGTATTGTTGGTTAACCTCTTGAACATTGACTGGAATCGCAAGGGAGCGCTCAGACAAACTGATGGTGGTGTTTTACATTGCGTGGCTACTTTCTCTCTTTTTTCTGTGTGACTGGAGAATGTGCATGCTTTTAAATGCGACACACAATGCAGACAGATTGCAGATTACCCTCTGAGCTGACAGAATTAGCATTTGTACCATTTTGTAAGACAATGGATGCCCTTCTTTGCATCATTGTGAATGGGAGCATATAGAAGAGGTACAGCAACCATTATAACATCTTCCTTTTTCCAGGAAACCAGTTAGGACTAACGAAGTGAATGATATGTCACTTTTTATTCTTTAAATTTAAATTTTTATTTTATTTCCTGTGCTCAGAAAACATACTAATACTACAGCAATAATAGTCTGTGACACAAGAACCATTATAACTTTACCTTTACGTGTGATTTTGAACTTTAGATAATATTTTAGAGTTTATTCATTATTATTTAATTTTCACTCTACGACCATACTTTTCAGAGCTTCCCTATGGCACTTATTTCAGGACTGTGGTAACGTTTCATTAATATTTTAGTTTTCAGTTTTCTAGTTCAGTTCAGTTTTGATAACTTTATAATATCAAATAATATATATAAACGGCCGACTAAAGAAACTGTAAAACAGCACTGAAACTGTGACTTCACAGGAAGCATTGTAAATGTATAATTAGGTTCTGTGATGGGTAGAAAAGAAAATCCTCCAAACAAGACTCCAAGTACATAATCCAATTCAGCGATGATGAAAAAAGATGTCATCCCATAACCAATTATGATGAAAGCAGCAAGGATGCAACACTTTGTGTTATAGAGTCCCCTAGGGTTCGTCGCCACATGGGTCCATCACCCAGATAAGCAAATGTACACTTAAACACAGATACAATTAGCTGTTATCACACAGATCCTGTGATATTTACCCAGCATGCGTATCTGTGTATGTCTATGCATATCACTGTATCATTAGCTCTAACACTGACTCTCATGTAACCACATAATATTGACAACTGTGCCATAAATCCTTGATTTCTAATGTGCTGTTTTCTAAGATCTAGTCAAAGTGTTCTGACTTTGAGTATGGGTTTATATTGTGTTCTATTTGACAGAATACTATTTTCTTTTAAATCTCACTTATTGCTGCAATAGAAACTGTAATAGATTCTTTAACTCATTTTATTACCCCAAAAAGCATTTCCTAAGACAATTATGATATAAAAAATTATTGCATTTGCGTTTTATCTGAGCATTAGAGCTTGTTATTTTAAACACTGGTCTATCAATGCAGGATTGAAAGACGTGTGAATAAATGGGAATTTTGATGTGTTTGCCTTCAGGGATTTCTGGATCTTAATCTCACAGAATTCAGGAAGGGAGGTGCCAATGTGACAGGCTTCCAGCTCATGAACTACACAAACCCTGCTGTCAGCAGGACAATACAAGACTGGCTGGAGTTTGACAGTAAAGACTTGAAAAGTCCCAAAAGGAGGCTTAAGGTGAAGCAAGGTCTTAGTCATAAAAATATGATTTTAAATGCTCTCATGATGGACTTAAAAAGGTGTGTGCCCTGGTGAAAAGACCTTGAATTTCCAATTTGATCCTTCTTGGTTAAAGCATTTTAGAGGTGAATTAAATCTTTCTGCTTAAACTAGCTACGAAACACATCAGTGTGCGCTGGTGAATGTCTATGCTGGTCTTTTCAGCAGGGCAAGCGAAAGCCGAAGGTTGAGAATAAATTCTTCTGTCCTTTTTTGTGGAACATCTCAGTACACTGGAGCCCTCACATACGACGGAGTGACAGTCATGGCCACTGCGTTCCAGAACCTGAGGAAGCAGCGCATTGATATCTCTCGCAGGGGGAATGCAGGAGAGTGTCTGGCAAACCCTCCCGCACCTTGGGGCCAGGGCATCGACATTCAGAGAGCACTACAGCAGGTAACCAGGCACTTTTTTTTTACACAGAGTGCTGGTTCTCATGGCAGAGCTGTTACTTTGTCAGAAGAACTGGAGACCTCAAAACTGGCTTGTATTTTTTTTTTTTACTGACTTAACAGTCTAACAATGAAATAATGCACTGTTAGTATATAACCTGCCCACAAACCAACATAGCGCATTAGGGTCATCTTAACATCCAACGTAATTTGATTCAGCCTCTTTATGCAATCACAAACTGCTTTTGTTTCATCTGTTATCTGATGAAATTCTTAGCAATCATATAGATGCTGATTGTAAATACATTCAGACAAACTGTAAACACCTTCTGTGCATCTTTTTTTTTTTTTAAATGAGTCAAGACCAAAAGTTTTCGGGGGCTGTTGCTGAGCCAGATTTACCACCCAGAATCGGCTTTACAGCTTTTTAAAATGCTATTTTTCTTCATGCAACTTATTGCATTTTTTAGAAACAAATAACTATTTGCAATTTATTTATTTAAGCTCCAGGTTTGCTATGCCCTTTATCCTTCTCTTGAGTTAACAACAACCAGTTTATAAGTGCTTTTCATTACAAGCTTGGCAACAAATTTCCCTAATTCATGTGATGAGTGTCCCAAATGTAACTGCCCCTTTGAGACACTGAAAACACAGGATCATGAGCTGCTTGTGTGTAAAACACAGTGCTGCACTTAAGATGCAGTATGTATTATTTAATATTATGAATATATTAATAAATAGCGGCCAGTTTGATAATCACACTGAGCCATAATGATTTCAGTTTTATTTGAAGTAATCATGTAGCCCCAGCATAAGTGTCATTGGCTTCCTGTGCAAAAATGTAAATCAGGTTTCGCACCTAGTTACGTTCTGCATTGATGATGAATGAAGATGAAATGATGAACAATCTGATTATATGTGATTCCCTCTGTAGGTGCAGTTTGAAGGGCTTACAGGACATGTTCAGTTTAATGAAAAAGGACATCGAACCAACTTCACCGTCAGTGTAATGGAATTTGGCCCAAGCGGACCCAAGAAAGTAAATCAAATCGTTTTTTTCCCCTGCTTTGCACACTTTTGGTGTCAACGCTTAACAGTGCATCCCAGTAATCGTACATTCTGACTTCTCGCTTGAAATTTTAGAAAACAGATCATGCTTGACATTTTCCTGACATAAATTTGATTCGGAATGATTAACCTGAGGTTGTACCTGAAACTTCAGCACTGGCTGTGATGAAAGCAAATGAAGTGTTAGTCACAGGCAGGCTTTAAGAGCCGCGTATGCATTTCAAGTGATTACAGCTCCTCTTAAGCCATCAATATGAATATTTAACATTCTAAAAATAGTGGCTCTGAAATTCCTGTGCACTGCTGTGATACTCCTCTCTTCTGCCTGCAGGTGGGCTACTGGAACCAACATGAGAAATACGTGAGCACTGCTACTTACAGCAACATGCTCAACGAGACGTTTGGACTGCAAAACAGGACCTACGTAGTCACCACCATCTTGGTGAGTTTTTCTACACATCTCCAGTTGTAATATAAAGATAGTAAAGTAATATAGTAAGCTGTGCTTTTTACAGTTTTTTTTAAAAGCCATTTCAGTTCATCTTTTTGTGTCACGTAAGTGTGAATCATCAGTCTCATCAAGATGAAATGCGCATGTTTTCTGTGTGTGTGTGTGTGTGTGTGTGTGTATGTGTGTGTGTATGCAGATAATGATGTCATTAAGCTAAGGTGTGATATTCGGGATATGAACAGTTACCAATTAATTTAAACAAAATTAAATGGCAGCCATATTAAAAATATAAAAGGTTACTGTGGGTTTAAAATTCAAATAAATCACATTGTTGGACATATAGTATTCATTCAATAATAGGAAAAGTAATGAAAGCGTACAAATGACAAAGCAAAGAATAAACACGGAGGCTGTTCTCAATTTACATCTGAGCATTCCAAAACACAAATATTTTTATAATGACATGGTTGACTGGAATGTATAAAGTTAAGACCACAGTATAATTCATATTCAAAATAGTATAAGAAAACCTGCTTTGCTTACAGTTTGTTTATCTGCAGTACTAGTTTTTGCTTCCCTTTTTGAATGACAACTGTACAGTAGACTATTGTCACTGCTGGTATAGACAGTTATTTCCTCTCTTGCAAATGCAAAACATACATCCTGGTTGGCCATTGCCTGCAGTCTATATGGGGTTCTCAAGCATTTTTTTGGCCTAGATGCAGGTGACATAACGTGGCAACACAGTGTGCTTGTTTCAACAATTAGTTTTGTCGGATTTTTGTATCATGACCGGTACTTTGCTACACCTTTAGATTAACAAACTGTCTAGAGCATATAACAAAGACATAAAAAGCATTAGCAATATTACTGTCACCATGTACTTAGTGATATTTTGCTGTTAATGGTAGGTTATATCACTTGTTTCATGGCTTAAAAAATATGCAAATTCTAAAAAATCGTCACCACATGATTCCTCACTAAGAAGAGTTTGTTCCCTGCCTCTGGGGTGAATCACCATCCTCTCAGGAAGGTGAGAGGTAGTGTGGATCTTTTGAACCCTGCTGGGTTTACTGTTCTGCTCATTAAAGACACAGTTTGTGGGCTGACTCAAAGTTTTGAGTGTCTATTAATCTTATTTCAGTGGAACTCCAAAAAGAAACACCCTCATTCCCTTAAGGATACTTCTTTGACTGTGGTTAGACAGTTGTACTATTGATTTGTCTTTTATAATAGCCTTCATGACTGTAATATTATACCCATGTATGGGGAAGCACAGGTGTGTTTCCTCATACACACATTTCACAATGTACTTCTCTTGTTTGTTGTTGAGTGTTTTTTTTCTCTTGATGTTGTTCTGTGTAGATGCACAGAACTGAGCTGAAATACAACTCTTCAATAATATATAAGCTGAGAAATATGCTGGAAATGCAGAAAACATTTGATGTAGCTGATGCAAGATTTTCTTTCAAGCCACTTCAGCTACTCCGAATCATGTACTAACCAAACAACTAGACTGATCTGGCCCTTGCTACCACACGAAAAAAAGGAAGAAATGCAAAATTAATACGTTTTTTTATCCTTAGGAGTCTCCATATGTGATGCTGAAGAAGAACCACGAGCAGCTCGTGGGTAATGACAAATATGAAGGTTATTGTGTGGAGCTGGCTGCAGAGATCGCCAAGCACGTGGGCTATTCCTACAGACTAGAAATAGTGGGGGACGGAAAGTACGGAGCCAGAGACTCAGAGACAATGATGTGGAATGGGATGGTTGGAGAACTAGTGTATGGCGTAAGTTATCTGTGAATGTCATAAAGATTTGTGTGGTAAGAATCAATTTATTTATTTATTTATTGCCTTTCCACTATTCTCTTACTATATTTTTTTTTATTTTATTTTATTTTATTTTATTTTATTTTATTTTATTTTATTTTATTTTATTTTATTTTATTTTATTTTATTTAAACATGCATATTAACTTCTTGTACCTCTGGTGTACTTTAAAAGTAGCTTTAGCTTGAAGCTGCATTTCCTCCATTCCTTGGAGGTCCAGTCTGTAACTGTGCCAAAAATCTTTTCTGAAATAAGTAGCAGGCAAAGTTTACCACAGAACAGAGAACAGGACACAGTGTGACCAAACCTCAATGCCTCAGGCTGAACAAAAGTTTGCTTTTGTCTCTTATCACTTACAAAGTAGATTTTTTACTACTGTCAGAGCATGTTAGTGCAATGACTTTCTGGCAATTTTGCAACATAACAAAGAGTCTTAACAAAGGCCAATTAGCAAGATATCATTCGTAATAGCAAAACTGAGGTGCATGTGAGGTTGCCTTCTGTACATACTCAGTTTCTTATTCTGAGTATTTTTACCCTGAGGCTGCAGCTTTAGTGGCTTTGGAATGCTAAGCAGTGTCAGATGTAGTCTGTCTTCATTGGGCTAAACGCGAACACCACAGCTCTGTGTTGTCAAGCGGCGTTCGTTAGATTTCTTTTCTGCTTGAAAAAAAAATGAGGCATTATTATGATGCATAGAGAGCAATAGCGTATGAGGGATTCTCTTGAGGATGCAGTATTGAGTAGAACTGATTCTTTAGTGATTCATAACACTTGAAGTTATTTATATGTTCAACTGCTTCTAAAATGGTGGATAAAGCTTTTTGTTGGTTAGCGTTTGATTTGTAATTCCAGTGTGTGTTGAAAACCTACAGAAGATTCGCCTTGTTGTATGCAAAGCTTTGTAAAACATATTCTAAATGTTTGATTGCGTCACTTTCTGAGAAGCTGTTGCAGACATGATTGTCACTCTGCCTCTGCTTAATGATATAATCATATTGTCTCGTAGAAAGCAGACGTAGCTGTCGCCCCCCTCACCATAACTTTGGTCCGAGAGGAGGTCATCGATTTCTCCAAGCCCTTCATGAGCTTAGGTATTTCCATCATGATCAAGAAGCCCACCAAGTCCAAACCAGGAGTCTTCTCCTTCTTGGACCCACTTGCATACGAGATCTGGATGTGCATTGTGTTTGCCTACATTGGCGTGAGTGTGGTGCTGTTCCTGGTGAGTCGCTTTAGTCCGTACGAGTGGCACGCAGATGACGAAGAGGATGGAATGGAGCAGCAGAACCAGAACCAGAACCAACCACCATCACCAGAGCCCAACCAGTCACCAAACCAGCACGGTCAGAGTCAAAATCAGCGAGAAGAGAAGCAGGAGAAGCAACCAGAACACACCAATGAGTTTGGGATCTTCAATAGCCTTTGGTTTTCCCTGGGAGCCTTTATGCAGCAAGGATGCGATATCTCACCAAGGTAGGTGGAAATGAAAAAAAGCCATTTTCATCATCATTATCATATTTTTTCATCTTCCACTGCTGCTTTTTCGTTTGGCTGACTCATATTCCACAAACAACATCTGTGATGGAGAAAATGGGTTGTAAAATAAAGATGATCTTCTTAATCGTCTGCTGCATTACACCATCACTGAACTACATCTGAAATGCAGATCGTGTTGAAATTACATGCTTTTGAATATATTAAGAAAGGCACAGGGAGATTTTGTTTGATGTAAAGGTAAAGATTAGTAAATGTTGAACTATTCCTTGAATGTTTTTACTTTTATTATTGTTTTATATTTTATTTAATGAAATGATACTCTTACGTTATTCATGAGTCATTAATTCATTTGATTTGTTTAAATGTTTAAATGATTTAAAGTAAATGGCTTTATATAGTCAACTAGATAAAATGTAAGATGATGTACAGGTTTGAGGACAGTGAATTAACTGCATTTAAATATTTGAATGCTGTTATTTTTCATAATCAATTAATTAAGTTAATAAGATAAACTTATAGCCCTAAATATAATAAATAATAATGATAAATAATAATATATAATACATATAAATAAATATAATAAATATAATGTAATATTAGGTAACACTTTAGTATAGGGACTAATTCTTTTTTAAGGGACTAATTCACAATTAATTAGTTGCTAATTAATTAGTTGCTTATTAGCATGCCTATTATTTACATATTGGCGGTTTATCAGTACTTATAAAGCACATATTCTGCATTACTGTATTCTACATGTCTAATCCTACCCTATACCTGAATCTACCTTACTAATTAATCATAAGCAGAAGGCGAATAGTTTTGTGAATGGTTGCGAACATATATTTAGATTTGTTTTAGGCTGCATAATTCTTAAGCTACACAATTAAAACCTTATTTGATTCCATCCTGTCTGTTTGACTGCACTGACTGACGCTCGTTTGCACAGTTTTTTTGTCGCTAGCATTAGTCATGAGGGAAGTGTAACTATAGGTTATGCTAGTGCTGACACCCCTGATAGGGTCCTCTAGCCTCATTATGTGCAGATTGGCCTTGAGCCTCTGGGTGTGCTGGCTCCTCTGCTAGTGTTTGACATTTTGGTTGGACATGTATATCCTTGGCTTGAGGGAAGCAAGCAACACACTCAAATTAGATTACACTGCCAGAGAGCGTTCCATGACAGATGTGATTGTCTGCGCCAGAGCACTCAGCCTGACAGTGTTTCTGCATGCTAGCTGAGGACTTCCATGGAAAACTCCATCACCACTCCCCTTTGAGCTAAAGGAGGAATGCTGAAGTTCTGGGCAGGCATGAGGCTATTATGAAATCATTAGAAAGTCCTTGATAGCGCTCAGTGTGTGAAGGAGGTCAGTTGGTTTTCATGGTTGCGAAGCCCTAGATTGACCTGACATGGTGCTGAATCATCATGTTCTTTTTACCTAAGGCCCTCAGACAGTGATAGGGAAACACGTCCGGTCGTTTATGGCCTCCAAGAGTGTATTTTATAGAGTTCTTCAAATTACACATTTTTTTTTATAACGATTTGGTTAAATATAACAGGGGTGGTTGATCCTGTTGATCCTGGAGGGGCACTTTCCTGCAGAGTTTAGTTGCAATAGCTAAGTCATAAAGCAGCAATAAAATGACTTAATATGCAATAACAATAATATAGAACGTCTTATTGAGCAGTTGTTTTGAACATTGTTTTGTCTAATCTCTATTCACGTTTTCAAACTCTAAACACAATTAGCACAACATCTGTTTGTCGTAACCGTACCATTAACACAATTCATGTTGTTTTCTCACAATACTCAGGTTTCTAAAATGCTTAAATGTTCTTTTTACACAAGCTTACCCCATACCAAAATCGTGGATCTTTCTTATTATTTTTTACAAATGCTCAAACACAGCATTTCAGAAATAAAGAACTAATGTTTCAAACCTAAAATATACTATAAAGCATCTAGTCCTGCAACAACGGCAGCGCAAAAGTATTGAGAAATATCTCTGTATAAAATATTGTAACAACTGTTAAGTATTTTTAAGTAACAAATCACTGAAATATTTAGAAATAGTTTTTTCCTGTCTCAGTTGATGGAATAGTCAGGTATTAAAGCTCTTTATATGAACAACATAGAGTAAAAAAAAAAATGTAATTGGTTTTGTGGATGCAGAGCAACACAGAATTAGAGAGAGAGAGAGAAATAATGCCTGGAAGAGGGAGCTGAACAGTTGTAAGAGGGAAAGAATAGTTGGAAAAGAAAAGGGAAAAGGTAAGGGAGAGGAGTGAGTATGTATGTTGTACTGCCACAGAACATAAAGGGTAAAAGGTAATCATTACTTCTTTTTTGTATTCTGACTGTTTTTTTTTGCAATTTGAACTTACAGTATTTCACAATTCTAAAACAGTCTTGATTGCATGGCGTAAACTAACAATTTCAATAATAGATGTCTGAGCTGTGAGATAAAAAGGTTCCAAATTACTGCTTTTATTTTTGTTATGTGATCGAAAGAAGCTTGCATAGCAACCAAAGGCCAGGAATGTTGCAGTTTTTGTTGATTACTGGCATCAGCTACCATCTATATCCAACCCCCATCCACTGGAAAGCTATTTTAATCAAGGTTCAAACTGAATTTTTGCATAGTGGACCCAATTTTTGTATTTTAATGACTCATTCAGTTTTAGATACTGTAGCATCTTGCCAAGAATAAACACATGCAATACTGTAAAATGGGTTTCAGTTGAAAGTAAACTGAAGACTAAATGGTACTCAACATGTTGAAATACAGTTTGTATTTATTTAACAAAATATGGTTTTGGCCAGAAGATTTACTTTTGGCTAATTGTGTGTAAAAAAGTACTTTAAGTATTGGTAAATGCTTGTTAGCAATTGAAAAAAACTGTAATCGAAATAATAATAAGATAATAATAATTATTATAATTTCTTTTATTGTTGTTGTTATATCATATATTATTTAATTGTTGAATATAATTGTTCTTCTTGTTGTTAGCATTGTTATTATGAATGCCATTATTTGTATTAGATTATACTATTGTTACATACATATGCTAAGTTTACAATCAGAAAGCAAATGGTTATAACAAAAATTGTAACAAATCGTAGTTATGTAAACAATGCATTAAATCACTGATAAAGTTACTTTAATTGTGAACAGGCAGATAAGGATGTTTTTTTTCTGTAAAACAAGACAATAGCGATTAAGAAAATGAATTTGCACAGCTTTGAACATGAGTTCTTGTGTTGGTGGGCAGTTGCATCCTTAATACTTTGAACTATTTCATATTCCCTCGAGATGTTACATAAAGGTACTTTTTGGACTGTGAGGCTATTTGTCAGCCATTTCAGAAACCACTCTTTAAAAAAGTGTTTTGGTAATGAGGATTGTGTGGGCCAGACAGAAAACACCAGGCTGCTTACAGTATTTATCTCTGACAGGAAACTTGTTTGTCCTCGACAAATGTCAGAGCTGCCACTCAGAGCTCTGACTGTTCACATTGTTATTCACTCCAGCTCATCTGCGCCATCGCTTCATAAATCTCCTTTACCTCATCTAGCCTCTCTGATTCTCTGATTAGTTTCTGATGAGGTGCTTATGAAGGAATTTCATTAATTCATTATTTCTTACAAAGGTGGCAAAAACAAAGTCTCTTTGACGTCTCTCGAGACAGATAGCAAATAGAGAAGCTACTGTAAGCACGCGGGCAATCAAAGCAATTAACTCGGTTCGAGCTATGCTGTAATCTGAAGTCAGGAGGAGATGGCACAGATGATTAGCAAGCCGCAAAACGCGAGCAGAGAATTGCTGAAGCACAGCAGCCTGACACAACTCTGATGCTATATAAATTAATAACTCCACGATTGCTGCTCTTCTTTTAGTGGTTCACCCAGAAGTGGGAATTGCAGACTGTTTACTATGCATGTAATTCACTATCATTGTCATGTCCACTAGCATCAACACTGTAGCGTTTCATAGCACATTTGAGTGATGCAGCAGCTAGGCTACGTAAACAGTGTGCTTATGTGACCTGTCTTTTTAGACCGTGACTGCTAAAAGCCACCTGTTAGTGGAGACCGTCCGTTCTCATCTGCATAAATTTTTTATTTGAGACACACATATTGAACTGTATAGCGTTAGTTGGGTTATTCATCCATTAGTGTGATTTATTTCTCTGCTCTGCATCATTGCAACTTACATTATTTTACAATGTAATGTAACCCTCCTGTTAAAGTACAAACAGGAAGAACTAGTTCTATCTATGTGTTGTAGACGATTGCAGACGTGTAAATAAGGGGTTATCCAAACAATACTGGCAAGCCAATCCCCTTATATTTGTGAAGGGCTACAGCTGAGGCTATAGTACATTAAACAATGATCATGTGACTTTTTCGCATGCCGGGTGACCTGTAAATGTGGAAAAAAAACTTTTATATTGCAGTTTTTTTATTTTTCTCTTTTGAATCGTCTGAAAAATTACCTCATGTGAGCGTGAAACATTTAATTGGGCATGGTAAAAAATTTGCAGTTACAAGTTATCAAGCAATTTGAAGGGCAGAGGAAACTCATCTTGTCTGTCTATCAGTCGTTCTCTATATCAGCCTGCCTGTCTGTCTTCTGTACTTTTTGTGTAACATTCCGTCTGTTGTTTTGCCTGTCTATCATCTTGTCTATCGTTCTCTCTTTTTTGTCTGTCTATTATTCTGTCTGTCATCCTGTCTGTCGTTCTGTTTGTTTTATCTGTCTGTCATCTTGTCTGTTGTTTTGTCTATTACTCTGTCTATCATCCTGTCTATTTTTCTATTCTTCTATTATTCTATTCTTGTCTTCCTATGATTCCTCCAATCTGCCTTTCCCTGGTCATGTCTGCCTATTGTTTTATTTGTGTTTCTGTCTGTCATTCTGTATGTCATTCTTTCTATCCTTGTGTCTGTCTGTGGTTCTGTCTGTCTACTGTTATTCTGTTGTGTACATTCTGCATTAATATGTATATATTACAGATGTCTTACTTTTTATTTCATCAGAGCGTGTGGCAACTTTTGTAAGCAAAGCGTAAAACCTGGATGCATTTTAGTCTAGATGCAGTTACAACATCTACTAGCAGCTAAATTTGCTACGCCAAAAATCTTGACACCTTCGAAAATTATGTTATTTTAGCCATAGGTGTTTTCAGCAGTAAAACCCAATTACGTTCGACAAAATGACCTCCACTGAACTACTACTGTTAAAAGTGCTCACATGTGTGCTCACGTGACTCTTAGGAAAGCTGTCGCATAAAGGCCAGATGAATTTTCCAATGATTTAAATTGGCCTGGAGGCTGATGATCTGTCTGTTCACACCTGCTGACGAATAATCCAAGTGCGCTCCCGGATATGAGTATGTAGAAATGAGCGTTTGACTGAGAAACAGAACGAGTAGCAACCCTGAGGAAGAGATACATGTTGTGTACCCTAGGAGCATTATTTGAGATGTGGAGTGTGTCTTTGTGTGTGTTTGCGCGGGGTCAGACCATCAGGCTCTGCAGCGAGCATGACAGTTCAGCCCAGGCGCCGTGGTGCCCCCTTCCTCCCGCGGGCCTCCAACTGTCACTTCCACTTTGTCCAGATTCCCTTTCCACCGTGCAAAAATACTCTCCCGTTTACAAACACTTCCATACGCAATGACACCAGCAGGTCACGTACACATTACGTTTAGGTCACACATTTAGGTCACAAGCACATTAGTGTAATTTCACAATACAAACACACATACATAGAAGCCTGGAGGAAAGTCTCGCTCGGGCCTTTCCCACTGTCGAGGTGACCTTGCCATCCCGAGTGTTTGGAAATGTTCTGCAGTGTTTAACAGAACTGTGACACCAGAGACGATCAGCATGTCACAACGTTCCCAACAGCGGCTGTCCGAGTTTCTGTAATGGAACAGACATTTTGCAGCATTACAATGTGGAACGACAAGGAGACTTTTATTTTTAGTTTGTTGCAGCTCTATTGTGAGTCGTTGTGTCTCCATGGAGACGTTATTGAGGGTTTAAAAGAATGTTTGTCCGTGAGAACCCTTTACTTTGCTTTCAGTGCAGGAGTGACCCATATTCTACGGATTAGTTTGATAATTCATTTGGAGTATTCATTAGGGCGCTTGCGCTGCCGGTATTCCTCTAATGTGCAAGTTGCTTGTGTTCACATACTTGTAACAGTGGTAAATTAAATTAAAACATTACTTACACTATCAGAAAAAAAACGTTCTGTTTTATATTTTTACTTTAACAATGTAATGAATATAAATCTCATAAAGTGGCTTTAAACATTTAACATTTATTCCAAAATAATATATTTGATTTGTGAAGTTAACTTTTTGTGTGTGTGTGTGTTATTTACCTATTTAATATAGTCATCCCATTAATGCCGTTATATTGTTTATTCAGGCTGATTCATGAACGAGAAGCGCAGACAAACACAAAAAGGTGGGATTTATAGAATGAACAGCCAAACATAACCAATTGTATCCAACCATATCGCAAATGTAAGGCATTACCTGCTCTCAAGTGACTTTAACTCATTAATCGTCAGTTACGATCCACCAAACCAAATGCACGCTTTAATGGGGTCTGTTAAACTCAATAGGCTCAGGGGAGGTTACTACAGAGACTACTGCTGCAACTTTACCTCTTAACCTGCTGGTATCGAAGTTGGACAGTCTTTAGATAACAAGCAATTTATACACTTTTTATGATTTTTGTAATATTGGCATTGTGTGTGTATGTGTGAGTGTGTGTGTTTATATATGTTTAAAGAGATGCAAACACACTATTGACTTAGATGGTTATAAAGGTAGACATACCTCACAAAAACCTGCATTTGTCTCTTTGACAGAATGAATGGAAGTCAACTTCGTATCATACTTCTTACAGCTGAACAGAGATGTGAAAATAGAGAAGGTGAAAATAAGGAAGATGTAGCATCTACTTAAAATCATAGATGACTGTTGACTGACTGACTGAGACACTTTTAGCCTTTTGACATTTGCATATAAATTTCAGACCTGGACCCACATTCTACATTTATATGGGTGCTAAATCACCAATGGTTCCCCCAATATCACGAAGATGCTAAACAGATTGGCTCTCTAGTCTGTGCATCAACCTTCAAACACACTGCAAAGAGAAATAAAAGACCCTGTGCCAATTGCAATACGCACACATAAAGACATTTTCTTTATTTTAGGCCATTACGCAGTTATAAATCAATGATCTTCTTTTTCTTTCTCAAACAATGATATACACTGTGATCGTGAAATGCATCATACAATATTTACTATGCTTTGAAAAAAACTGCACCAAGTCTCCAGACCAGCAATATAAAAGGTAATGGGCCATAAACGGAGAAAAAGAACGTTTCTCCCACTCAAAATGCATTCCTCTGATTGGCTATTTCACTTAAACAGTGAAATAGAAAACTATCAAAAGTCCCTAACTCATATTATTTCCTCTTGAGATGGAAACTCGTCTCTTGAGTTCAACCCTTTGGTAGTTTTACCTTCAAGTAACTTTGTGGACTCTCTGTGGACTTTCATATCTTCAGAAGAACCAGAGGAAAACCTCCAGCTCACGCTTACAGAAATCGCCTAGAACCTCTTGTTTGTACTGCATCAGGACTCTCTTGCAGTGAAAAAAACAATGCAAGTAACAACTATTAGCATTAACAGCCCCTAATAGTTTACAACTATTTGGACGCATGTTTTAGTTTTAGTAACAGCAACTCTGTGCTGGATATTAAAATGCAAAATATAGTGAAAACACACATTAACAAGATCGGCAGTTTAAGACATTAACTTGTAAGCACAAAACACAAGATACTTCTCTTTTCATTTTAAATACGGCTTTATTGGATAAACCTAAGACACATAAACTAACTAACATTAGTCCATACATTCATAGACACTGCAGGAAGGGAGAAAGTGAAGAAAAAGAGTAAAAAATGTGAACGTGAAATCCGAGGTTACATTAATATGTGCAATTGCATAGAACTGTACAACTATCAATCACTTAATTAACCCTCGCATTGAATGAGGTTAAGATTTATATTAAATTCACCAGTTCAGCCTGAATCTGGAGGTTTGCCTCCTTGTTTCCTTGTAAGTTTAGTGGTCGTTGAAGTCTTGAGTTGGCTGATGATTGGGTGTTGGCTGGAGAAGCAGAGACGCGTTCTGGTTGAAGTTTGGTGCAGTGCAGTAAAACTTAACTTACACTAACTCTCAAGGAAAGAAAAGAAACTACAGAAAAGCAATAGCAGTTACAAGACTAGAGTGGTTTTCTTCTAATTTCTTCTCATTACAAATCATTTTTTAACCAAAAGATATAGTTTTAGCTCAGGGTGTTGGATATGTCTCCTCCCAAAAGCTTAAATCGCAAATGTTATCTTGTCAGTCTGTTGGATCTGCTTGCCTTCATTTTATGATATAGTCGTATATACATATAATACACTATATTATATTGTGTATTATATTATAGTGCGTCTCCTGTGTCAGACCTCAAAGTGTCTCATTTATTTGCGTGATCTCTCTTGAGCTACTGTAAGAGATGTAAGACACTTCACATTTTTTTTACCTAAATGCAGAACACAGACTCAGAATGCACATTTTAAATAAAAGAAATAAAACATATATTTTAAAATAAATGAATTCTTTGATTCAGCAAAAATGCAATAAAATAATTTAAAGTTGGTTTTATACAAAATGTAAATATATACAAATACATATAAATACTGTAAAATATATAAAATATAATACATATAAATACTGTAATATATTTATATTCATCAAAGAATCCTTTAGTATTAGTAGTATAATAGTATTACGGTTCCTACAACAATATTAAGCAGGTGTTTTTTTAAACTAAATCAGCATATTAGAATGATTTCATAATGATCATGTAACAATGAAGACTGGAGTAATGGCTGCTAGCAATTACAGGAACAATATATATATATATATATATATATATATATATATATATATATATATATATATATATATAAAATTAAAATAAAAATATATTTTTCACATTTAATATTGCTATTTAATATTGAATTTTTGATCAAATAAAGTAGTGAGCACCAGATTTCAAACTCTGTGAAATAGTTGTAGTAGATTGTAGTTCTATTAATGGCATTTAAGTTGACAATACAATATAATGTAGACTTTTATTAGTAGCATGAACTGTTTCTGTTGTGGATCTATATCTGATGTTCAATATCTGACATGTATTAACATTCCGACAATGTTCCAACAACTCCCCTTTATAATGCATAACATTTTGCTTCCCTATAAATTTCAAAGTGGTTTATTGGCCCCTTTAATATAACTGATAATATCATCGGAAGCTGTGAATAGAATATATTTCCCTTGAAAGTGAAAAAGGGTAGAATTGTGCGCAGCATGCATTGGAGAGTAAAACTTTAGTGCAAGCTCGGCAGAACAGGATCTTTGATTAAATTTAAGACTTTCATTCAAAGGGAACGGTGAAGTAGGTTTTCAGTGTTTGAGGCACTGAGATCAGTAGACATGTATTGAGAAGTCACAGATCAAACCGGGCCATTTCTTCTGGACGAAAACATGCAGGGTTATGCCTTAATTTTTTTATTATTATTATTATTTACACAAGCAAGTTCATTTTGCCTTATAACTTCAGGGAGGCATTTTCTTCCCATACATTTGATTTTCTAAGCTTAAAAATGCTGACTTGTGCATTACTTGAATCCATGAGAACAAGCTGTTTTCTCAATTTAAATCACTTTTGATGTTGATGTTATTGCACCATTGAATATATCCAGAAAGAACGCATTTCTTTGGCATGTTTTTAAAATACTGGGAATCATTCTTGCATGCTGGTGGCTCTCATGAACTGCTTGTAATTTCTGAAATGTGGCTTTAAAAAAAGATATTTCCTCAGTATGCGTGTGTGTATAACTGTAGCTTATTCCATTTTAGTGCATCCAGCAGCTTTTTTAAGGAATGCAACATAATTTTGGAGTATATTTCTAAGATGTTTATTTGTAACCACAGCAGTCCTCCAATCCTTCATTAAGCTCATATAAGTGATGTTTCAGACATTTTGATGATAATTAAATTCTGCATTACAGAGGCTGAAAATGACTTTGCATTTATTTAAACCCTGATCAGGATCTGATTTATAACTATATCAACCATTAAGAAGCCCTTTCTTCATCATATATGCCTGCTGATAAAGTAATGAATTTATTAATTAATCGTTATCTTTCCACTTTGTGCACAGCTAGGAATAAAAACCATATTAAAAATGGGACTCTTCATTATGAGTTTAATTTGATATCGCTATAATATGTCAGGCTGTTAACCACCTGTGCACTTTTTCCCCACAGATCTCTCTCTGGTCGTATAGTTGGAGGTGTGTGGTGGTTCTTCACTCTGATTATCATCTCCTCCTACACAGCCAACCTGGCTGCCTTCCTCACTGTGGAAAGGATGGTGTCACCCATCGAGAGTGCTGAGGATCTGGCTAAACAAACAGAGATTGCCTATGGGACTCTCGATGGAGGATCCACCAAAGAGTTCTTCAGGGTAAGGGGAAAGTACTCTACTGTAATCTCAATCTGTGCAGCAAATGCTACATTTATCGGCAAGCTTGTAGATTGTGCCTTAGTCTTGTGACTAAAAAAACATGCGTGTTAGTACTTTAACCTAGCAATATTTAGCCTCAAGGTATTAATATGCACCCTTTATGATTAGATAAGGTCTAAAGATGAGGGTACTACACTGATGAGAAGCTGTTGTAGCTCTGAAGGTAAAAAAAATGTGCATATTTTATTAAATTCAGTATTATTATCAGTACAGAACAAGTTTAGAAAGGTGAAAACAGAAATATAATTAAAAGATTCTAATTAAAAGCTCAAATTGAAGTTGTTATTCAAAGATAATAGATAAAAAACTGACTAAGTAAAAAAAAATACATTACATTTGAAATAAACTCTTTCATATGTAAATATTTTTCATCTTTAAGCAGCCCTTACTCTGGTCTTCGGTGTCACACGATCCTTCAGAAATAATTGTAATACACTAATTTGGTCCTCAAGAAGCATTTCGTATTATTATCAATGTTGAAAACAGTTGTGCCGCTTAATATTTTAGCGATCTGACTTTAATTATATCAATCTGACTCCATTATATCCATCCTCAGAGATCGAAGATCGCAGTGTTTGAGAAGATGTGGTCCTACATGAAGTCTGCAGAGCCTTCTGTATTTGTGAAGACGACAGACGAAGGTGTGGTGCGGGTGAGGAAGTCCAAAGGGAAGTATGCTTATCTGCTGGAGTCCACAATGAACGAGTACATTGAGCAGCGCAAACCATGTGACACCATGAAGGTGGGAGGAAACCTGGACTCAAAGGGCTATGGGGTAGCTACACCCAAAGGATCAGCCCTGAGGTACACCTGAGCCTGCTTATAGTTCGAAAATGTGTTCTTTTTTTGACTGATTATGATTCAAGAAATGTCTGAGAGTTTACACTGGAGAGATGCGAGTATTAGACATCCATATGCTGCTGAAGTGTGTAGGGTTCCTCCGCATTGTTAAAGACTTTTTCAATTAAGTTGTTGCATTATTTAACATTATTAATGCTAAATTAATTAAAGTTAAATTAGACTTTGTCTTTGGTATAAAGTTAGCGCTTTTCAAAGAAGCATCTCCTCTGTAAGCTCTCATTTTGTGCTGACTGGAATTAGTTATGACTGTCTGTGTTTATGTTCTGTACCATCAGCTCTCATCTGCAAATTTGTACAATTCCATCAAATCAAACGTTTTTAATGTTTATGTGTAAATACCACGTCTCGTACTTTTGCATTTCACTACATTGACTATATGCATTCCAGCACTTCTTTTCTTTATTACCTTTATACATTAATCAAAAAACCAATCCTTGCAAATCATTCTGACCACAACTGCCCACAAAGCCAATTGTTTTCCTTTAAATGCTGAATCTGAGTTGAATAAGAGATGTATGTCTAGTAGAATACATTTAACAATATATCAAAAGCTTACCAAAGCTGCATCTATTTGATTAAAAAAAAAAACAATAACAGTAATATTTTTAAATATCATTGTAATTTGATATAATTCATCATTAATTGATATAAAAGTCTGCTAAATGACTAAATGTAAATGTAAATGTAATTGTTTTCTATTTTAATGTGTTTTAAAATGTAATTTATTCTTGCGATGCAAGAAGACATTGTTTCAGTCTTCAGTGTCACATGATCCTTCATAAATAATCTAATATTAAGAAATATTTCTTATTATCTATATTGAAAATAGTTGTGTCGCTTAATATTTTAGTGGGTTAATGTAAAAACTGTGTTTATTAATGCCTGTTGTACACATACTATGTTGTACATATGGATGAGGCACACACAGATACATAAAGGGAACATGTTTTTCACTTCCAGAAAAGAGATCAGTTCCATTCTACAGCTAGTAAACGTAAATCATTGGTCGACCATCGACCTTTTTACCATCTTTGTCTCAAAATCTCCTCCCATGTGCTCCATTTCAGATGTTCTTACCCATCATTACCTTTCCTGACATCCTTGTTGTCTTGTGTACCCTGCAGATTTCAGATTAATGTTTTTGGATGAAGTCTGGCTTTGTTTTAGTCATCCATAAGCACACCGGCCTCTTTCTCCCCGAGTCTCAAGGGGTGCAGAAAGAAGTCAGGGATTTTACCGAGACAGACGCCTCACAAGTGAGAACGGGCCGTATTAAAAACGCTCTGGGTTTGATTGCAGCGGTGGGATTTCCAAAATACAGAACATACAGTGTCCTTCAACCCCAACCACGACATAATAGATTATCCAGAGCTAATCTACAGAAATATTGACTCAATCTGGGAATCCTCTTACCAGACCACACTGTGACAAAGGGCTTAAATCCAGAGCATTGCTAATTCGTCCTGTTTCCTCCCTCACAATCCGGGTCTCGCTTGGTAAAATCTCTCATAATTTGGTCACGGTACATTTTTTTTTACACTTTAGCTCAACACAAGACAACTAATATTACATCAACAAGCCCAGCAGAGCCAGGCACACAGTCAGATCAGTTTTATGTTCTGTTCACTTCCTCTACGACTTAATAGACTCACTTTTATTTGACACAACCTCTGCCTCGCCGTATCATATCACCAATGCTGACCCAGCTTATTTTATTATCATTTCAAGAAACCCAGTAAACCTGGCAGTGTTAAAACTGAACGAGCAGGGCCTGTTGGACAAATTGAAAAACAAATGGTGGTACGACAAGGGAGAGTGTGGCAGCGGAGGAGGTGATTCCAAGGTCAGCCCCAATATGAGCTATCCGGCGGGTAACCACCAACCTTGGGGGGGTAACCGGCAACTTCAGTTAACAAACACCTCGGCTGCCAATGTACGCTAATTGAAAATATTCCTGCCCCGAAGTGGTTTATATAATGCGATTGGGACGGTTAAAAGACTGGCGATCAATTAGAGCCATCAAACTCAAAATTGTGCAAATCCGAGTGTTTCCGATCTCTTGCCGGTTACCCAAAGTGATATAGTAATACACATCTTGCCGTAGGGAGAAAGGTCACAAAGCTAGATGGAGTATTAATGCATATCACTTTGGCAGTGACAGTTTTCAAACTCTGTGACTGTGCTGTTCTTTCTTTTTTTCCTGTTTTTGTTTTCTTTTCTATTTATCTGTAGACATTTAGAACACATCAAAACGTAATTATGGGTGTATGTTTGCTTAAATGCTGAATAACATAAGATAACATGGGTAATGTTATTTATGTTATTTTCCTGGTTGAAGAATCCCCGTAAACCTAGCGGTGTTGAAACTCAATGAGCAAGCCGTCTTAGACAAACTGAAAAACAAATGGTGGTACGATAAGGGGGAGTGTGGAAGCAAGGACTCCGCCAGAAAGGTCAGTTCACTCATTGGTCCTTTCCCTCACTTAGAGATCCAGCTTTAGCGCTTTACTAAAGGCCCTGTCCTCTTCTCTCTCAGACACGCGCCTCAGCCAACGCTATGTCTCCAATCTGCCATTTACCCAGAGACTTGTGCGCTCTGTCATCATGTTGCTGTCTGGCCCTTATTACTTCCCACATTACAAAATAGACGTGATGCTTGAGGTGTATTTATAGAACTAGGCAATGTGATTTTTTTTTTTCTTCACTCACTTCAGTGCTTCTGCACGGGCACTTGGTTCCTCGCTTGCCGCTTTTACAAATTATCGAGCTTTTCTTGCTCATTAGTTCTCATTCACTGCGTCCGTACGTATTTGTGCATAAAACTCGAGTGCAAACCTCTTCACTCGTAAATCATGCATCTATCAATAAGTTCACGCACTTAAGGATAAAAATTTGTTGATAGAAGAAGTTGAAATCTTATGTGTGCAAAAATCTGACTGGATTATTTTATTATTATGCTATTATATTATATTATCTTTTCATAAATAACTGCAGAGAAATGCATTGTAAAGTTTCGTTGCCATGTTTTAATGCAGTGTACTTTTTAAAGGTGTACCAGTAAATAGATAAGAATTATAATTTATTCATAAGATCCTGAAATGCATTATTAGATGCATTATAAGACATAATTAATGCATTAAAATACTTTTAGAACGCATTATACAAAAAGGCAGTGAATAAAGATTTACCTAGTTTAGTTATATATATAGAATATTTATTTTTTAATTTTAAATACACCTTAGAAGTTACATCTCTTTTAAACTGTTAATGAGATTAATAAGAGGAGGATAATGAGTGTTAACCTATACTGAAAAGAAAACATTAGAGTTAAACAGTGGCTAAATTATCTTATATTGGATGAGAAAATTATAATTATAGTTTTCAATTATGACAATTTTAGATGCTTATTAACCACGTTCAGTTATACATGAATTCTGAACTACATTCAGAATTTATACATGAATTTATAGAAGTAAAAAGGAAAAACTGATTCCCACCTTGAATTTTATCAACACGTTTTATGGACAATGCATTCGTATACATATCAAATCAATATAATTTTAAAAGCAAAAACAAACCAGTATGAAAATATGAGTAGTGGTTGTTTGGTGTTGTTTTCTCTTCATGGTATCAGCTTACTCCTAAACTCCTCCTCATAACAACAGCGACATAAAAAAACCTAAAGCCATCCATCTATCTCAGCATGAGTAAATGGCAGTCTGGAGAGAAAAGTGTTGCCATGAAATGCCCTCTAACTGGATTGCTCTTCCCCTTAAGAGTCCTTCAATGCTGTCTCTGTCCAAAGACAATGTGCATGCCAATGGATGAGACCTCAATACGGTCGGCAAACAGATGCATGTCATTGACTCCCACCACCCCTGACATGACGTCTCTGCCACCAGAGACAGAGAGAGATGCCAAAGGCTCTCAGTTATGACCTTTGGACGAGAATCCCTAAAACAGATTCAAAACATTTTATAAACAAGACCTGCATGGTTATATATAGTGGTGGCCAAAATGAATAGAACACTAGTATTTTCACCAACTAAAAATTATTTTTATCTTTTGCTGTATGTATAAACATAACCTACATGGTTATATATATACTGGTTCAGAAAACCCGGTTCAGAGCTAGCTGAAAAGCTATGCGCAAAAGCTGCTTGAAACACAAAGGACGGTCACATCAAATGTTGATTTCATTTAGAGAAAATCTATATATGACATTGTTTTTGACAGCGTGCTCATTTTACAGCATTTGCCTAAAACTTTGAACAGTACTGTAGCTTTGCAGGTAGGATTCTTGAAGCATTTTGGAGACTTTGCCACAGTTCTTCTGGGTTTAGTCTGTCTCAGTTTGTTCTGTTTCTTCATGTCTTTTGCAGACAGACTGGATGATGATGAGATCAGATATCTGGCTGTTGTCAGACTCCTTGTGCAAACAAAAATCTCTCTGGATTATTAGAAAATCAGTGCTTGGAAATGTGAACTGATATTTCC
This sequence comes from Puntigrus tetrazona, assembly GCF_018831695.1. Classification (NCBI taxonomy): domain Eukaryota; kingdom Metazoa; phylum Chordata; class Actinopteri; order Cypriniformes; family Cyprinidae; genus Puntigrus; species Puntigrus tetrazona. The sequence goes on along the minus strand of NC_056719.1, from coordinate 8,587,399 downwards.
TACTGGCACACTACAGCAGAAAATGGAAATAACGGACTTAAAACATTTTAGCTGGTGAAAATACTATTGTTGCGATAATATTTTGCCACCACTGTACCTGCATGGTTTAAATAAAGCACTATATATTATATATAGAGGTATAGATACAGTTAAAATGTGATAAGGAGTTTTATTGATTTGAGTGATATTTTATTATACAACATAATGTTTTTTTATATTTATAATGGTTTGTTAAACATTAAGCCATTATGCAGAGACAGCCAGAATTTACTGAAAGATTAATGTTTTTTCCAAGCTTGCAACTGACGCATGCATTTGCATGATTTAGGCAGTCCTTTTTTATTGCAGAGTCATTTTACTTAATGCGACAGGATGAATATTATGAGTTATCAGTTTAAATATATAGCGAATGAATAAGCATCTAGATTGTGTTTGTGTACGTTATGTCTTAGATCTGTAAATATAATTTTGTGTCTTTACTGAGTGAGTAGCTGTGATAGAAAGAAATAATGTATGTTTGCCACGCTCCTGTAGACGTGTTTGTGTGACAGATCTCAGTGCAAGTGTTTGATCGTCGTCTCTGCTCTGCAGGATAAGACCAGCGCTCTGAGCCTCAGTAATGTGGCTGGAGTTTTCTACATTCTGATTGGTGGGCTTGGGCTGGCCATGCTGGTGGCCCTGGTTGAGTTCTGTTATAAGTCAAGAATCGAGTCTCGAAGGATGAAGGTAAGTAGAAACCACAATAATCCACCACGTTCTGCATCTACAGCCCATTAGAGCGCAATATTTAGATCTGTCCACATTTAATTATGGGCTTTGTGTTTGGCACTTATAATGTTTTATAACTGCTATCGTATACTGACCTCACTTCCTCTGGGGGATCTGGCAGAGGAACGTGTTGGCATTTAAGAGGTAATTGTGGGTGGGTGTAAACATCATACCACCCACTGCGCCTCTCTCTAATCCTGGAGCGCATTGCTCTAGAACGCTTACAAAATTAAGAAGAATCCAGTGACTTATATAGATTTAATTACCCACAAACCCATGTGGTGACTCATAATTTTAATTTAAGGTCCTTCAAAGGCAAATCTGAGAAGTAATTTTTAAGACATGGTTTATGAAACACATGGTGTCGCCTAAATGTATTTGTCAGATAGCGTCCAGGGACAGCAATTTTTTTTTTTAATGTAATAGATTATCATGATTACTTTCCACATGCAATGGTTAAGGTACAGTTTGCTTTTATGTGTTGACATGAATCCAAAACAGGACGCTTGGGAATGGGACGTATCAAAATAGACCTATTAAGTTCTATGGAAAATACAAAAAATATTGTCAGTGTGTTATAGTGTTGTTGTTGTTGTTGTTTTTATTTATGGTCAAAAACAAGAAAAAAAGCTATACAGTTTCAGAACAACAAAATTCACCCAAAAATTAAAATTTGTGGTACATTTACTCACTTTCAGGCTATCCAAGATAGCTTGTTTCTTTATCACAAATATAGCTTTAGATCACTTGCTCTCCTGTGGATCCTCTGGAGTTAATGGGTGCCGTCAGAATGAGTGTCCAAACAGCTGATGAAAACATCTAAATAAAGCATCAAGCATAAAATCCATCTCTTTTTGTTCTCTCGCATCAAAATCCAATCTAAAATGGCATTTTTGTTTACAACTCTTTTGGACTTTTCACTTATAAACAGCTCTTGATCTGTACATATTTCTCCTGATTCAGAAAAATGACTTTTCGCAATAATAGGGATAGAGGACTCATCTGAAATTAAAATGTCATGGTGGATTTTTTTTATTATAAAAACTCAGTAATGCCGATGTTTTTATCAGCTATTAAAAATTTCATTTTGACGGCACCCATTCACTCCAGAGGATCCCCTGGTGAGCAAATGTTGTAACGTTACATTTTTTTAGAATCCAATTACCCTTTTGATAGCCTGAGGGTGAGTAAATATTTAGCAGATGTTCATTTTTGTATAAACTCCTTAAAAGTGTATTTTATATTTTTACAATATATTATGTCACGCCATCTTGTTCAGCGACATGCCACTCTCTTCATTCTTCAAGTGTTAAGACATTACAATCACAGCCACATTTAGAATATCACAGCAACAAATCGTTGTTGCTCGCAGGCCAATTAGTCTGCATCAGCCCAAGCAACATAATCCCCAGCAATCCACTGAAGTGTGCTGGATTTAAATCATTTATTCGTCAAGGATGTACAAGCCAACATCCACATCATTAGCTCCAGTTTCAAGCCTACAGGGTTTCATTATGTAAAATTGCTACATGAGAGAGTGGCTCCGAGTTAGTGTGGCACTGGTCTCATCATTGCCGCACTTGATGGCTGTTATTTTTCACCGTTTCTTATCATGAATCATTGCCCGCACTTGCTGGAGCAAATCCTCAGATCAAATGAAATGTGTTTATGCGTAATTGAGGTCAGAGCTGGCGTGAACAGTTAGCCGGCTTCAAAACTGCACCCCATGTGCACCGCTTTGCCGTTTCTGTTGCGATGCCTGCGCAGTGTGCTGTCTGAGCGGCTTTTTTGTGTCGCTTTTCTCCTAGCAAATCATTGATGCGGCCATGCTCAGCTCCACACTGACTAGGATGGGCAGCGGAGGTGAGAACGGACGTGTGATGGCCCACGACTTCCCCAAAGCGGCACAGACTCTGCCATGTATGGGCCAGGCAGCTGCCATGGGCCTCAGCACCACTGGGATGTAAACAGCCATCAGCTTCTTGGAGATCAGGGGACATCAGGAGACCGATGGAAAGAGTGGGAGAGGACATGAGAGACACTGCAGCGTACCGCTCACCTGCCACTGAAGTACTGCCAAATGGATTCATGGAAGCACTCTGGGCTCCAAATCAAATTAGATGAGGGAGGAAAATCACTTTTCTAATATTAAGATGTGTTTTTTTGTTTTTTGGAACTTCTCCGGTGCAATAAGGAGACCATGCGTGAGGTGTTTTTGTATGAAGCATCGTTTTTGACAAAACTGGGAGGATTCCCTCAATCTCATAAAATACTGACAATTGAACTACAGTGTTTCCCCCAAAATATTGTTGCGTTAACACCAGTTCCATGAATATCAAAAACATTTCCTGTTTTTATCATTTTATTCTTTTCATCAGCCTTTTGATGCATCTTTGACACACATCTCTGTTTGAAGAAAATATTTGCCCAAAATATTCTTTAACCATAGTTATATCATTATTTATTAAATAGTTAAAGGTACAGTTTACCCAGAAAAAAAAAAATTGTTGTATAACATGGAAACAAATTCTGACAAATTTAGTTTTGCATCACTTGCTCACCAATGGATCCTCTGCAGTGAATGGGTGCCGTCAGAATGAGAGTCCAAACAGCTGATAAATACATTTAATGCCTTGTGAAGGAACACGCTCTGTGTTGATAAGAAGTTTCCATTCACTGCAGAGGATCCATTGATGGGCAGGTGATGTGACGCTAAATTCCTTCAATTCTGGTGCGATGAAGAAGCACACTCATCTACATGTTGGATAACCTGCGAGTGTGTTTAAGTTTTAGCAAATTTGCCTTTTTGTTTGAACTGTTCCTTTAAGGGAAGTGTGTGATTTCTGAGTCAGATTGGCATCGATTCTGTCCGCCACTGGTTGAACAAATTGTTTTAGGATGTGCACTATAAAGTGCTTACTATACAGACATCAAGTGTTAATCTGGAAAAGGAGAAAGTATTTTAAAGGGATAGTTTGCCCAAAATTCTGAGAATTCTGTAATCATTTTCTCACCCACATGCACATGCTTTTCCAAATCTGAATGTAAAAAAATATTTTAAAAAATGTCATCTGACCTCTCCCCATCTTTTAATTTCTCTTACCCTCTTTTTATGGACACAACAATTGAAATGTCTTTGTCACACAAAAGAACGCATGGCATAAAGGTTTCGAATGACGCGAGGGTGAGCAAATAATGACAGAATTGAAATTTTGGGATCGCCTATCCTTTTAACATTAAAAAAAGTTACATACTTCACCTTTAAGAAACAATTCTGTATGAAATTAAATGTCTGTTTGATGTCATCCCACGAAAAGCTAAGAAGTGTGCAACATCAGTGTGTCAGCTTCATTGCACAGTCTACAAATGTCTTCCTTTCCAACCGGTTTGATTGGCAAGCCTCTCTAGGGAAGGTGAGTTCTTCCATAGGTTTGGAGAGGCTGATTACCAGTCCTGTCATTGTTACTGCTGTAGCTCACAGTCTCACCCTTCACTTACCAACACTTTGGATCAATCACCGCTTTTCCCGTCCATGCTGCTCGATAGAGTCTGAGAGTTAAAGACGTCAGAGTGAGAGAAAAGGGGGTATAGGCTACGCAGATCCATGTTTTGTTACTGTTTTGCCACTTCCATTCAGTCTTCCTTTCTTGGTTTACATGACATTTTTTTTCTGTTGAAGTAGCTGATATGTATAGTGCATCGTACCCACACTCAGCCGCTAATGAGGTCAGTATCAATAAATTCAAGGGCAGCATGAGCACCCAGGAGATCGACGGCTTAGAAGCCCTAAAACTTATGTTTGTAATATTGTCATTGTAATAACAGTCGAAATATTGTCGTGTAAACACCAATTCCATGAAAAGTATTTTATGGAAATCTGCCTAATAGCTGACACACGGACAACAACATAAATTGCTCATGCTGTGAGATTAATAGGGTGATTTAATAGCCTGACTCTAACAGTCCTTTTGAGAGGAAACAAAGCTTGGTGGCGATGGCTTGTTTGCTTCAGTCGTTGCTTTATGCTGTAATAAAATGAACCCACTTTTGGATGCGTAGACAGGCAACAAATGATGTCAGTAACCGGTGATGATATTCAAACCTATTGAATCTTAAACTGAGGCTTGCTTTTTGAATTTCGAGGGGTCAACTCCTGGCCTTGTGCTTCACTAACCGGACTGATTCAAGCACAGAACGGGATGTGAGCTGGAAGATCACAATGGAAGACATGAACTCTAATGGACCGATTATCAGAAACTCTAAACGAGCACAGAGGTAAAACTGAATGTCAATACTCTAAGCACAAGATCTTCATTCAGCCATTCAGGAGAACTTTCTCTCACCGGTGAGCTTTTCTCTATTTGTACCCTTCCTCAATACTTTGCCATTGGACCATCAAGCGGTTCTTACATCGTCCGTCATTTTTATTGCCGATTCCATTTGTACAAATAGAGAGAATCAACCATAGCGTGGAACATTTGTGCTGACAAAACGGTGCTTTGTGGCCTTTGTTTTCCATTCGATGGGTTATTCGTTCCGTTTATTATATTTTGAATTATTTCTGGTCTTGTACTTAAAGTGAATTCTGTATTTAGATGTTTCTTTGGTTGGTTTTGCACTTGTAGTTATAAATAGGGCTGTCGATCGATTAAACATTTTAATCGAATGAATCACGATATACCGATTAATTAGTCAAATTAATCACATACTGTATATCCATATTTCCTGGGAAAATCTATTTAAAATTAATTTATTAATTAATCATTTAAAATACAACTATTATTGTGGCATGACAGCTTTAGACATTACACGGTGTGATTTATATATCGTCAGTAAGTCAGTATATTGTTTTTTTTTTCATATGATTCAACAAGCACTTGTCAATCTGTCTGAGGAAGTTTTTTTGTTACTGTTTTTAGGCATTGTGTTAATTTTATTATTGCTTATTTACTCAGTAAAACGTCTTATTTCCTTGACAGCCCTATATACTTCAGCCCTAAAATCTCCTCTTTTTCACATTCACCTCACAAAATACCTTTTAAAAACAGCAGCAAGATGTAACAGCAAGAAATCAACGTGTTGACAAGGAGCATCAGAAATAAACTTTTTCTTACTGAACGCTTTTTGTTTCCTATCACAATTTCTGCTTTTTGACATACGCGTCTGTTCTCTTTGTTGCTTTCTGTTCTTAACTAGTTGACAATTGCGTTTGTTTTAAGAATGAATGACGCCAGATCTAGAGTCTCGTCATCTACCTCTTCTGTTTCTTCTCATCAGATGAATTCATGTCCACGACTGAGCTGCACTGATACAGAACATCTTGTTTGAGCTCCGTTGGCTCTCGGAGTGCTGTATTGATCTCAATAAATGCCACATTTGTTCTCTTCCTTCTGTTTCCCCCATAGGCCTGGCCTTTCACTCACTCACTCACTTCCAGCAGAAGAATAGCTCACGCTCAAGACATAGAAAGTGCCAGAGGCTTTCGTGCATTTGCAAAGTGTTCAGAAATTCAGCTCTATCTGAACTCGGCTAATTGTGTGCCTACAGGTATACATTCATCTCTGAGAGCTGAAGCTGAGAAGTTTTGTATTTGGGGTTATACTGAGGTGCCTAAATTTAAAACCCAGTTCAGCTTTATGACGTTAACGGGGTAGTTCATCCAAAAAATTTCAATTCTGTCATCGTTTACTTGCCCTTTACAAGTTACTTCCTTCCTTCTGAACACAAAAGAAGATATTTTGAATTTGAGGAAAATTGGTAACCAAACAGTTGCTTGTAGCCATGGCGTAGTATGGAAAAAATACAATGCAAAGCTTCACTCTTTTGTGATCTGCCATCTATAATCATTCTTGTTCCTCCTTTCAAATGAAAGTAATAATTACATTATTATTATATGTTATAGTAAAATAGCCTATATTTTAAATTACAAGATTATGGCAAGAGGAAGTACCTTATACCCCAGATTTACACTATATTGCCAAAAGTATTGGGTCACCCCCTTCTAATGAACAGGTTTGACTACTTTAGAAATTTTCATGGGTACAAGTCTTAATGTTTGAGCATATAATGATATTCTAGGGAGTTGTGTGCTTCTAATTATATAGCAACAGTTTGGACAGGACCCTTTTCTATTCTAACATGACAGTGCCTCTTTGTTTAATGCAAGGTTCAAAAAGAAATGACTGATTGAGTCAGTGTGGAAGAACTCGACTGGTCTGCAGAAAGCCAACTCCTAATCCCATCTGAACACCTCTGATGTGACTTTAAATGCAGACCTTGAGCTAAAAACTCATCATCAAACACCAATGACTTGTACATTCAGCATACAGACAAAAGTATTGGAACACCCCTTTTTTAGAACAGAAAAAGGCACTTCTAAAACTGTGGCAACAAAGATAGAAACATAATTCATACATTTAAAAAAGATATTTTGAAACTATTACAAACGTAGTAGGCAAAGTGAAGCCTTTATTGTGACAGGACACTAAAGAGAGACAGGGAGCTAGGGGGGATGGGATCGGGAATGGTTCTAGAGCCGGGATTCGAACTTGGGACTCCCATTTCGCAACGATCAATGAGGCTATTGGCACCGAAAGCAATTCGGTTATTATTAATAATCATTTTATCGTGGCTGAGTGTAAAAGCTATAGCAACATTTCATGGTTTCAAAAATGTAAGGATACAACAGCAAAGTCAGATCTGACTGAAACCTCACTGAAAACATCATTCCGCAAGCCAAAAAAAACTCATACCAATTTTTTTTTCAGTTTTCCTAAAACAGTTGCCATGCCAACCCTAGCACATCCATGCCTTAACTTGGAAAAGTGTCTCATTGTTACCAACTTCTGTCCGTAAGCTGTTTTTCACATCATTTACTTCTCCCACTTTCATATTCAAACTAGCAGATTGCTTTTTGAAGGGTTTTATTGTAAGCTAAGCGGAAATAAAAACATGACTACTCATCAAAGTGTCCAGTGTGTTTACTAAGAATCACTCCGGACGCATTGCGTTTAAAGAGACCAGACTTAATTATAACATCTAACGCATGCGCTGCGTGCGATTCACAAGCACAAAAGCAAGAGGGGGTTTATACATGCATAATAAAGTCACCTACACACATCAGAACTTCAATGGATGACATGCACTCTGAAGTCTGATATCCATGACAATTAGAATGACCATAATCTTGCAGTGCCCTTGTCATTAATGATGTTAATTCGTGCTGATTGACATTGCCATTTGACCTGCTAATAATAACCTCATCCAGTGCTGTTCTGTTATTGAAATGATGTTTACTACCTATCTGTCCTATAAAAGAGTAGCTTGTGCTGGGGAACAACATCAGCTCTCTGTGTGGCTGTATGAATTGTTTTTCTTTTTTTTTTCAGAGCTTGTGTGGGAGGCAGCAAGCAAGAGTAGAGCTCCGTTTTGAATGATCATGGTAATTAGTGAAACGCACACACTGAACAAAAGCCATCTTGAAAACAGAACATGCACAGACAAATTAAAGCAGTGCATCGCTATGAGTGACATGTTTTCAATTCGCATTTCTCTTTCACTTGGCTAATCTGACATTCGCATGAGCATAGGCACGATGGGAAAGGTGTGTTGAGACAACACTGGTAACTCACATATATTACTTGATTTTGTTGTTTGTTGACTGAAATGCGTAAAGAAAGAGACAGGTTTATAGGCTCAAGCATCAGTCATTTGGAGGAGGCCTATTGATTTGATAGAATCTGGAGAAGAATGAAATTGAACTGTGTTGACCCTTTTAACTCTAACAGCATTGTTTATTTGACCCCCTTTAGCCCCCGTCTGGATTCTAATGAATTTATAATGTCTTTCGGCTCTTTCTTTTATCCATACAATCACATTGGAGATTTTGTTTAGATGGATTGGCAGAGCAAAACAAAAGTCCTATTCCACCCCGCGTGACCTTTAAAATGAACGCTTTAAAGGAAATCTCTCAACAAGAAGCTAACTTTATCACCTGGTTCGACTTCAGATGATTTTCTTTTTTTCGACAGCAGTTCAAAAGCAGACTTGAAGCTGTGTTTTGTGTTTATTAGCCTGCAGTGACATCAGCTGGCCATTTAGAGAATTGTCCTGTAATGCCTGCGTTCAGGCCACCTTTTAAGGTATTTGTTTATTGCATTTTGCTAGTGTAATAAATTAAATATAATTTTAGAGATGATGTGAAATAAACTGTGTTTTCTATATACAGTGGAGATCAAAATTAGAGAGCAACTCACCGCATCTTAAATTTCTTAAAAGGTAACCTTTTAAACGTCTTAAAAGGTAACAGCTTAGTCCTATTTGAAGTTGTAAGTTATGAAATAGAAAGTCAGTTTTTTTAAGCACAGGCTATTTCATAAATTAAATGTATCGTGGGGACAGTTTAAAAATGTAAAATGAGCACTGATCAAAATTACAGAAAGCTTACAGTCATTGGTGTTAATCTGGTACCTCCTTAATCTCATTTAAATGTTAAACCATATTCAACTGACAGCATTCCTCCTAATTTCACTGAGATTGTAAAATAATGGGCTGCTTTGATTTAAACCCTACGAAAAGAGGTTGTCCAGATGAAGGCTACTGCAAGAGAAGCTGGTCATTCCGAATCTGTGATTTCTTGAAGGTTTAGGTTTAGGTTTAATTCATTTAAATCACTACAAAAGGCTGATTGTCCATTTAATACAAATGACAGCACAATGTGGAGACTCTCAATGGAGAATCAGTTCAACGCTGCAGCTGGAATTTCTTGCCAAGTGAACAGGGTAAGGATCTGTTTAAAATAAGTGGGACTTAAAGCGCACTCTGCAGTGATTAGGCCTCTCATCAACAGAAAGAAGCAAAGGCTACGCTCTCCTTCGCTGAGGAGCATGTTATGTGGAGAGAGGAGAACGGGTCCAAAGTTCACTTTAGTGATGACAGAGAGTTTAATTTACACTGGGAAACATTTTGCACCGTGTCAGACTGAAATAATGAAATGGCTGGCCCAGAGGCCTGATCTAAACTTCTTGAAAGAAACCCAGTTACCAAACTAATGTAAGAGAGTGGAGGAAAATTAGGCCGAGATCACACCTGAGCAGTGTCATTCAAAAAATTGCAACTTTTATTTTATGATATTTTATTGCAAGATTCAACATCCTTTCACAATTGACCCTACATTTGCACCCTCAACAATCACTTTATGCAATTCAGTGGCTGCTTGTGCCACATTCGTTTCAAGGGAGTTTTGTTTAAACACACTTAGGTTACCAGTGTGCTCTAGGTTACCAGTCTCCAGGCGGTCTGCAATGGCCCCAGGTGCTCTATTTAAAAACTGATTTTGACACACCTGGGCACAACAGAATAACTGCTTACCGATCTAGTTCGAACAGGTGACGTTATTGAAATGTGGAAGTGACAAAGAACGCTCAAATTGATGCACACGCAGCAACTCGCGTGTCTCAAAGTTCTCTTTTCTCAAATATCGAGATCATGATCCTTCTCCAAATACAATGCAGAACTTAGTTGCAAAAAAAAAAAAAAAAAAAAAACCATATCAAATAACACTGAGGGAGATTAAAGTTTAATGAGCATAAGGGCGTGCAGTGATCAAATCATAGTACGCCTGCCAAACTGTCTCTTTTAATATATATAAAGTAAAACTTTACAGCCAATATAAGCATTGCTTTTTTTCTCTCTCTCACTCTGATCAAACCCGTTATAAGCCAAACTGGTTCTCCGGCTTTCTGGAGAAACCTGTGTCAGCTAATACTATAACAGCAGGCCTATCAGGTAGCCTACCTGCTGTTCTGAGATTACAAAACAAACAAGAAAAAGCTATTTTATTGAATATATAACAGAACTATGATGCTTTTTGTATGCTTACGTAACTCTCGATTTAATATGTATAATTTAGCTCTCCTACAAAGTCATTTTGTTGTGACAGCAAGACCACGTCGTCGTCCCTCAATCAAACTAAACGTCATGTTTAAAAAGGAAGTGTAAAGTGTTTCTGAGTTCTGCTAATGGTATTACGAGGAAGCTCGTTACCGTGTATTGGTAACCGCACACTCGTTATTACGCATGCCCGTGTCACCCAGGCAGAGTTTGGGCGTGGCGGTGTACCTGCTTTGCTCGTGGCGCATCTCAGGTGTCGTGTTTTCCTCCGCCGTGGCTCTTTCGTGTAGCTACGCGCGCGGCTGGTAGCGACGCAGAACGCCTATTCCGGCGCATTCAAATGAACCGAGGCGAAGCCCGAAAGAAACATGTTTACCTCGTAGCTTATTCTGACAAAAAAAAAATGATTTGTTTTTAAATGGCTTCATTTCGATAAGTTTTAACCTGTCGTGTAAATAACAGTGGGCGAAACAATGAAAGACATACACCTGCCGTCCGATTCATGTATCAATGGTAAGAGTTTATTTTCAGTAAGAGACTAGTTATAACTTAACTTGCTATATGATTTTAATATGTGTTTGCGTTTTTGTGCATGTAATGTAATATATATATATATATATATATATATATATATATATATATATATATATATATATATATATATATATATGTAATAGTTTTAGTAGCACGTTATAGTAGACTCATCGATGTTATTTTCTTTGGAAAGGATATGAATGACATCATGTTTATTAACATAATATATTTGTTTAAAGGACAAACTTTCCTTATTGTATAATGGCAGCCTTTGTCAATGACATATAGCTGTTCATGCCTGTACCTTTGGTTCCTTTGTTCCCTAAAAAACTAGGCTATGTAAACTATCTTTAAAATGTGATTTATAAAACTAGGTGCTTTAGAAATGTAATGGTGGCCATGAATGATGATGATTATATGCTTATATTACATTGCCTAGCTGTTGTCATATCTTTTATTAACTTTAAAAAACTAACAAACAAAAACTATGTAATATGTAACACACACACACACACACACATATATATATATATATATATATATATATATATATATATATATACATACATACATATATATATATATATATATATATATATATATATATATATATATATATATATATATATATTGAATGAAAAGTAATAAAATGGCAGTCTGTAGTGATGAGTTCATTGCCCTTTCTTGTCATGCTGTCAGTGATGAAATGCTGCTGTTTTAGCAATGTTGATTTAGCTGTTTCATGACTTTTTAAAGCGATTAACATTTAAAAAAATATATATAAATATATATTTATAAATATATATAAATATATATATATATCATTTGAATGAGCAATTTTTTGTATGCCATTTGTTTTGAACAATTTTGTTGGCATTTTACCGTAAACATATACTATGGTAATGTAACCTATTGTCGTAACGTATTGTTCCTCTTTGTACTTGTAATCAGGTTCAGTAATAAGGATCTTCTGTCCTACGTCCGCCTCTGTTTGTGTGTTTGACACGGGTGTTGGCAACACGTCTTTTAGCGTAGACAGCTCCAATAAAAACTCTACAGTCAACGCAGCAGTTCTCACCATCGACAAATGGAGCAACTACAATTTCTGGACGGGCTTGACGCTGGCCGTGCTCTCAGCTTTTCTTATAGGAGGAAGCATTATCCTGAAGAAGAAGGCGTTGCTGCGTTTGGCCAGTACTGGAGAGACGAGAGCAGGTAGGGTCATTTACATAAGTATTTACATAATACAAAGACTTCAAAAGTGCAATCAAATTCTGATGGAATAACCCTTTTTAGATGCTTCTATTTAAATATTAAGAATGTTAAGTGACTGGCTCGGTTTATGAGGGTATTTGGATTTAACGCTAATTATTTGACTTGGCTGAAGTACAATTGTGAAATTGGTTGAAACTGGTTCCTTCTTTGTTTGTGGTTAGGTAATAAATGATAGAATCAGCAGCTGGATCTGTTTTGTGTTCTTTAACAAACTGAATATGCGAAAATGCTTGTCTGTTTAGCTGAGGGAGGTCATGGTTACCTGAAGGACTGGCTGTGGTGGGGAGGCCTTTTGACAAGTAAGTGCGATGCAAAGCATTTGTCAATCATCTTACATCAGACTACGACAGACTTGGATTATGTCCCGTTGTTTTTCGCAGTGGGTGGTGGGGAAGCTGCAAATTTCGCAGCGTACATGTTTGCTCCAGCCACCGTGGTGACCCCTTTAGGAGCTCTCAGTGTTCTTATCAGGTAACGGCACCACCCTTATTTACCCTCGCCAACGGCTTGCTCCACATAATGCTGTGTAAACTTTACAAGTCTGTGAGTAAGAGGACTAGTATATTTTGGAATATTTATGACTGTAGTGTTAAATATCCTGAATTGCAATAGCTTTTAAGCAAATAAAGCACATTTGACTGAGCTATTAGCCTCCTGAAGCCTTGATTTCTCAGTGGAGAACCTTATATTTTCATGAATTTCTCTGAGACTACACATGTCCTGTACAGAGCAAATGCTTTACTTTGCAGAGAATTCAAATATTTGGACATTTCAACATGACCACTCCCTCACCTTGGTCTTTAAACATTGCTGAAATTAAATTCAAATGTGACGACCAAATGTGACACTCTTATAGAAAATCTGATAATGTTTTGTAATTCTAATTAAAAATGCCACCAATTTTTAAATAACACAAACATCTCAGGAAAATATAATTGGGTTTAAAATAAAAATATGAGTATTTTTATTAAAACAGGATGTTGATTTCATACATGTTAACTATAAAGTACACCGGGTACTTTAGAAATAGCTTATAGATGCATTGTATATAATGGGAAAACCTTCATATGGCAATTTTACACACATACTGCATAAAGCAAAATAGTATGCCAAATCATTATCTTTCATAACATAGTTGGGAATTATCTCTATACAAAGTTTGTTATCAAAATATGCATGTTCATTTGTGTCTTTTTATTATTTTTATTTATTTATTATTAATTATTTAGTCTCAGTGTCCTCTACCGAAGCAAAATGGAAAATGAATAAAATATATTTTTTCCAAATTATAATTAGAAAATAAAATCTTATGCTGTAAACAATGTAATGACATGAAAAAATAGTCACTTCACAAATCTTTTAGGGGGGTATAAAGGAGGTAGGGTCCAGGTTAGACCTCAAGTAATGCTACAGTGTGTTGTACAGTACTGACACTTGTGGGAATCTGGTGTTAAGAATATTAATAGCTTTTCTACAGTTTAGGACACTGTAATATTGTTTGATACGATTATCATAAGAGTATAAGATTATTGTTGAATTCCTCACCAAGTCCATTTCTCAATACAAGTGCATCTGATTCTGGCATTGGCCTTTTGTGTTTTCATTAGAACTAAATGGAAAGGTACTGATGTTAATGTTTATTTACTCTCTTCAGCGCAGTTCTGTCCTCCCACTTGTTCGGAGAAACAATGAATCTGCTAGGAAAACTTGGCTGCATGCTCAGCATACTTGGAAGCACTATAATGGTTATACATGCACCTGAAGAGGAAGAGGTGACGACGCTTACAGAGATGACAGAGAAACTGCTGGATCCTGGTTAGTGTTTAGATTCCGTTAGCTATAGAACCTAAAACATGTTGTAATGGATAACAACAGCTTTCTTTGCTTCTCTTGAAGGTTTTCTGGTATTTGCCAGCATCCTGCTGGTCACTTGTATGGTCCTGATCTTCTACGTCTCTCCTCGTTTTGGTCAAACCAACATATTAGTCTACATCAGCATCTGCTCTCTGCTCGGATCCTTCACCGTGTCCTCTGTCAAGGGCCTCGGCATTGCGATCCGCACCATGTTCTCTGATCTTTCAGTGGTCCGTCACCCTCTCACATGGATTCTTTTGCTCACCCTGATTGGATCCATCATCATCCAGGTCAACTATCTGAACAAGTCGCTGGATACCTTCAATACGCTCTTGGTGTACCCCATCTACTACGTCTTCTTCACCACTGTGGTCCTGAGCACCTCTGTGATTCTCTTTAAAGAATGGGGAGCCATGTCAGGCGTGGATGTGGTGGGCACCATCGGGGGCTTCTTGGTGATTGTGATTGGGGTGAGCATGTTACACCTCTTCAAAGACTTGAACGTGAGTTTTGAAGATCTAAGAAGCAACCTTTGTCAGCCAGAGAGTCCTTCAAAGAGGGAGGACAAACACATCCTCATAGAGAACATAGAGAGCCTGCCGCCCATGAGAGAGGAAGGTCCCAGAGTCTTCATCATCAGCTGAGATTGTATCGGTTTATGAATATATTCACACTTAATCTTAATTTCTCTGCTGAAGGCTGTTGTACTATGATGCAGTGATTTGGATTGGCTGCTGCTGAGTACAGTAATGATGCAGATTTTTTTTCAAAATATTATTTTTGCTATTACTCAAGACTTGAATGAACTTTTAACAACCTCTGAAACGGCATTAACAGAGCATGACGCAGCAGAACTTCAAGTCGTGCTGCTGAGAACTGCCATCGAAGCATATAATATGCAAAATATATATATATATATATATATTTTTTTTTTTCCTCTTAATGGAACTGTGTGAGTGACCTTGACATAGATCAGTGAATCTAATAAGGCTGATGATACACCAGCTTTTTTAAACAATGTTGCTTGTGCACTTTTCAATTGACAATGGGTAAAACATTTATTTACAAATTTATATCTGGATAATTTAGATCAGTCCGTCCTGGTCGACTGTTTACAACAGCATTTCCTAAAGATGCCCAGCAACATTGTTCAAAAAGTTGCCCAGTGTATCATAAAATATTTACATAAATTTTGAAAGGAAAATAAAGATCGTTTCATGTTGCACAGGTAATGTATTGTTGTTTGTTTTGAAAAGTTCAAAGTGTTGTTTTTAATATACTAAACACACACACACATATATATATATATATATATATATATATATATATATATATATATATATATATATATATATATATATATTTATATCATGTATATCAGAGTATCATGCATCTTTCCTGACCACTTGTGAACCACTTTTATTTAATTTTGGATATTGTGATATTTGCAGGCATTAGGAAGCTGCTATATGAGAGACTCTGATGCCTGAATTTACCAGAATGCTGATTCATACACAGGCTAATGCTTACTGACTAAACAAGATTTATAATTAGATCTGAATCTGTGCCGTTCAGCCCTAGTCATCGTCTAATGATCGCTTTTGCTAATGCTTTCAGTTGCCTCTACCAATGAAGGAGCCTATCACATTCAACGTCTGACTTTCCGTATTACAAGTGCATCTCAATCAATTAGAATGTCGTGGAAAAATTTCATTATTTCAATAATTCAACTTGCATGCATGTGAAATTCATTGCATTGCTTTTAATTGTGATGCTTTTGTCTCAAATTTAACAAAAACCCACCAATTCGCTATCTCAACAAATTAGAATATGGTGACATGCCAATCACCTAGTCAAATCAGGACATCTGCTGATCTGACAGTTGTCCAGAAGACAATCATTGACTGTATCCAAGCTGTATTCAGAGCAGGTTTTGTATTTTATTTAGAAACCAAGGTTGGCTAGAGTCTGGAGGAAGGGTGGAGAAGCTCCAGTGTTAAGTTTCCACAATCTGTGATGATTTGGGGTGCAATGTCATCTGCTGGTGTTGGTCCATTGTGTTTTTTGAAAACCTGTTTACCAAGAAATTTTGGAGCACTTCATGCTTCCTTCTGCTTAGCAGCTTTTTGAAGATGCTGATTTTCCGGCAGGATTTGGCACCTGCCCCCACTGCCAAAAGCACCAAAAGTTGGTAAAATGACCATGGTGTTGGTGTGCTTGACTGGCCAGCAAACTTGCCAGACCTGAACCCCTGAGAATCTATGGGGTATTGCCAAGAGGAAAATGAGAAACAAGAGACCAAAAAATACAGATGAACTGAAGGCCACTGTGAAAGAAACCTGGGCCACAAACTGATCACCTCCATGTTACGCTGAATTGAGGCAGTAATTAAAGCAAATGCCCTACCAAGCATTGAGTACATGTACAGTAAAGAAAGACATTTTACAGAAGGCCAACAATTCACGATTTTTAAATTTTTAATCTTATTTTAATTTGTTGATATAGCGAATTGGTGAGTTTTTGTTAAATATGAGCCAAAATCATCACAATTAAAAGAACCAAAGACCTAAACTACTTCAGTCTGTGTTCACTGAACGTATTTAATACATGAGTTTCACAATTTGAGTTGAGTTACTGAAAATTAATTTACTGAGATGCACCTGTACATTTACACAGATTTGGCGGGCAATTTCTGAATGGAGGGTTATTTGAGTCTGTGAGGCCAGAGAAATGTTCCTGTAAACCGGATAGCTCTTAACGTCACGAAAGACAAGACCGTGTTTACCTTTTAAATCAATGACCAGAATAGCGCTGGGTCAAATGACTCTGTCAACAGAACTTGTAGCCTGTGCGACAGTTCGCGTCTTTCTCTCAAGTTACATTTGTTTTCATCAGGAAATATCAAAGATTAGGGCTGTGATTTTTACGTATCATTACTAAGGCCTCTCCACCAAATGAACAATGTGAACATTTTTTTGAGTGAACCGGGTAAAATGCATAAAAGTAGCCTGCATTTGCGTAACAGAATTTAAAGCTTGTATTTGTGTTATATATATTTAAAGTTAAAGAACATTAACAATAATTAATCTATACGGGATTTGTTCACGGTGTGCTGTAACACTTTTTTTTTTGTATTTCTTACCTGACATCTCCCATAGTGCATTGCAAGAACAGCAGCTCATATTTATAAATAGTCTTTTTCAGCTGCACCAGCAGATGTCACACTCAACACAGCAGTCAGAAACTCGTTCCCCAGGCATACAGCTCTCAAAACTGCCTAAACAACTTATTATCTCTCAAATCTTTGCATGGTGTGCCTGAAAGCGCTGTGATGCAAAGAGAGGTTTAGAAAACATTCAGTACTTCAGAATGCAATTAAACGTACAAAAATGTTTCATAAATACTTTATACGAAGTCTAATAAAGCACACACACACACACACACACACAATATCAGCACTTTTGGTAAATATGGTCAAAGTCTGTGAACATTAATCTGTGTTGTTGATCCTTTTGATCTTTTATTTAAAAACTCCACAAAAATCAAACCTTTTGTTGCATTATATATATATATATATATATATATATATATATATATATATATATATATATATATATATATATATATATACAATTCTGTATTATACTAGAATATTACAATGATTTCATAAACGTTATGTGACAGAACATTAGTAATGGCTACAAAAAAATCTACTTAAAATAATACAGGAATAAATTACATTTTGAAATATATATATATATATATATATATATATATATATATATATATATATATATATATATATATATAAAATAAAACAGTTACTTTAAATTGTAATACAAAATTACAGTTTTTTATCTGATTTGGTGATCAAAAGGTAATTCTTTCAAAACATTAGAAACATTTTACCCATAATATTAATTCATTATGTGTTAATGGCATATTTGCTGGTTGGCTGGTTACAAGAAAAACTGTATTTGTTTCTTTTGATTAAGAATTATTTATTTGTAGATGGCACTTTTTTGGTATTTTATATCTAATTATGTCTAAAACATTCAAGTGCAACTAAAGCCTCCTTTTTGGGGAAACTCTATATGATGTTGAGCGAAATGTTAAGTGAAGCTGCATGGCCAGCAAACATGATATTTGTTGTGGATCAAGTGCTAGGTTTTCCCAACAGAAAGCTGACCAAACACAACAAACCCTTTTCTGTAAGCCAATTTCTCTCTGCTGTGACAGTGTGAGTGAAGTCATTTGATCCAGATGCAGGACACTGGCCATTTCATTTATTAGGGACAGCAGGATGACTGTGAGTTTAAATGGCCCCTATTGTTCTGTTCTGTTCCCCACTGAACAACCCACCCACACACACACACATACACACACACACACAGATCCACTCACAATTGATGCAACTACATGCGTGGAGCATTTTCCCGGACCGTGGAATGCACAGAGATGGACACAGAAAGTTTAAGTGAAAGAGTTATTCCTCTTCCTAGTCGTCATTCCTGGTTGTAACACTCCGACAGATATATTCATCATCAGCCAATCAATGTTCAGCAAACAGGTACTGTGACAGATACCACACCTATGACAGGCACCAGCACGTGGAAGAAGAAACGAGGAGGTGGAGAATAGGTACAAGTAGTTTGTGCTGGTGCGAGGAAGACTGTCGCCAATTACCAGGAGAGAGAAAAAAAAAAAGACGGGGACTGGTTCAAGAATTTGAATGCAATTCATGTGGATTCTTTTGGAAAGGGCACTGAGAGTTTAGATCAGCAACATAACAAGGACTCACTGTCTGAGAAGAGGAGAGACGCAGAATAACGAGTGTGGAGGATGGACACATGGCTGAGTGAATTCCAGAAGCATCCGTCCCTGTATGTCTTGTGCTGTTCTGTAGTCTTCAGGGTCCTCCACAGGTTCCTGCAGACTGTGCCCAGTCCCGGGACGGTGGAAACAGACCCCTGGAGGACGTGGAAATGGAGGAACCTCTCAGTGTCACTCGTCCACTCGCTGCTGACGGGCATCTGGGCCGTCGCCTGGTGAGTTATTGCTTTTCATTCCTTTTTTTTCAGTGATTCGTTTTACAGCAAAAACATGGAATCACTTTATATATACCAGATCAATATTTTAATATTAACCTATTATTGCATGATTTTAATTAATGTAGTTGAGAGGCAAAGTAAGATGAAAAAAACAACAACAACAAAAAAAACTTGTTCACAGAATATATTTTGAATTGAAATTTTGAGTTTTAGCCAAATTGTTTGTTTTTTTGTAAGCATGAATAAAACTAAAATACGTATTAAGACTTATGACTGAACCAAAACAAAAATTAAACAAATTTGACACAATGTATTCTTTATGGCAAGTTCTAATATTTCATAATAATTTTGAATTTCAAACAAATGTTTTATTCAATATTTTGTCTTCTAAGAATATTTAAACATCCTTAAAATCTGATAAATGTATTAGCTTTTCTAAAAAAACCACAAAATTAATAAACAGTCAACATTTTCCATATTTTAAGCGTTTAACTATTTTTACAAACCAAAATCTTGAAAAATCTCTGTACTGCCAAGTTCAGGATCTCAAAGTGCATACAGAGTGAAAGTATACTACGGTTTTGTTGATATCTTGATAGCTCGTGTTTATAGTTAGACGTTGCTATAGTTTGTACTAATAGCAGTGTCTCCCAATAAACGCAAGTTATTGAATGTTCAGGAACAGCACTTAACCTTCAGTTACAGATCTCTCAGTTTGGAAACAGGAAAAACCTGCTAGACAGTCATGAATGAGAGCGCAACTTACTAAAAAGAAATTACGCCATTACAATTGTCACAGTATAAATCTCTTCATGGCTCAAGCCAAGCAGGAGTTTCAGTGCTGTGGGTGTTTTCGGGTCAGCAGTGGGCTTTTCCGCTCTCTTTTATCAGTTAATAAGCACAGTGTTATTTGGATCTTCTCGCTGATACGATTAACGATCTTCATGAATTTGTGTCCCAACAGCGTCTTGCAGCATCCTACGATGGTGCATGAAATCCACTCCACCTACACCCCATCAGCGTACGTGCTGGTCGTCGTCTCATCTGGTCAGTAAACTACCCTACACCCTAGAAAGCAGACCCTGATCTACCGATTAGAGTTTAAGCTGTTTTATGACTCATCTTTGGAATGATGTGGTAGAAAAGAATTAACATCTTAAAGGAGCAGCCAAAAATGAAAATCCTGTCACCCTTAAGTAATTCCAAATATGTATGAATTCTTCTGATGAACACAAAGGAAGATATTTTAAAAAAAGTTTGTAGGCAGACTTACCAAATACTATGGAAGTCAATGGTGACTCAAAACAGCCCGGTTAGAAACTTTTCAAATTTTTTGGGTGAACTATTCCTTTAAATAGTTGAAGCTGGAGTTATGAGCTACCATACCTAGCTTTTACATTTGCTTGCTTGCGTAAAAGTCGTCAAGTGCAAACAGCATATTAATTATGCTGATAACAGAGGCACCTGCATACTTTAACAGCACGAGGAATGTACAGCATGGATCCAAAAGACAAGAAAAAAAGCCACTGAGCACTATGTAGATGTATACGTATTATATAAAGCTTTCATCTCCTTCAACAGGGTACTTCATTCAGGATGCTGCTGACATTATCTTTAGTGGGTATGCAAAAGCATCTTGGGAGTTTTTACTTCACCACGTTATGGTAAGTCAATACGGAGTTTATCACACAAGGTGACGAAAAATGTTTTAAAAGGACGTAAAAAGCCTGACCCGGAAGAGTCATAGCTCGTTCTTGATGAAAAAGAGATTCAAGACAAAGTTCCTGATTTTAAACACAGCGTAGATTAGAGTGGGCTGTGGTGAGGTGTGTGTGCACTGCTGCAGTGATTCATGGCACATTATTCCCATACTTTTGTACCTTTTGTACCTCGTACTTGTTTTTAAATTCCTTGTTTGGCAAAGAACATACTTGAAAAAAACATGCAATGCTAGTAGGAAAAGACAATGTGCAATAATGACAAACATTCCTGTCGGAAAGACATGCACCGTATGAGCGGTGCATGTGGAAAACACTACTACAAAAGAAAGAAATAAACACTGGTAAACGTTTGGATTGGAACGTTTGGACTCTTTTCATGCCTTGTTTTAGACAAAAACATCCAAAATACACGTTTAAATGTTTCATTTAGTGCAATTTTTATTAGCATCTGTAGATTATATATATATTTTTTTCAGATTACTGTAGAGTTGTACAAAAGATGTACAAATTCTATTTACAAAAAAAGTTATGGAAGTTTGTGAAAAAAAAAAAAGTTTAATATTTGTATTTTACATAAAAATATATTTTACAAAACACCTTTCACTCTAAAGCTGCTAGATAATTAAAACCAAAAATCAGAAAAACTTGTGTTCCAAATTTCAGAAAGTATTCAGTGTAATTCTGTTTGGATGTAGTACCAGGCTTTTCCACCTGATGTCCATAAAACCCTATAGTAACTATAAAAAGGTTATCTGAAACATGTTTTTCCATACTTTTCTAAATATTTATGATGTATACATCAGATAGGCAGTCTTTGATTTCAATTCAACCCCAAAAAAAACCAAACACAAGAACCCTGAACATGCATTATATGTATGTATTATATGTATGACTATTTAAAAATAAAGGCCAGAACTTGCTCTCTGACGTTAATTAGTACTATTCTTACAAATGAATAAATTACAGGTGCTTTGTAAAATAATTTAAAAAACATGAAAACTGTGAAAAATAAAGCTTTCAAACCATATATAGTTTTGACAACCGGGCCCGCCGTGAATGGTTAAAGTAATACTGTAATGCATGGCGATAACTAGTTAGTTTTTGTAGGATAGTTCACCCAAAAACGAAACTTTCGTTCCAAACCCTCGAGACCTTGGTTCATCTTCAGAACAGATTCAAATGTTTTGATGAAATCCGAACGACCCCCATAGCAGCAACACAATCGACACGTTCAAGAAAGGTAGCGAGACCATTTTAAATGTAAATAGTCTGACTCGACAGAGAAAAAAAATTGCTAAATAGAGTAATTTTAGTTTGCTTTCTGCCCAAAAAAAGTGTTCTCGTAGCTTCATAACATTATGTATGAACTGCTGACGTCACATGGGCAATTTTAACTTTCTGGGCCCTTAACATTGTAGTAACCTTGCTGTCCACAGAGGGCCAGAAAGCTCTCGGATTTCATCAAATAACATCAGAATTAGTTTTCTGAAGGTGAACGAAAGTCTTACAGGAGTGTGAGTGAAGAGTAGTAATGGCTCTGTTCTGTTTTCCTGTAGGTGATCTGGTGTTTCCTGTACGCTGTGTTCACACATCAGTACGTGGCGGGTGCAGTGGTGGCTCTGTTCGTGGAGGTGAACAGTGTATTCCTACACACTCGTTTGTTGCTGAAACTGGCTAAGGTGGCCCAGAACTCTTTCATCTACACCGTCAACAAACTGTTCAATGTGGTGACCTACGTGACTTTCCGGCTCGGAGCGCAGTTCTACCTCACCTGGTACCTCATACGCCACTACTCTTCGTTGGATCATGCCCTCTACTTCCTGATTACCATGATGCTCATGAACATCATGATTCTCATCTATTTTTACCGACTCCTCCGAGCTGACTTCTTCAGCAAGGGCCGTCCTCACAATAGCGGCCGTAAATTTGCAGAGGACTAGACCAAAAGACTCCTAAACCAAAGACTGCATTCAAATGACCGTTAACACATTCATCCATAGCAAGCCTGTACTGAAAGAGCAAACCTCCGCGTGAATCAGAGGCAATTACAATTTTTCACTTTTCAGAATAAAATGTCAACTTGAGCAAAAAAAAAACACTAAACTTGTTTAAGGATGTTAGCACAGGTGGACTTTAAATGGCAAAAATGATTTTCAAGAAAGTTTACCCCAAAATTTAAATGCGCTGATGATTTACTCACCTTCTGGTTATCCAAGATGTAGATGAGTTTGTTTTTTCACTTTTCATCAACAGATATGGAGAAATTTAGCATTTACTTTCTTTCATGGATCCTCTGCAGTGAATGGGTGCCGTCAAAATGAGCTCAAAGCAGATAAAAACATAAAATCTGTTTTATACTAACTCTTATCTTGGATGTCCTAAGGGCAAGTAGCTTTTAGATCATTCCATTTTTTCTGCCAACTGTTCTTTTAAATATTCTATTAAATTTTTTTTTTTTAGAAAAAAAACTACATTTTAATATGTAACTTCAGGTAAACGCACATTGATTTAATAAAGTCCAAAGCAGGGGTGACGTTGAACCTATAGGAGGCACTGGAATAAAGTGGTATCTTAATCTAGGAAGTTGCAGCACATGTGATGTAAAACGATGTAAATGACTTGAATTAGTCACAATTATATGAAGTATTTTCACTGAAATGGTGACTACATGTAAAGTGTGTCAGATCTTGCCAAGTAGTTATCAAGCTTTGCATCCAAATACTGAAACTAGAGCAGCCTCACATTTCTGTTGAGGTAAACAGATACACAACCTTCAGACAATTATGAAGCATTTGTCCTAATAAACGTGTTAGACGTGATGCTGTCTCAGCAACACATCTACCTCAGTACAGCAGCGACAAGATTTAGTTCACTGAAAGGATGCACTTTCTTTTTTTAAACAGTTTTACAATGTTAAAAAAAAAGTGAACGCTTTATTAAAACAATAATCACTCTTTCCTGGACTGTTATGATTAACTTGAGGGGAAAAAAAGCCCAACACAAGACTTTGCAATAAGTGAATTAGGTTTGCATTTTAAAATCAGCAGTCTTCAACCTTTTTCAGACTGAGAACCCCCTGGTGGAGAGAACAGGACAAGAGCTGCTTTAAGCCTAACCTATAATATATATTAATTCTTCAATTATCTGCGTTCAAACAAGGACTGATAAATCCTAACATTCAGCAACTAACTTTGGCTGACATTACCTTTATACTGCATTTTATTTAGAACGTTTCAGTTTTTACTTTAATGTTCTGTACTAATAATTAATATAAAAAGATCAATTCACAAATCCATGACCAATATAAAGTGGAAACTTATATGCTAAAAGTTTATTATAATGATTTAGACATTTAATACACATCTGCTGGGATTCAAGTCTTAATTTGATGATGCTCTGGTTTACTTTTAGTGTGTAATTGAACAGTTTATCCAAACTAGTCAAAAACCTAACTTAAATTCCAGAAACAAACAAACCCACAAGAACAAACTTTGTTTTTACAAACATTTATTCTTCTGTACATCTGATCAAGAGCACTTTAGATGATGCCGATCTGCAAGAAATAAAAAGATGACAATCAGTACAGAAACTCACAAATGTTTCGCAGAAGGTTCTTTTAAATGAAGAACTTAAGGCTGAAGTTTGTTTGCAGAGGTTGGCAATTCCCTCAGCTTCAAATACACCTCCATGAAACTCAACATCTACTCTTTAATACAAGTATGAACGGTGAAATCCAGTCCTGGAACGCCACTGACCTGCAGTTTAGCTCCGACCCTGAACAAACGTACCTGTGGTTTTCTCAGGATCCTGAAGACCCTGAAGATGAGCTTGCTCAGGTGTGTTTGTTTAGTGTTAGAGCTAAACTCAAGGCCTCTTATTTACATTCACTAATTTACCTTGTTTGCAACATCCAAGGCATCATAATCTGGTGCAAGACGAACGTATGCCTTCTTTTCACCGTCAGGTCTGCAGGGAGCAATAAATAAACGCGTCACAAATCTGACAATACCTTTACTCTGTATCAAGCATTCCTTTGAAAACAGCATTTCAGAATAACAATTATTTTTTATTTTAATTTAACCATATCTGAAGGCTCCCCAGATGTTTGTATTGAAATAGCAAAGTACTTGATTATAAACTAACAAGCTGCAAGAACTTTAAAACGGTTACTAATTGTTTAATAAAATACTGTATAAGAGTTGCACTTGTATAAACCTTGATTGCTTAAGCATTTGTTTTTAATACACTAATATAGTGTATTTTGAGAACCAATAATTTGAAAAGTCTTGACGTGCTACCTGATCAGTGTATTGACTTTAGCCACATCGATGTCATACAGTTTCTTGACGGCGTGCTTAATTTGATGCTTGTTTGCTTTGACGTCAACAATGAACACCAGAGTGTTGTTGTCCTCAATCTTCTTCATGGCTGACTCGGTGGTCAGGGGGAACTTGATGATGGCATAATGGTCCAGCCTGACAGAGCCAGAGAGATACGGATTTTAAATTCAGGCATGTTACGACAAAAAAAAAAAAAGTTTTAGCATCAACCATCTCTCAATGGTGAAATAAGGATGCATCAGTGTTTAAAAAAAAACTGTAATCAGAAAATACTTTCATACTTTGATCGCAATTCCCATCATTTGCATCCTAAAAAGTGAACTTTGATTTTAAGTAACAAATGCACTCGAGTGCATAAAGCAGAAAAGAATCTCACTTGTTTCTGCGTGGAGCGCTCTTCCTAGGGTACTTAGGCTGCCTTCTCAAACGCAGGGTCTTGGGCCGGCGAAAGGTTGGGGTGGTCCTGATCTTCTTCTTCCTCTGGCTGTGGACACCCTTCAGAACAGCCTTCTTGGCTTTAAGGGCCTTGGACTTGGCCTCGGTCTTAGCCGGTACAGCTGTTGAAAAATTATGACCATGCAACATTAACAAATCAGTCTGTGAGGTATGCCATGAACGAGTGCATTTTTCCGTCCTGCGTTTCTTCTAATAAGCATTTAATCGAGTTATAAGTTATGAGTACGTTGTGTGTATAGGATATTACCATGTTTACATTCAGGCAGTAGCTATTATCTGCTTAATTTCACAAAAATGCGTGGAAGTTTGAAAACAATATTGTTTCAAGGGCACATTTAATGACTCTTTTATTCATTAAACTAACGGGTAATGAATGAGAAATGGATGGATATTGGTAGCCACGTGTGCGCGACTAGCTAACGATGACAAGCTACTGAGCAGTCATTTACTTGTATTTTACTCTGTAAAATTCACACAGAACGTCAACAACCAGATTATGAGAGCTGGCTAATGGATTTCACACTTGGACAGTCTAATGCTAAGAGACTGCGAAGGCGCTCGGTTCAATTATATTAGCTCGCTAGCCGCGGATGTGACTAAGGACGTCTCACTCCCGCACTTCTTGCATTAAAAACGATGTTATTTCACTCCAGACGCCTAATTAAACAGCTAGAAACAAATATACCTATATCAATTACAATTACGCGAAAACGGAGCTGTATATAATCACGATAAACTTTATTTTTAAACCATAAAATCTATAAACCTAACGCACCTTCCTTCTTCGCCTTCGGGGCCATGTTGGGAAAGGAAGAATCGGAGGGGTTTCCTTCAGTATATCGCAGGGGTTCACGTTAACACAGTTATCGCGAGAACACCGCTAGGCATTATGTGTTCTGTAGTTCACTTGCGTGATGTAAATATCGAGCGCAGACTCAGGAGACTGGGGTTTATGTTGAGCAGTCTAGCAGTGAGAGCAAAAAGTTACTTTTATACGATTACTTATTTATATGTTTCCTACATTTGGAAAAAAACTAACAGCTACTATTTATCTCAACAAAATGTGTCGACTAAGTAGCATAGCGAAGTTACTATGAAGACTAAAATAGGCTAACGTTACTTGTAAAATGTAAAAAAAAAAGGAAGCGTTCTGCCTCTTAAGGTAAGTTGTATTAAATTTTATTTTTATTTATTTATTTTTATTGCTTACTTCTTAAATACGGCTAATACGTTTTGAGACGTTTTGAGACCAGATTCTTTTTATTAATTCAACATTAAAATTAGTACTATATAGGGTACTATTTTTTATTTTAATGTATTACCATGGTCATTATTGTTATTATTATTATTATTATTATTATTATTATTATGTTGTTGTTGTTTTTATCCCACTAATGCTTGGACAGAATGGTTGATTATTTGCGGTTGTATTGGTGTGGTCTTGTTAAAGCTCTCACATGATGAGCTCCCTACCCCCTGTGAAAGGAGACAGGATCATCTGTGAACTCCCTTTGGTAACATTTGTTCAAATATTTTTTAGTTAGTTATTAGTTTCATTTACTTCCTAACTGTTTTTATTGCTCAAAGACAATCATTTTAGAAGATTATTGTGTTTAATCACCCACTGAGAGTCATAAACTGGACTCAGCTGGATCAGATTATTATGTAAAAGGTGACCCTTTTGTTTTGTACTTTTAATTTTCTATAGTCCAACCTAACAAATTTCATTTTTGGTCAATTATTCAGTACTTTACAAGGGACGCTGCAGTGCACACCAAAGATGGCTTTAATGTTACCGTTAAAGAGGCATGTCACAGACATAAAACAGGGTAAGCTACATACACGTATACAAACATTTGTTTTGCTATTATAGTTGGAACTTTATGTGTTTAGTATGTTTATTAAGCCTTTCTCACATAGGGAGCTTTGGCTGGTCCCCACAAAACAGGTGAAACCTCATAAATCCAAATACAGATGTGTTATGCACTTTAAATTAAAATGAAATTATCGTAAATGCTCATTTTCAGATTAAATGTAGCCAAGGTCATTGTTGTTGGCGACGTGGGAGTTGGAAAGACCTGTTTAATAAACAGGTAAGAGTCTGTAATGTTAATTTACCTGTTATCAATTCAGATCTCACTCAAAAAAAATAACATGCATCTATACATGTGTAAAAAAAAACAAAAAAAACTTGCATGACTACATTTATTAGTTAATGTTTCTGTTGTCGAGATTCTGCAAAGACACGTTTGACAAGACATACAAGGCAACTATTGGAGTGGATTTTGAGATGGAGAGATTTGAGGTCCTCGGGGTGCCCTTTAGTTTGCAGTTGTGAGTTGTGTGTATTTTATTGCTCTCACAGTCATTGGTTTGGTTGCATCCTTCGATCGCAGATCTCTCTTTCTCTGCAGATGGGATACAGCAGGTCAGGAAAGGTTCAGATGCGTCGCATCAACATACTACAGAGGAGCTCAAGGTAATAAAACACACTACAGGGAGCATACTCTCGCTGTGTGTTGTTTAAAACAACGTACCTTTGTTTTCCAGCCATCATTGTTGTGTTTGACCTGAGCAATTATAACTCTTTGGATCACGCAAGGTACGGTACGACCACTTTTTTGGTTTAAAACATTGTCTGAATAGCCATGAACCACGTCAGCCTCTGTATTCAGAGAGTGGCTTGAGGATGCCATGAGAGACAATGACCCTTCTAGTGTCCTCCTCTTCCTCGTGGGAACCAAAAAGGACCTTAGTGTGAGTTATTTTCCGTTCATAATTCAAAGCCTTTAAAAATCCATCACCACACTGTGACTTTCACATGATGTTGGCGCAGAAAGGGTGGAGAAAATGCATGAAATTAACTACCCGATCTTGTGAATGTACACTGTTTTTAGTGTACTATTTAGTACACTGATTAAAAACAAAAACTTGTGGTACACGGCAATACGTTTTGTAGCATATGCATGCAAAAACTGCATATTATATGCACGCCAAAATCCATTTTTCACTTAAATACAAGTTCGGCATACTATATATACACGCATTTTCATGAGACTGGGCTGAGACTGGGCTGAACATCGTGTTTCCTTGAGAGTATAGCTGAATCTCTCTCCCATAGCACCCAGATCTGTTGGCCCAAATGGAGCAAGAGGCCGTGCGTCTCTCTGAGGAGATCAGAGCAGAGTACTGGGCCGTGTCTGCCCTGTCAGGTACAGAAACTTCAAAGACTTTTGACCGCAGGTGTTTTCAATTCCGTCAAACTAGTTCGTATGTTTGAGCTGACGCCAGGAAGACTTGAGGTCAAAAAGCAGTTCAACATAATATCTATATGTAGTATTTGTATACATAAATGTTTAAATGTCTATGGGGTTAAATCTAATCATCTTTGAAGATTTAAAAAATCCTAATGATTCCAAACTTTTGACTGTAGTGTAAGTAACATGACATAACACTATATGTATCATTTCTGTTGTCCTCTTCAGGGGAAAGTGTGAGAAATTTCTTTCTACGAATCGCCTCGCTTACATTTGAGGCATCTGTATTATCTGAGCTGGAGAGGAAATCTAGACAAGCCAGTGATATTGTCAGTAAGTTCTTTTATAGGACATTTTATTCTTATGTTTTACCCTGGAAACATTTCACTGGTCAAATATATGCACCTTTTCTTCACAGAAATCTCTAACAATTGTGATGAAAGTTATAAGAAGAGGCAATCTAGCTGCTGTCATTGACTGAACGTATGTTTAGACGGCGATAGAATTGATACTGGAAGCCAAAAGCTGTCCCAAAATGCCCTGACAGACATCTTCAACAAAATAAAACTACAGAGGACTTGTCCAGGGAGATGAAAGAAGAGAATTCTCAAGAATTCACCTAAAAGTGAAGTTTGGATTGCAATGAGAAGTGTATTAATGAATCGTGTTAGTTATGAATGTGAAAGCATTGTGTCCGTATCATTATTGTTATTATGTAGTTTTTCATAGACTAGCAAATAACCAAGATCAAGTGAGTGATATTTTGCCCAAAATCATCTTCGCTTTTATCCCGAGCATGTCATGAAGAGATTTAAATCTGTATAAAGTACTTGCTGTCACTTAATGGCATTTCAGGTCTGTTATATAAAGCGACACAAATCCCTGTGATTTGACCTGTAATGAGTTCTGCCTTCACATTTGATTTTTGTCTTAGGAAACAGCGGTGTTTACGAGCAGAATACTTAAGAGGTCACATTAAATGCCCTCCTGGCGGTTTTAAGTGGATCTTTTGTAAATGCAGCCCTTGTTCTTCATTGCATCATGAGTTTCTCTGGCTAATATGATACATATGCTAGCACTCATGACCACAGGCTCTGCTGCCGTCTGAGCCGACACGAGATTCCCTAAATGGAAGGACTGTTGAGACGTAAGAAGTATCGCTTGTGCAAAAATTGCGAAGCTAATACGAGCAGCTCAGGCAAATATCCCACAATAACACAATTATATTGTGCGTGAAATGTGCGTTCAGACCTTCAAGAAAGAAAATGAAGGCTAAAAAAAAAAGTTTCTAAAATTCTAATTGTTAGTATTTTAATCCACTAGTATCTTTGCCTTACATTAAGCTGCTTATGTCTCTATTCAAAAGGCATTAATATTCCAACAAATTTGACAAGGAGAACTCTATTTCAGGTGTGAAGCTAAACTTAAAAACACAGATTTAAAACAAATAAAAACACTTGAATCACAAGGGTTTAATTTGGACAACTTTATCAAAGGAAAGAAATGAAATGGATGTCAGCAGTGAAATACACTGAACAGAATGCTTTAGACACCGAGCTCTCTTTCCATCCTGGCCTAAAGGCATAGCTTAGCCTCAATGCTAAAAGAACACATGATCAGGTCAGAAGCACTTCCCAGAACTTGAAAGATTCACTATACTGGTTTTAGGAGGAGGGGGGAGGAGGAACAGAACTATGTTCGCTGTGAAAATGGTCACAGTATAAGGAGCCCGTTCATAAAGTTCACTTTTCTTAAAATGTTACCTTTTCTGTCTATAGCGATACAATGGATTGTACACGAAGGAAAGACACTGTTAAAAACAGCATGTGTGCAAACACCTCGAGGAAGTCTGGCCTTGCAAAGATACATTCACAAACACAAAACAGCCCCAAAACTGAAAAAGCAAAAAAAAGGATCTTTTAGCACAATAGTTCAGTTTACTCGTATAAGCACATTATGAAAAGTGATCTCTGATTCGGAACTCTGAGAACTCAAAGACGAACTTAAAAAACATCATTCTTCAATGTCTTGAATTTAAAATGCATTTTCTGATCACTGTAATAAATCACAAAAAACATGACATTTACAGGATCGCTTTCAAAGTCACATACTTCCATCTTTTAGCTGATAAACGAGTTGCTAAATAGATTAACATAGCACCCCAGTGCTTAATTCTTTGCGTAACAGCTCAACAGAACACTTTTTTTTGAATCATTACAGTGCTCTGGTTCATACTGAAACAGGGTTTTATTTAAACGTTTAAGCCAGATACAAAAAGAAAAGCTCTCTGTGTGGGTCTGACCTAATGGTCTTACGTTGATTGAATACCAGTTCCCATGGGCACAAATCATGCAACGTCTCATGCTTTAAGCCTTTCCTTTTAAATTTAGTTAAAAAACTGAAAAGAAAAAGGGGGTGCATTATGCACATACTTATAAAAAGAAAAAAAAAAGAAAAAAAGAAAACCCTTGTGACAAACATTTATTGTAGGTCCATTTCCTAAATCTGTTTGTCGTCATCACATTTCAAGTGTTTGTCTTTGTATCAGTAGCTCTGAATGACTCAAAGAAATACTTCTAGCAGCGAAAGAGCGAAAGACGGAGGGTGAGAGATGGGATGTGGATGGACTGGGTTTTATATGAGATGTCAACACCCCCCTTCCCTACTCCTATCGGTCCATCTCGTCCAAGAGGGGAGTCGCGTCTCCAGCGATGGACATGGGGGTGCTCTCGATCATGGGGCTAGGTGAAGGTCGGGGTGTCATGCGGGGCGTCTTTTGCTTTCTCCTCTCGGCTTCTTTCTCCTGCAGCCACTGTTCAGCCATCTTACCCCAATCCACGGCGGTGTGGGAACTTGTCCTGCAGGGAACACAGATGGAGTTTTAGTACTTTGTTCTGTAACGGCCATTGCTACAAATATACCCATGATACTTCTCACTGGTTTTGTGTTCCAGGGTCACATTTGTGAAGGAAAAGATGCATCAAAAACCAATCATTCAAATTAAAATGCTTATAGTGTTGGGTTTTGCATTTAAGAAAGCAGAGCAGCACTCACTTAGGCTGTGGGGTCCGCACTCTTGATGACGAGGACGATGGTGTGGAGGACGAATGCTGATGGTGTCCGTGTGAGGATTGTGGGGTGCTGCTGGGATACTGGGGCGTGGTCATGGCCTGCTGCTGGCCAGGGGTGGTGTAAGAGTAGCTGGGAGTCATCATTGGCGTGGCCATTGGCTGCTGTGGTGTTGCAAACACCTTAAAATAAAACGGGAAAGGAACGAAAGCGAAATATTAGCTGGCCTGATTTTGATTCAGTTAGGTAAAATAGTTGACAAAGACGCTGGTTTCGTACGTGGTAAGCGCTGCTGCTGCCGCCACCTCCTGCACTGCTGCCACCACTGTACCCGTACTGACTGGAGGCCCACTGGGCTGGAGTCGTGTTGGGATTCTGGCCCTGGCCTGTAACTGCCGCTATAGCGTTGAACATCTGAGACGTCATGTTTCGTGGGAGAGCGTTGACGGCTCGAGTCAAGTCTGAGAGCGAGGGGACAGGTTAGGGTTTTAAAAATACATTACTGCATAAAAACATCCTGTTTTCAGGGAAGACAGCGCATTTTTGACATACCGGCAATGTTGATGTTGGCAGGTGTGGCGTTCACGGATGCTGGTGTTCTCGTTCTGCTGCTGGTTGGGGTGACGCCTTTAGAGAGAGAGAGACGACAAAAACATTACATTACAATTAAAAATAAGAATACTAGGCCAGAGCCGGAGTGAAGAAAGAAACCACTAACCTGGCACAGGATCTTGGTAGTGGTCCTTGAACCAGCGGAAGAGACCATTGACTGTAGGGAACATCTGAGAGCGATACCTAAAGCCATCTGGAGTGATGGTTACATACTCGATCCTACAAAACAAAACACCAAAAGCCAAACATTAATTTTTTTTTTTTACACACACTCACACTCACACACATACACATATAATAGTTATATAAATCTATATATGTATGATTGAAAGTTTTGCTTTGGGGGTAATAAGTGTTACCTTGGCTTCCCTCTAGGCTGGTAACCCAGCAGAAATTTGCCTGGTAGGTCTCTACAAGCTGAAACGAAGTAGGGGATGAATGTTGGCTTCTCTTTTTTGGTCCTTACAAGAAGCTCCTCCATTTTCTGTACACAGGATAAATGCACAATTGTATAGCATCCATTTTAATCTCTAAAGAGAGTAGAAATCAAGGAGGAGGAAAAGTGTGGGTCCTTAAAATGTTAACACACCTTCCTATCACCTCCATTGCACTCCTGGAAGTACTTGTGGCCGAGCAGATCTCGTGCGAATGCAGCCATGGGCTGAACGTACCTTGCTGTGATTTCATCCAGATCCTCAAACTCCTGCAGACAACCATGACTATTATTAGTATTAAAAAAACAAAACAAACAGTCTTTCGAACTGTCTATTAAATCAAAGAATCTCAAAAATGCACGGTTTTCATAGGAATATTATGCAGTGTAACAATAGAACAAAAAGCACTAAATCTGCATATATGAATGATTTGTGAAGGAACATGTGATGATGAAGACTTGAGTAATGATCATAGAAATATTTATTTTTAAATGTAACTTAATACAACGTCGCTTTTAATATTTGTAACAATTCCACAATATTGGTATTAAGTAAATGCAGGCAAAAAAAAACCAAACAACACCTTGACACACAGCAAGAGGCTCACCTCAGTGTTGATCCAAAGAGTATGTCCAAGGCTGAATGCATTCTCTTTGCCCTCCTCACGGACATCCACATGCTGATAAATCCCATCAGCCACCTTCCATGTGACAGTCAGGTGATTCTCCCCTTTACTGCTGGGTCGAATCACCACATCACCTTGGTCCATGGATTCCATCATCTTCTCCGCTTGTTTGAAGTTGATGTTGTGGAAGGACGGGTGAGCGATTACACGCTTAATGTAAGCTGAAGACAGAAAACCAAAGTCATGCCACTTGAAAAAGATGATACAATGAATGTTTTCTGAAAATATTTGGTCAATACTGACTGGTTCTTTGCTGTTTCTTCTTTTGCTCCTCTTCCTGTTTCACATCATCCGTCTCGGCATCAAAATCGTAGTAGGTATCTTTGGGAAGCTTCCATTCATTGTTCTTGTCACTCAGGTCAGACGTCCTACAAGTAAGATCCACGTTGAACTTCTCGATGTCAATCTTCATGATGCGGCAGTGCACTGTCATGCCAACCTAACAACAGAGAAGCTGACAAAGTCAGTCTGTAAAAAGATTTTCAAACTTCCACATCTACTACACATTTGAGGTTTGTATTGTTTATAAATGTCCACCAGATAGAGTGTAGAAAGGAAATATGAGATTTGCTTACCTTGACTCTCTCCTCAGGGTGCTTCACCACCTTGTCACTAAGAAACTTTGTTGGTATGAAGCCTGTGACAGCGTTATCCAACCTAGTTCTCACTCCGATGGCTTGACCAGGGCAAGAGCCGCTGTCAAAGTGATTCCACACCTAAGAAAACCACAATGATGTGAGTAATCTTGCTTGTGAACAAATTTCATTTCTTGAAAAGGTAACAGAACAAATCCCCACCTCGCTGAGCTCAGGGAAGTTGTCTTGCTGGCAAAATGGACACTGCCAGAGACCAGTCTCATCATTACGGATGGCCTGGTCGTAACTCTCACCTTGTGGCCGTCTGTGAGCAATGCCAGTCACCACACAGGTGATCAGTTTACCTATATGTGCACAGAGATTTAGGAAAATATTTCCAACAGTATCAAGGCTGAAACATATGAGGGAGCACCACAAACATCACAATACTTTAAAACATCTAAAAACATTCAGGTATTATTTACCAATGTAGAAGGTCTCAGGAGTCTCCTTGGTGAGCATGTTAAAGACCTCCTCCGTGTTAGGAGGCCTGTACGGGGCTCTTAGATCTTTATATCTACAGCTGAGCTCCGCTCGGATGTCATACAATGTTATTCCCTTATTACCATAACCCTGAAGAAAGGAAACAATAAAAAGCAAAAAAAAAAAAAAAAAAAAAAAAACCCACAACTTTAAGTGTGTTTATTTGCCACTTTGAATTCATTTCACTGCTCACAAAATATACAACATTATGACAAAACTGACCTGTCTCTCCAGCTCCTCAGCGAAGGCATCCAGATCCAGGTCCTTGAGCCTCTCTGGGTTCTCAAGGATCTCCTCTAGTGCTCCGGCTGGGTTGGCATCTTCTGCAGACTCGTCGTACTCTAGAGCATCCACTGCCATTTTACGAGCCCACTCGTATGTTTCAGGGTGTACTCGAGAACCGTCCAGGACCTCTATATAGGAGTCAGTGCTGTAGAAAGAAGGAAGTCGTTATTTGACCATTTTATCATCTTTTAGCTGTATGCAAAATAATTCAGAGTGAGCTGATGGTTATGCTAAATGTAATGTGAATCTTACCTGTCTCCAAGAGAAGCAGTGTCTATCTTGATGAAGCCAGCACAGTTAATGAAGACTTTGGGTCCCATATGGCACATGGTGACCAACTGGGTTCGGTTCTCTAACCTAGTGTTATTCTGTTTAAGAATCTAAGGAACATTGGGAAAGTACAGAAGACGATTTTACCATCTTGTGATTTATAAATAGCTAAACATCAAAGAAAGCCATTATCTAGACTAACAAAAAGGGACTTTAGGTAGAAAAATGGCATGAACATCAAATGCGAGATTAGATTAGAGATTTTTGGAGAAGGTCTTACCTTGAGCAGGTGTGAGCCTTTTCTAGGTCCAAGGCCACAGATGTACTGGACCAGGCTTTGAGTGTAGGGGTGCGCAATGGCCCGGTTCACATCCACACCAACCTCATTCACCCGGTTTATGAACTCACAGTAAAGAGCGCCCAGCAGCTCCTCTTTCACAACATGCTCCTTAGAGAGAAAACACAAGAAGTGATTAAAGAAAATAAAGTATAAAAAGGTGTAAAAGGCAAAAAGGTGGTCATGAGATGCAGGAATGTGCTTGTACCTGCAGGGGATGCAGTTTCAAACACAGGATGTCCTCATCGCTGCTGCAGACTTGGGCAAACTCTACTAGAGGGTCCTGGATCTTGCGAGCCACAGACACAGCCTGGCGAAGCAGAGGTGGATAGTCCCTGAAGTCCGCCTATGAAAGGAACAATGTGTGAAAGAACTATTAGAAAACACAGAGCCTTCAACGAGGGTTTTTGGGTAAAAATGTTAGCCCCCCCATTGCACCAACCTCTGACTTCTTGCTGTTCATATAAAGCACAGCCAGCTCATTGTCCACCAGCTCCACACCCACCGCAGGCAGAGAGGAGTCCTGTTCTAGCTCACTGATGGTGCGCTTGATGTCCTCCATCACCATATGAGCATCACTACACACAACCAAATAAAATAATCAGGACTTGTAGGCCCAATGAAAATTTCAAACAATTTGTATAAACAACAACAATTGAACACACCGATTCTCTCCAGCAACAGCAACAACATGTGGCTTCTTACTAAGGAGGAATTTCTTGAGGTTTTCAATATCTTGAAGCTATGGAAGCACAACAAACATGTTAATCACATCAATATTGTCACTTTTAAAACAAGCAAATGATTCGCAGGGCTTGTTTATTCACCTTTTTCTCCCTTTCATCCTCCCTCCATGCATTTCTCCTCTTCAGGAAATAAGGAAGCCTGAGGAAGTCCACAACCTCTCCTTCACCATTAATGAGGGAGCAGAACACTGGTGTATCTCTACAAAAACACAAGCATTCAAAAGTATAAGCTAAAAAAAATATTATAAAATGATGTTAAGACTAATATATTGTTAAAAATGTTATAATTAAATTAAATTGGGATTCACTTTAAATCATTAAAATGACAAAAATATTAATTAAATATCCAATGATATTAGTTTTTATTGTGCATCCCTATTCAAAATCATGTGGAATATAATCACTTGCTCAGAACAACAACAAAAAAAAAGGATGTACCTGCCGGAAGCAAATGCCACCCCAAGAACACGGATACCCTTTCCTTGTGACTCATCCATGAGGTCATCGTCCTCCTCTACCTGCTGGTCAGGCCGATAAGGAGCCACCTTCAGCCAGTTATACAGCTTCTTGCAGCAAGACTAGAAAACACATGAAACAAATCAACGTATTGACCACAATTTGATGCTGAAAATGCTTTGTTAGCTTTCAAAGGATATATAACGCATGCAGTTAATGTGGCACCTTAACAATATTGTCCTTGGCTTCAGCAACAAGCTTGTTTTTCAGCTCCTTGGCCATCTGAGGATAAAGGAACTGCTGCAAGGAGCGTTCAATAGCAAGAGTTCTCTGCTTGTTCCATTCCTGCACCTGGTGACTAAACTCATCCCTGTAGTAGAACTGCTTAATCTCATCAAAGTAGGTTTGATCCCCTCCATACCTGAAGAGAACGCAAACAAAACTGTTCTGTATCTCCTATGTGCAACAGATTTTGATCAAGTTAATATTTTCAGGACGCAACTGTACCCTTTGACTCCCACAAGGTCAATGCAGATGTCTATAGCGAGCAGGCCTTCATCCTCAGCAAGGCACATCTTCAAGAACTGATCTCCATTGAGCTCTTTCACAGGCTTGTTCTTCAGGTACTTGAAGGAATAAGCATAGTGTGCTTCATCCACATCCTAGGAAACATTACAGATATTAGCTGGTGAATGAGCAAACAATGCAGCCATTTGCACATAATTTAAGTCTGGGTAGGACAAGTTTACTACGATAATACTGTACCACAGAAAAAAACTAACTATGCCTACATTAAAATCAACCGAACATTCTAACTAAAGCTCTGGGGTAGGGTGGGACGGTTGCTTTTCTGCTAATACCCTTTCCTTGATGAGTATGGTTAAGTGAAAGTAAAATAAACAAAAACACAACAGTTAATATAATATATAATAGTCACTTGCTTCATACTAGAAGGTATGTCTGTAACTCCTGAATTAACAAGTCCCAACCTTCTTGCCCTTCTTAGTTGGCTTGATGTTAATCTTGGCCCTCTCCTGGAAGGTCTGTCTGAGCACGTGCCTAACAAGAGGTTCACGGGCAATCTGCATGGCCACCATGTAGCGAGCGCCTTCCAGAACCGCCTCTGGGGTGTTAAATTGACTACGAAAGAATTTGAGATTTTAGAATAAATATGAAAACTGTCATGTTTTCCATTTAGACATGAATGTAGAAGTTATTTAAAATTTTATGTAACCATTTAAAGTCTGCAATGATTACCTGCACACATAGTCCTTGGCCAGCTCCAAGGGCTCTGCAGGAAACTGCTCGGTTTCGTGCCTCTGATAACTGTCTCGAAAGTTCTCTCCAAACTGCTCTGGAGTCAAACCAAACTTCTTGGCAAGACCATCTTTAAAAAAAAACAAGTCGTCATCACCATATGCCATCATTTTCCAAGAAAAGTTTATGTATGAATTTATTACTCTCATAAAGTTACACTGTAGTTATATACAATCAGTTACATTGTTAAAAATATCTGAAATTGATGAAATTGACCAAAAACATGTTAGTGTAAATGTATTACTGTACATAATATACGTTTTTGGAAATATGTTTGGCATATGACTCTGCCAGCATAAATGAAAAAAAAAACCATGCTGTCTTATTTCTGTGCAAGAGGTACAAACCAAGGCCTGCGCTCTGACAGATGCTGTACATATCTCTACGGGAAGCTTGTTTTAGGTCTGGACCCTTTTGCTCCTCTTCTTCCTCCTCCTCCACCTCTGCCTCTTCCCCTAGCAGAACAAAAACAGTTAAAGTCTAATGCATGGTTGACCTTCATTTGAACAAATTCTGCAAAGGCAAATGAAAATACAGCTGTACCATCTTCCTCTGACACTTCCTTGATCTTTTTCAGTTTCTTTTTGCTGGCCTTGGCTGCGTTCTGCATCTTAGGAATGTCTCGGCCATAGTAGAGCAGGAAGTGGTTGTAGACATCTCCCAGCTCATCAAGAGACTGGACGTCTTTCAGTCTGTGAAAACAGAGAGGTGTGATTACTGTCAAAAAAAAAATTTTTTTTTAAACATTCATTAGGTTTGTACTCATACCTCTCCATATCAGTAGTGTCTAGAGGACGAGTGGAGTCAGCCAGTGGCTTGTCAGGGTCTGCGGAGATCTGTTCAAACTGGTAAGACTGCATCCTTTGGAAAAGACGTGTCAGGTTCTGCTTCCTGGTCTTCAGCTGAGTCCACTGAGGAGGAAAGCCATAATCCATTTCTACAGTACTTAAGAAAAACTGCATTGAGAGAACTTTTGATTATCCCTTACCTTCTCATCCCACTGCCACACCTTCCACAGATCATTAATGTTCAGCTCTGGTTCCACATACTCCTTCCTGTAGAATGCAATGAAGGGAACCTATAAGTTGAAAAAAAAAAAGAAGGTTAAAACCAGATGATCAGCCTGTAAAGTTTATAACACCCTTTTCAACCCCAAGGACTATACCTCAAAGTGTTGGTTCCTCATGAAGTTGAGAGCTTCTTTGATTTTAGCAATAGTACTGGGGCCCTTTCTGCTGAAATTAGTGGTTGTCCCACGATC
Source organism: Puntigrus tetrazona (assembly GCF_018831695.1). Taxonomy (NCBI): domain Eukaryota; kingdom Metazoa; phylum Chordata; class Actinopteri; order Cypriniformes; family Cyprinidae; genus Puntigrus; species Puntigrus tetrazona. The sequence continues at coordinate 8,547,662 of NC_056719.1, read as the reverse complement.
TAGGTAGTCTGTGCTCTCCTGCAATGCAAATCAAAACAAAATAAGCATCAAATTTAGCTTAGTGCCATGACAATATGCTAACAAAAGTCATGTTATACAAATACTCCTGTCACACCTGCATGGAGATGGTCGGCGTAGAGAAGGCATTCCTGTAAATCCATTCAGCTTCCTCCTCCAGTTCATCATCCTCAGCAGGCTTTACAGGAATGGCCCTCAACTGTAAATAACAAGACATTATTAAATACCCGTTAAAGGAAACGCACCGTTACAGGGCATGCAGAAGTTTCTGGTAAGCTTAACATTGGACAGCATGCTGCAAATGAAAGATATATATGCAGTCCAACACTGCTCCATACTTGGAATCTTTCTGGCATGTCTGTAGAGCGGATCTCATTGTCCTGATCGGTCATGTGGCTGCTCTCCAGCTCACTGGGTTCATAGATCTCAAATATGCTACGGCGGCCGACTCTTCTCTTGGTCTGTTTCTTTGGCCGATCCCATGACTCATCCTCCTGATCCTCCTCTTCCTCTTCTGCATGATCATACGCCTCAGTGTCGAACTCAGCAAAGTCAAAGTCACCACCAAATATCTCTTGAGCTTCTTGCAAGGCACTAAAACATCAGAAAAGGAGCAACATTAGAGATAAAGTCATTGGTTGAAGGCCATTTCTGTCAGGTATTTAGTCTTTCATACCACTCAGAGAAGTCTATATTTACATAAGCAAACCACTGTTTTACTATATTTATATCACTTACGCATCAGTGTAGCCAGAGAATTTCTTTCCCTTCTTTTTAGTGATGGGCTGCCCATCATCATCCACAATGAAATCATCAATATCTGAAAATATATATAAACCCCCCCCCCCAAACATCAAAATTCCACAATTCTAGAATATTAATTCAAATCCATAATAAATAGGGCAAACATCTTTCCTACCAGATTCCTCATCATCTTCCTCCTCTTCATCATCTCTCGGGTGAAGTGTGTCCACAGCCTCTCCGTCCTCCACCTCTCCATCTCCATCTTCACCAGTAAAGATCTGATCCGCGATCAGGTCTTTCTCATCGTCTTCCCCCTCATCATCCATGGTTTTCACACGCGAGTATTTCTTTTTCTGAACATATTTTTTTTGAAAAAGGTGTTTAAGTTGCATCAGTTAAATGAATACAACTTCTGCAATTTAGCACAGGCTGGACGTTTAGTGACTCACCCTTCTCTTCACTTTTACTCCTAAATTCTCCTCAATGAGGTCCAGATCATCATCATCCAGATAGTCATCATAACCTAACAGATACAAACACATGTTGTTTAACAAAACCAAATGCAATACAGAAACCAGCCAATACATGCCAACAGTTGTGTTTTATTTATTTATTTTAAATCTATAAAAATCACAATTGTTCCTAGCAAACATACCTTAACTTCAAACTGTTTATTTTATCTAAAATATGAGTTCGAAACAACAGAACGCAAAAGGATTTACGAACATGGCTTTAAAACCAGAGTAACCTACTTCGTTTTCTGCGGCGATGACGGACCTCTTCACCAGAGTCACTATCCTCTGCCGCACTTTGCGGTTCTTCCTCTTCCACATCTCCATCATCAATGAGTCCTCTCAGGTTACCATGCTCATCCTGATCTTCAGTATTCTCTTCTTCCTCCTCTTCTGGAGACAGCAACACAAAACACGAGCAATGATGCAAAGTGCCCACAATAACAGGAACATAAAGACTAAACTATTCACACTAAGCGCCTTCATATTTATGCCTTCCGCTGGATGTGGCTTTCAGTAGGTAACATCATACCATCATCTTCCATAAATCTTTGCTGCTTTTTGGGCTTCAGGTCTTTCTCCTCGAACTCCTCTTCTGACTCCTCAGCCTCGCTCTCGATGAAGTCCGACATGTTTGCAAGGCCTGTGTGACAATTCAAACATTATTTATATTACAAGGTCCTGTCATAAATACAGTATGACTATGAAATATACACTATTACATTTAAAGGATATAGTGTATTCACTGTAATAAAGAGAGGAATGTTGCACTGAAATAGGGGCAACATTTCAATTGTCTTTGCCATAAGCAGTAAAACAATAGTATAACAACAACAACAAGTCATACATCTGACACATCTCTCGCAGTAAACAAAAGACCGACAAAGATCAGGTTCACTGGTGGCTTCATTTGATTGTTCATGCATTAGACATTCAAAACAACACTTGGTTTGTCTACATGTTGTGTACATGTTAAAATATAACATCATGGTACTAATTGCGTAAATCCAGGCCTTTTTAGATACCAAAACACACATGAAGATGAACTTGAGATCCATGCGCCCAGCGAGATTTTAGCTTAGCCATGTAATCTGGGACAGGAAAATACGAAATTCTAACTATTATGAAACACCCAGAAAGCCAGCGATGAATCGAACATAAACAGTCAAAATAATAGTTGTTTAAAATAATTACATAACGACTTTGTCCGCGGCAGAGTGAGAAATCAAGGCCCTCATGCTAACTGCTAGCCTAAGCGCTAAGAAAAACAACCACAGGCATTACATAACTGCTTTAAAACACTTAGCCGAATATAGACATCGAACACGAAAGAGCACTTACTTTTCCTTGCGAGGAGGCTCGATTAAAGACTTGAAAATAAACGCCGAAACAAAGAACAAAGCGTCACTTTTGAAGAAGCTTGATAGTGACAACAAAAAATGGCTGAGGGTTACAATCGGGATTCTGGTTCCGGTATACACATATTTAACTTCCGGTCAGGATGAATACGTTTGATAAACGCATTATTAAATGTTAAAATTAACTAAGAGTTGTGTACACTTAACTTGTTATTGTTAGTTCAGGTTAGCTAAAGTAGTTAATAATGTAAACCGTATTGCAAAGTGTTACAGATACATATCTTTAAGGGACAAATTATAGCTACTATTCCTAGTGAAACATTTGTAATAAATAAATAAATAAATAAATAAATAAATAAAAAATTCCCCAACATTCAACCATTTTAAAATAGATTTTAATAGAATCGAACAACTTAAAATAACGAGTTTACCTGGTGACTAACGCAGTACCTCCGGGCCTGAAGACGGCGCTCTATATTTTAGTGCTTCGCGCGTCCTGTGTGACGTCATGTAGGGTTTTTAATAATTAGTTTTTCCGTAGGATTCATCAAGCCATGGATAGTTTGGGGTTCTTACGGGTGCAGTTGCCTATAACAGTGTTGTTGTCGTGTATGTTTACGGTCTCGTCCGGTAGTGAAATGACTTTCGTAACGTGCGGGTCGGTGGTGAAGCTGCTCAACGTGAAACACAACGTCAGATTACACTCTCATGATGTCCGCTATGGATCTGGTGAGTGACACTCATTCATGAAGTCTGCTTTCCTCATCCGTGTGGCAGCGAGATAAACTTGTGCTGTGTTATAAAGTATGTGACCTTTGACCGCAAAGCCAGTCATAAGCAGCACTTATGTATATATTTGTAAGCGATAGCCAACAATAAACTGAATGGGTCAAAATTATATATATATATTTTTTCTTTTATGCCAGGTATCATTAAGATATTAAGTAAAGATCAAGTTCCATGAATATATTTTTAAAACTTTCCTACCGTAAATATATGAAAACTTAATTTGGGCAACTTTCAAGAAGATTTTTTTTTGCGCCCTCGAATTCAATATTTTCAAGATTAGTAGTCAGCATTTGGAGCGGATCAAAACGTTTTATTAAAGTTGTCCTAAAACCTCTTACTGTAGTTGTATCTATGTCAAATATTGCCCTATCCTGAGTTTAACTGGTTTAGTGGTCCATGGTCACACACAATTAACATCAAAACATAATTAATTCAAACATTTTCAGCATCGTTGCTCCAGTCTTCAGTTTCACAAGATCCTTCAGAAATCATTATGAAATCATATGCTGATTTCTTTAACGTGCTAAGTGTAATTAGAATAGAAAGATAGAAACATTATTTGTAACACTATTAATGCGTTTATTTTTGCTTTCAATCAATTGAATGAATCCTTGCTGAATAAAAGGGGGTTTTTTTGAAGCAGGAGCGTCATGTAGTCTCTCTCTGATCTGTTGATGTTAATTCCAGGTAGTGGTCAGCAGTCGGTGACCGGCGTGAGCGCGGTGGAGGACAGTAACAGTTACTGGAGCGTGCGGGGCACCAATGATGCTGCCTGTCATCGAGGGACTCCGGTTCAGTGCGGACAGAACATCCGCTTGACTCATGTGAACACGGGCCGCAATCTACACAGCCACTACTTCACCTCTCCTCTTTCTTCAAATCAGGTTTTAATATGTCAATAATGACAGATAGGTACCGTATACAGAACTTTGATCGCGAGAGTCCGTGTTTTTTAATCAGTAGCTCTCCCCTTGTAGGAGGTCAGTGCCTTTGGAGAGAACGGCGAGGGCGACCATCTGGACGAGTGGACCGTTCTGTGTGCCGGCTCTGTTTGGCAGCGAGATGATTCCGTTCGGTTCCGGCACACGGCCACCGATGCTCTGCTGTCTGTGACGGGAGAACAGTACGGCAGACCCATCCACGGCCAGAGAGAAGTGCACGGCATGATGGTCAGCAGCTCACACAGCTACTGGAAAACAATGGAAGGCGTCTTCATGAAACCCAGTGAGACTGGATCCAGGGATTTCAGCAGTACATTACACACCGAGTTTTAGAGACACGCTTCGTACAAGCTGAACCTGCTGGACTCTTTACAGTTCTGTTGTTTTTTTTTTTCTTTACCCATTGAAGAGAAGCCTTGAGCTAATATGAAAAAGAGTTTTATAATCAAATTGTTCCTCTTGTTTGTTTTTGAAACGCATACAATTTTATTTTACACCGCATACACTACTGTTCAAAAGTTTGGGGTCAATATTAATATTAAATACTATACTAATATTAAACATCACAACTGTTTTCAACAGTGAAGAAATGGTTATTAAGCACTATTATTAATGCTTTTTAATCTGAAAATTTAGCTTCGCCATAACAGGATTAAGCCAATTTAAAATATATTACAATTATTTTAAATGATAATGATATTTATCAATATAATGCATGTACTGCATTTTGATAAATTAAAGCAGCATCGGTGAGCATAAGAGCATTCTTTCAAAAGCTTAAAAAAAAAGTACTGACTTTAACTTTTGAAAGGTAGTGTATTATAAATTTTAATTTACAAATCGAAAGAAAATCCATCAACATTTAGATTTTTGTAATGCAGAAAGAAGACACTTTTTAAAAAGCAGTTTCAAAAACTATTTCTTAATTACAAGGCAAAAGTTCATTCAGAGTTTAACAAGTTTTGACTTGCGGCGCAATGTACTCACCGCTGAAAATATTCAATGGCCATTAAAATAGAGGAATCGTGGCCATCTGTAAGCAACGTACAAGTAATATGGAATTAAAAAGAACAACAAGAAATTTTTCAATCATATAATTGTCCCACAGCTGGGAAATTTGAAAGAATTGCATACCGAACAAGCTGGAATTCACTTGAATAGCTTGATGCTGGCCTCAGAGATAAAACACTACAGCATCGATGCTACTTTATGTTACAGCAGTATTAACATAAATCTCATTGAGAGACTTGCAGTTATGTGGTGCTATGCAATAACGCTTTAGGCTATTTTTCTAAAGCAAGCCGTGAGTTACTTAAAACGAACCATTACTATCGTACTCGCACACACCTGAATATTAAGTAGTAACACTCTTTATTTCAAAGTCTTTTTTTCTTAAGAAAATCATATTTTTTTTTCTCTAAATGTTTAATTATAGTGCCTTTAAAAATGTACGCATGTACTATGATTACATATGCTGCAGATGCTGTATAATTTTATGTTTACATGGTTGGGTTCACCACTGTCCACCATCTGACTCGGTAATACGTACACAGTACCAGCTGAGAAGCATTAGCACAGCTTGTGAAGTATTAAACAGCCTTTAGAATTTATTACCTCAGACAGACGGTCTGTGTAAACTTTATTTTGTAGACGTTTTAAATTAAAGAGATCAATACTTGCTCATTCGTTAACAGTGCTGTTTTTTAATCAGAGAAGTAATGTTTTTGTCATCGGTACAGCTGGGTTCACCTGATAGCATGCAAACTAAATTTTAGTCGTATTTGTAGAAAATCTGACGTTTCTCCAGGCAACAATAGCAAAAATTATTATATACATTAGTATCATCATTATATCAATAATTGAATGCAAAGACATTTATTATCATGTTCGATAAATAGCTTTTATTTCTTCATATTCTTCGTGTATCGATACGCGTAATTATACATGTTTTTTTTTTTTTTTGTTCGTTTAAAAACCATATTGCTTTAATCTGTCAATCCACACCCTGCATGCAAAGATCTATACCGTTTTGCATATTAATAATCCTTCTTTTGATATACTCCGTAAAAATACATACATAGAAAATTTTATTTGGCATGCTTCGAATTCCGATGGAGTTAGGATCTGGATTGAGAGTAAACGAAATTAAAAAGATCTGCGAGATTTCAAAAATAATAATGATACAAATCAAAAAAATATAAAAGACAGTAGCAAATAAAACCCTTACCAATTTATATATCCAAAATGCCCGTGAACTAGAGGGTAATTTTAGTAGAACGAAGAATCTAACAAGATGTCAACAAGCAGGGGGATACACAGAATAATGGCTAAACGTTGATTTCTAAACTCTAATCTGCCTTTGTGAGAAATGAAAGGAACAGGGAACAAATATATTATTAAACAAGGTAACAAAGTGCAACACTTTAAATTGATATATATGGAATTTACACTGTATTCCAACCCCGTTTCCACGTCTTTTTGCTAAAGGTTTCTTTCTTAACTGTAGTTATTTCACAACGCTAAAGGCGTGTTTCCATGGTGACCTACAATGGTTCCCTCACATCTTCAGAACGGGCCTCTAGATGGGGCCATTGATCTGGAGATCTCCTCATTAAACGAAATGCACCGTTCCTCAATCAAAGGGTTCCTAATAATCCGCTTTTCTTTTTGCAGTGTATATTTGGACAGAATGCTGGTACTGTTTCATATAATATATTCTTACAGGAAGGAAACAACGGGAGTTCAGACATTTAGCCCGATGCTCTCAGCAAACGTCTGCAAGCGGTAAAGACCTTGGAAAAGCACTCCATTAGTGTTCTTAACATGCAAACATGACACGGTCGAACAGACAATCCAAAGACGACTTTTGTGTGGCACTATATGCATAAATACACATGCAATATACAGGGGACTGTGACAAACGGCTGTATACACAATAATAAGGAACACGGGGAAGGGGGCTTATGTGCACACACATTATAAATATATAGACAAACAGGTAGACAAATACTTATATTACACACAGACTGTAACTGTAAAAAAAAAAAAAAAAAAAAAGTGCTGTTTGTAGAGACCGACCAGTTTACTTCTGGTAGTTTCAGAGCAGTTTGTGTTGCATTCACTGACTCTCTGAGCCTGAGAGTGAATAAAAACTCAAAATGGACCAAAAAGTCCAACTATGTAGCATAGACACTTCCGCAGAAGTTCAGTGTCATATATATATATATATATATATGTGAACCAGACAATATATGCAGACATTTAGACATTGATGCTATATTTAAAATCAAAGTGTTATACCGTCTTCTTTCGTGCAGACACACAAAACAAGAGTTAATGGCATGAATAGAACAGACTTCTAATTTTCATTTTAAAAGAATGCACGAGGTGTGCTGCAAAATGGAAATGTGTGGAATTTAATTCATCCCACTTGCTTTGCACAATATGGAAAGCCACAATGCATTTGTAATTAAAATCATGTAGCAAACAATGGAAAATCAGTCTGTTCTGCTTACACGGGGGAACACGTTTCGGGTCGATATGGGTTAATGATAATGTGAAGTATTATTACCATTTAAAATCAAATGTAATTTATTAATGAATTCTCAGCAGCCATTACTTGTCTTCATTGTTCGTTTGTTCCCTTGATTTATTCAAATTTATTGCCCTCTCTCCTTTATTTTTGGTTAAATCGTGGCCTTATTCATTTGTCCTCTTGTTTTTGAAATAATGGCCACAATGTATAAATTTATTCTCTCCTCTGATTATCAAACTAAGGGAATAAATGAGTCAAACGTCCAGTGATGTCACACAGACTATTTTAATGATGTCCTTAGTACCTTTCTCTATCTTAAATATATGTTGCGTTGCTATCTGCTCCGAGTCAGAAAGCTTTCATCAAAAATATCTTCATTTGTGTTCAGAAGATGAATGAAGGTCTTAGAGGTTTGGAATGACGTGACTGATTGAGAACATCATTTTCATTTTTGGTGAACTATCCCTTTAATTCACCAAGACTGAAAAATTTTCTTTCTTCACCTCCAAAAACTCTTGCTGACCCCAAACAGTTAATAGTACTTCTCACTAATGTTTTTTAATCAGTATGTGAAAAAAGTACACAGTATGCAAAGCTAAATGTTTTAGACAGTAATTTTTTATGTTGTCGTCGTTTAATTTGATCACATTGCATGTTCAGTTTTAATTGAAACTTATATATATATATATATATATATATATATTTCTCTTCTGAATCATAATTTTTCTCTATCGTCTTATCTCTCAGTTATGCTAATTCAGACAACTTTAAATGATCGTTATGTGCAATATAAATAAACTTTAATCTGAAAAATAAATATATAGCTATTTTCCCTTTTTCAACCCGATAAAATACTAACTGACAGTCCAATCAAAGTCGAAGAAAAAAATCAGACTCAAAACATTAAGATGCATTGTGGGATACAGTACTCCTGCATATTGTGGTGATTTGTGATTTTCTTTGCATACTGTAAAAGTAATAATACGATAGTATGCTATTCCGAACCAAACATACAGTGCATCTGAGATGAACGTGATCATGTTCTTGTTGCCAGACGTCCTGCAGCGGCTCCACTGGACAGGCTGCCAATCACTCCTCGTCCTTCCCATCTGACATGACTTGGAATGAGATAAAGTACAAAGTCGTCATCTTTCAAAGACAGCAATGAGAAAAAACACGCAGCGTTGAGGGACGCGGGATGTTATTGCATTAAATGGAATCCAGCGAGGAGCCCTTGCGTGTTCCTGTCAAGCTGATGATGGAGGACATCCCTCACTGCCGTTTATAAGTCTGTCACAATCACGATCTTCGAAATAAATATAAAACGCAAAACTCTCTCTCCCTGGATTCGCATCCTCTGCTCGGTGGGCTCCCCACGCTCTTCCAACTAAAAGAAAGTGGAGTTTCTGATGCGTGTTTCTTAAAAGAGAGGTCAGATCGAGCAGGGTTCACAGTGGGCGGGGCTACTCCATGCCATTCCGCAACATCTGATTGGCTGCGATGAGCATGACGCTGATGATGAAGGCCATTGCAAAAGCGCAGATGAGGCTCTTGCGGACACACGTCTGGCGATTCTTCTTTTTCGAATGCACTGATGGAGTAGAACAGAGCATTTGTGAAAGAGCATCAATGAGAAGAGATGACAGCACACAATGAGCGTAAGCCGCCCGGACAATGATCCAGCATTGCCGCTGATCTCTGTGCATAATGAGGCTTTGAATATAAACAATAAGGAAACGAAACGTGTGGCTCTGCTGAGTTGCCTCACTGGACTCGACACACACACACACACACACACACACACACACACACACACACACACACACACACACACACAGACAGACATGAATAAATATATGTGAATCTGTTTAAGGGCACAGTGTGGGCCAATAAAGCACACATTTTAAACATTGTGACAGACTAATTGGATTTCGAGGCATGAAACTGTTACATTTTATTCACCTTTTTTCTCAGGCCAGCAGATTCAATTCCGTTCAATTTGTGTTGTTATTCTGTGCTGCATATTGAGATTAAATATTGAACTGCTGGAACATAATTGCATACAAGCTTTTATGATTATTTCCCTGTTTCTGAATTTCATTCATTCCCTTTACTTTTATTGGCTGATGAAAACATCCGGTTCAATAAGGCGAAATTCTAAAGGTGAAATTCAAAAGTAACCAGCGCAGCGAGTGAAGAAAATGCTAGACTAGTTGCTTTCATTCATCAGATGCTTTTCACTCCAAAAAAAGCACTGAGAGCACAGAACTCTCATTTCATTAAATGCCCAGTTTCTGGGCAAACACATCAGGCTATAGAGCCTAATAGTTGGGCTCTAGATGTAAAAATCCATAAAGAAATGGATTTTTAATGATAACATATAAACCTTTCAAGACCTACTATGGGCACTGTGATTGTTAAGCGATGATACATGCTTTTGCAGAAGCCAAAAGTCGTTGTGATTTTAGCTTCATTTAAAAAGCAAGCTTTTCTTTGGATGCACCAATCAGAGAAGCTGCTGTTGCATAGCATTTCAAACATTACTGATTACCTTCTTTATTTATTTGCAATTAAATATTTTATAAATGCATTTAAATATATTTAATTTGTATAAATACAATTAATTGTCTACAAGTCAATTCTAAACATAAACCATACTGTAGAAAGTGAAAGTCAATGCAATTATCTGTTTTTAAGTACCTATCAGACTGACCAATCAGAGAGAAGTCGTTGTCACTTCCATAAAGCATCGTAGATGACACACTGACAACATTCCTACTACTTATTCAATTTGCAATGAAAATATAATTAATAATCAATCAAATTTAAATATATGAAGAGATCATTTGCAAAAACAAACAACTTAATTTTTAGCTATTACCAAAAATCATGCTTTGTTTCATTGTGCATTCCAATTAATCTTAATCAAACTGCAGTTGGGTTATTTTGATTTGACTGAATAATAAAAAAAAAACATCTAGCTAAAACAATAAAACATGACAACATGATTGGAAATAGCCTCTTCATATGCAATTCAGTTTTGTAAAAATAATTATTGTTTTAATTCAATTTGTTCATATTGCATTTTCAATAAATTACTGTAAATAAAAAAAGTTCATACTGCACCATGCTTCTGTAAAAAAAAAAATCTGTAATTGTAGCACCATTTACTTTGATTTAAGCCAGAGCCAGTGAGTTTGATTCAAGGCTTAACACTCTTGATTGGCAAACCTTTAGAAAAACACTTCTTGGCTACCGAAATGAAGTGAAATCTTTTCACTGGTATTCAAACAGAACTCAATTCTCGAGTTACTGTCGAAACATTAAGGTTCACCTCGTCGGAGCTTTCCGATTTCCAGTGTCCGTAAACTCGAATCAGCGTGAGTTCAACAAACTGTTGCGGGATCCGTCAATTTACAGAAAATCATTCTTTTTGCTATTTACCTCCCTGAAATTCGGTCTGGCAGTTTCCTGAGTTCTCCTTCAAGCTCTCTTCCTCGGTGACGATTATATTCTCGATGTCCTTCATGGTGAGATGGTCTCTGAAGGCGTGGAACAGGACGTGTTTGAGCTCCTCCAGGGACATCTGTTGCATGTCAAACTGCGGGTGGAAACACAAGAGGCCGGTTGTCAAATCTCAGCACGGCTGGGCTGTCAGTGCTTCTCTGTGGGGCAGTGCTCAGATCCTACAGTCATTTATTATAGGAGAATTTCCTCCGACAAAAAGTTTAGAGAAGTGAAGCTAGTTAGAAAAGAGAAAGTGAGCCAGTCACTACATTAACCAATGAAAAAAGGCGACCAGGTTTAATAACAATATGTACCTCTGTGCGTTTTTTGTTTTTACGTACCTTACTGCACGTTTCGACACGGTTTTAAAGAGAAATGTACACTGAGTGGTGCTAAAACACAGGTTCAATACGTGAACCCCGGCACATTGCTATTGTGTTGATATAGATATGTATTACGGCGGTTCAGAACTGAAATATCTGTAGACTTCTGCTAAAAATGAGTGCTCTATCATGTCGGAAATATGTCCTACATCAAATCCAACCCTAAAACCACCTGACAGTGTTAACAAATGCAAAACTGATATAAAAACGCATTTGTTGTTGATGCAACTATGCCATTTCAACTTGCTTTTACCCAGATTTAAGCTGTTTTTGTGCAAAAATTATGCTTTATTAATCAAAACTCTGTATATCTGTTAGAAAAGGAATAAGAGGTGTTATAGTTTTACTGCCTCATTTCTTTTGGAAACTGCAGTAATATGTACTTGTTGGTACGTATTTTGTGTCTCGCTAAAAAGTGCACCAAGGTACGTTTATGCCACGAGACAAGGTAGCAACAAGCGCAGCACACATATTTGTGAATCAGCATCGGGTTTGACATCCAGCGGTTCCTTACATCTTTACTGTTCTGTAACCAAACACATACAGAAACATACTTCTCCTCATTGAACCGCAATGTCTGTTGTGAGAGCACTCTGTGACCTGAAGCCGGGTGAAAGCTGAATAAAGAAGAAGGAGATGAAGAAGAAGAGGCAAATTTGGGCTGGTTCAATAATTCAGAATCACTGAGAGAAACAGACTTGAACTTTTTCAATTTCCCGGTAAACTCTGTGTCAAGGGTCTTCTCAGAAGCTCTGAATGAGCTTTGGTGGTGGGGGTGTTATCCTGTCTTGGCAGAGTCAATAAATTATTGAACTGTATGAGAAAATGTGTATTACATTGCTGAGAGTGTCCTACTCCCTGATGCCATCCACTCAAAGACATTTATTCCAGACTCTTGAAATCTTTGCAAGTGTTTTCATTGATGCTGTTCAAGCATATATAATGTACATCATGTAAATGCTGCGATTTTATTACATATCTGCTGGCTTTTAACAAAAATGTATGAATATTTCTAGTGAGGTTTTTTAAACAGGCTAACAAATATAAAAAACTAAATTATGTAAAAGAGAAAGAATGATTACAAAAATTAAACATTTCCTTTAACATATAGGCTCCTGCACATATGTACACAATAACATTGTTTAATTTACAGTTTGCTGAATTTCCAATTATTTTTGCTATTCTTGCTGAAATTAAATTGGAAATATATATTGAATAAATAAAAGCTTTTAATAAAATATTTAAATCAGAGAAATATAAAGTAGAAAATATTATTTGAATAAGTAATACATTTGAAAAAAAAAGTAGTAAAATGTAAAGTAAAAAATAAATGATTTTTTTCTATAAGAATGCAGTTGCAGTCAAATGCATACAGTTCAATTAATTTACAATTGACTGAATTTCAAAATTGCTTAAATTAAAATGGAAATGTGAATAAAAATCCAATAAATATTTTAAAATACAATAAAACATATATAAAAACAAATATAAAAAATAATATTGCCTCCTACAGAAAAGCACACAAATCAATGTACACATTTACATTATTATTATATTTAATTTTAGTTAACAATTCTTACTTAAATGAAACAGGAAAATCTATAATATAATGAAATCATATTATAGTGCACTTTAATGAAATGATATATGTTTTATCAGAACACACAGCAACCTTTAAATGGATACTGGGGCTTTTTACACTCAGACGGTGTGTTTAAGGCGTGCTGGCAACCAAACCTTGACCTATTATAACAAACACACAATCCCTGTGCCCTTTAGAAGCTCAGGGCATTCAGCAAGACGCAGAAACAACGCTTATCTGAGGTCTGTCAGACAATGTCACTTACACAAAACCAAGCGTAAACCCTCAATGAGACATTATCAGCTGGGATTGTCTCTTGTGAGGAGAGAGATGATGGCACCGAGCATGTATCTCTGTCATTCAGCTCTTCACATCCAGACGCTCTCCCGGGATCCCTTCAACTCCAAATGCAATTCTTTTTCCATCACTGACTATTCTCTCACTCTGAAAGAAAACTATATGAAAGAGACCTATTGATGCCTTAGTTATGAAGTCTGTAATATCGTGCCATTTCTTTTTCTCTCATTAACTCAGAGCCCCGCTCTCTACTGCCTAGACAAGCGGCGAAGAATCCTAACACTAAGAGAAGCGATCTCAAACGCTACGTTTCGATCTATAAAAACGATGATGCAATAAAACAAGAAGAGTTTGAATCCCTGCTGTGTTAACAAGAGGTGTTGATGTAGGACCTCGAAGCTCTTGTTCTTCATATGACCAGTAGCTGCGTGGAATCAAGTGAGGCAATTTACCAAGGTGTTGCAGAGGTGCTGAAGCTCTCTATCAGCATAATTGCGCTCATTTAGTTAGAGTGTGCTTGAAAACAAAAAAAGTCTGCTCTCTGAATTATGGTAATGAGATGATTTTTAAAAAAGTATATTGCAGGAGTCCACTGCTATCCACCACACAGAAACACCCAGGAGCTCATGGAAGACTCAACAACTGTTATTACTGTTATTCTTATTATTATTATATGGTTGATGTTGTTGTGCTTATTAATAATTATGAAATGCTATTAAAATTAAACTATATATTATACTATAACTAAGTATATTATTTCTGATCAGACAAAGAGGGGGAAATTCTTCATCCAATCCAGATGTGTATCAGCTGAAAAGAATAGTACAAAGATTGAGCTCTAGACTTAGTCAGAATGAAAATGATCAAACGTTGGAGTAATAATGAAAATGTGTTTGCTTTGCGCTTTTTGACTCACTGTCTACTCATGAGTAATTTTAAAATCTCATCCATTAACTTAAATGGAGCGAGAGGTGTTGCTAAAAGAGCACAATTATACGACGTTTTGAAAATGAAAAATGTAAATACCATACTAGACCAGAGAATGGAATGGTCAAATTTATTTTAGTCATAAAGTGTTTGGAATTTGTTTTAACAGAATCCTGTAAAGTAGAACAAATAATAGAAGGAAGATTATTAACTGTGGAAAATGAAAAGCTAACGCTGGAATTAATGCGTATGCTCCAGTTAATGCATCTGAAAGAATGTTTTATTTTAGATATACTTGCTAATACAATTCAGTAATATGAAGATCATTATTTAATACTTGGTGGAGATTTGAACTGTGCTGCCAATGATATTGATAGAAACCATCTTCAGGCAAAGAATGTCACTCGTTGTATTAAATGAACTTTGTGATATTTGGATAAACTATAATATAAGGCAGTACACAGGGACATATGTAAGAGAAAATCACATTGCTTTAGCCAGATTGGATAGATTGTTTTGTGTGTGTGTGTGCTTACTGGCATTTTAATTGTGAACTTGTTGATGATTTTAATGGTTTTAAAATGTTTTTGGCACAAAACATTGACAAAGAATCATTTCAAGAATTAATGAAGGCTTTGTCAAAAAGGGAGTTCTATACTTCACTGCAAAGTTTAAGAAAAGACAAGGCACCAGGAGTTACTGTTCTTCCTGTTTTAGCTCTGCTCCTAATAAAGAGTGGTCAGAAAACATTGGAGACCAGTAGTCTTATTATGTGCAGAAAAAAGTGATGGGAATAATAATACATGTAGTTTAGTCATAGTTTTTAGCCAAAAGAACAACTGTTGATAATATTTAACTGATCAAAGCGGTTTTAGAGGTTTCAGGGATTTTTGGCTTAAAATTTAGTCTGATTTGATTAGACCAAGTGTTCAGAGTGGAACGATGTTATTTGTGGAATACTTTAAAAGCTTTTTGTTTTCCTCCTGGTTGTATAAATATGATAAAGATCCTTTATGAGGACATTGAAAGCATACTGAAGATCAATGGTGGCTTGAGGTTTCCATTTAAGGTTAAAAGAGGAATGTTCATTGTCTGGAATGCTATATTCAATTGCTTTGAAACCATTTTTAAATAAAACAAGAGAGAGTACTGGTGGTTTCAGATATGATATGATAGTAGTTATATGCCAGTGAAGTTTTCCAGCATTGATGATTTCTCTGGATTTAACAAAGACAGAAATCTTTTAACAGTATCAAATAAACTGAAGGACAGAAACAGTAAGTTTGCTTGTGGAAAATATTTTCGGAAAATGTGTGTAAAGATGTTAAATAAGAAACAGTTGGTACATCGTCATGGCAAAGTCATTTATGCCTTGCTTCTAATTTTAAACCCATGTCACATTATACAAGCCACCATTGACAAAATGTACTGGAGGTGTGTATGCAGTCTTGCAGTTAATGCCTTCATTTTTATTTTGAATCCCCAGGTAATAGGCAGTTGTAATGAAAGAAACTATTTTCCATTGTTTTATTCATTGTCAAAGGTTACAGTCTTTGTTTGAAGTGCTAACAATGATTTCTGATGATTTTGTTCAGTATACCTGTATTTATTAATGGTTTTAAGGAGTGTTTAAGAACAAAAAGGAGCAAACTGTATTATAGGTCAAGCAAAGATGTCTATATATTTAAGTAGAAAACAAAACAAAATGATTTTGGAAATGATTGTAATATAGTGAATGTTTGGATAAGGACTTGTAAAAAGAGGAATCAAACATAAATGTTCTTTTTTGGTTGTAAAACGTATGGGATTTTGAAATGGACAAATGGAGAAGTACTTTGTAAAGTTTAAAATAATACTTTAATATTGGGTGATGTTATAAAATTAATATATGAAAGATTTTAAATGAACAATAAAGATTCTTTTAAAAATCAAAATATCTCTCTCTCTCTCTCTCTATATATATATATACAGGAATTTATATTAATAATAGGCTCGTATACATAGTAGGTATTAATATTTTTTTCATAAAGATAGCGCTCTTCAAATTAAAACATGAACAGGGAAGCAGGGAAATTAAATGTTGAAATTTAGAGGAGAAAATCACTCCAAAAATATAATACACATAATATGTTCCTTTTCTTTCACATTCGGTTTGACTTTATTTATGACATCCATAAAGGAGCGATCTTGTAGGAGGTCTGCTCTGTGTGAGTAAATGCTAATGTGTGTGTGTGTGTGTGTGTGTGTGTGCTGGCCGTAATCCACGCAGTCTGTTTGATCTGACAGGCATTTGAGCAGCTCTGATTATTACAGATTTACACTTACTGTGTTGCTTATTTAGAACTGAAAGCCTGTATTGATTTCCATCTCTGACCATCAATCCTGAAGTACCTCCCAGCAGAGCAGGTGATTAACGTTTCAATTACCCAAACACTCTCGTTTTAATGGCAGAGGTACATGATTAATGAAAATACCTCCGTGAAGCGATTTGGGAGAGCTCTCATAAAAAACAAAAAAAAAGCAGAACAAACAAATTCATAATAATAAGCTAATTCGGAGAGTTAAAATGCCTGTTGTACTGCCAACTTATTGAGATCATTTACATATTGCTCGTTAAACTTACAGTTTGTATTCAGTCCGTGTCTTTCGAAAACACAATATCTGCTCCGAAACCAAGTGAACCGCCTCGGTCTATGGGGAGCAACTGTCACTGAATCAACCTAAATGTATCAATTTACTCCAACAAAACATAATTTATGGATTAAATCAAGCAGAGGACCACTCTGAGTTTGATTTTAACATGTTGCTGAAGTAATAACGTGATGCTCGAGCAATACACAGCAAGCACAAATATTGATTAAAATGATCAATTTCTCATTAGTTTTTAAGAGCACTTCTCATTTTAAATGAAATATAAGATCAGTCAACGTTTCACCCAATTGACATTTTCACGAGCTCCGCATTCTGGGAAAGGGATCTATATGATGCCAAAAAGCAGCACAATTAAGCTGTCTGTCTTTTCAAGGAGCTGCGTATGCTATGTTTTGGATTGTGTCTTAATACTTCAGGTCGACCGTTTGTTATTGTCGTCCCCTCCGAAGCCCAGACGTGGTGTTAAAAGTGTGTCTGGTTTGTGGCCAGCTCTCATGTCACACGGCTAAGCGGATCTGCTCGCTGGGGGAGATGGGCCATGAAGGAATCTGTCAGAGGCTGATGTCTTTGGTTGACCCGCTGAGCGAGGGACGGGGCGGTAAGTGTCGTGTTGAAGGTGTCCAGACACATTTGTCACAATGAAATAGGAGCTTGGTTCTTTTTCCTTCCCATTTCTTGTCTGCCTGCTCTCCTCTATAACTCACATTAGTGCAGATACGCTACACTGATGTGAAGAGAGAAGAGCGAACTATCATGTCAGCTTTACTAGCTGCCATTGATTAAGTTATTTGTGATGATCGAATCCAAATCTTCATATATTTTAACTAGTGCTCTTAGTCTATTAAAAAGCATGAACATCTTTTTCACTTGCTGTAACAAACAGTATGTAATTAATAGTATGTTGTCAATATTTACCAATATTTACAGCACTTTAAAGATATCAAAATAATGTTTTATTTAAAGTTATTTTTTATTGTTGATTGTAATAATAATAATACACATAATAAATATACATAATTGATTATAGCTCATTTAGAATGACTTTTTGTCAAAATACTGTTTAATAATAATAATAATAATTATTATTATTATGATTTAGTAGTAGTAGTAGTAGTATATGTGAACACAAAAGATATTATTCTGAATATAATTAAGAAATATTATAGTGAACCTGCAAAAGTCACCATCATCATTACTTTCTCTGATGACTAAAGAAATGTAAAATATTGCTTTATTTACTACTACTATTACTAGTACTAAATAATAATAATTATTATTATTATTATTATTAATATTATTTATTTGTATTAACAATAAATAATCATTTCACTTTTTAATACATTTTAATAATTTAATAATAATGATTTTAGAATTAATGTATTTAATTTAATAAATGAAATTATAATTTAATTAAATATAAAAATATATTATTTCTTATTATTCCTTTCTCTGTACAGTCAGTGGAATCAAAAAACATACTTTGGATTTAGAAGGTATTTCTGCCTGTACTTCTGCTCAAACTGCTCACACTGAAGAAAAAATGCTCAATCTGGAATAAATATGAGTCAAGCATGATTAAGCATGATCATTCTAAAATAACCAAGTGTATTAAATTAAATGTTAATTTGACGGACCTATTTTTATCTCCCGCTTTTATCAGAATTTTTTTTTAGTGGCCCCTCAAAGCCACAGCTGAATATAAGTAAGCCGATCCTTAATCAAGACAAGATGATTCAGAATATCTCATACAGTCTGCCAATCGATACTATATCACTCTGTCAAGACATCAGGGGGGACCGTCTGTGGTGTCTTATCAGAGACTCCAACATCTTATTACTGTGTGCCAAAAAAGCACAGAAAAATCGTTTGAGGAAGTGCAGCGATATGCCCCTACTATAACGTGATCTATACCCTTGAACTGCGAGCACACACACGCAAACACACACACACACAGACAGACACATACAACTGTCTTCTGTGAAATCATTTCCAAAGCACTAACAGCCTGTAATTCAGCTGCCAGTTCTGCAACTGTCACTTTGGGAAGTGTGAAGTGAACAGATGGCATTTGGGCGTGAATGGTGCGTATGGGAGCAGGGCGATTGTAACAGGAGGGTCTGGGGTTTATCAGCCATCCATTACTTCAAATGAACTCATTTTCATTCAGCTCCACGAATCCTGGGCCAATGCTACCGCTACTTACTCTAACAGGAGCTACAGCAGATCAAGTGCTAGCACTGTGACCTGGTTAAACATCGGTTAAATTTAGAGCCACACATGCAGTAGTCATACATACAATGCTCAAAAAAAACAAACATTCACGTAGACGATGAGCCGATTACGAGGTTTAAGACATAACCAATGCAGCGTCTCTGTCACAGTCTCCACATGTGACATTTGACACAGTTAGGACCCATCTGCTCGTGTGCCCGATTGTTATCTCATCATGTTAATGACCGCCAGTGTGAAAGAAGCGATGCATCTGTCCTACTTTCATCCCCTTTCCATTAGCTGAAGTGTCCTGAAGGATAGAAGGCAATCAACAGCACACCGGAGAATCACAAGCAGAAAACAGGTGTCATTAACCTACACGTTTCTCTCCTCGACATGCTTAACATGCAGCCATTTGCAGTGATAAAATGACCAGAAGTTTGCGATTTCCGGCGGCACCAAGCAACCGTGGGCGTGTCCAGCAATGTGACAAAGCTGAGAAAAGTTGCACTTTATGCAAATGAGCCGCCGCCGCCGCCAATGGGAGCGAAGAGAGGGGAGCACATGTTGTAGAGTGAAGGCAAGATGGACGCTGCTATGAGAAATGTCTGCCCACGTACAGACAAATGATGTTTGGAAAACCGTGTCAGAAATTGTCTGCATTCGGAGTGATGCGAGCATTGACGGTCATTCATCTTGTTCATGATATGATATATTATGCCCTGCTGCAAATTATATTCAAATACTTTCCCCTCCAGAATGTTCATTTTTAGCCACGAAAAAACAACAACAACGACAATAAAAAAAGATTCCTTGTTTTACTATTGATCTCATATTTTTACCAAAAATGTGGTGAGATTGATAAGAAGTTTTATGAGTCTAAGAGCGCGCCCACCATGACGGAAACCTTTAGGAAACTAAAGCCAGACAATTTAATACAGGTGGTTTAGAATATATTTCATAGGTTTCATGTTTGAAGGCCTGGAGGGCAACACATCCACAGAGCTGCAGCACGAGTGCGTCAGTTTTTCATCTGTTTCACGGCTGCAAATATTTAGATCACCTCTCGAAACAATAATACAGAGGTATATGGTGAGTTTGTCAGTGATGGAAGTTCATCTCATCATTCATTTCATCTGACCACAGAAGCCAGTCTCATTTGAAGTTTCAGTCGTATCTGGTAACTGAATATGCTGTAGTTAGTTTTTGGACGAAAGCAGAGGAATTTTTTTGAAACCCTCCAAAACAACGTGAGGTGATGCAGGTGCTGTTTATTTTCATAAATTTTTTAACTGTGATCCTTAGAGAGTTTTTGGCCACTTAAACTATCCTTTTTTTGCAGTAAAACAGATACACTTCCTCTTCCAGGCACATTTGTAGCGTCTCTGTTGATTGGAATTTCTTAATTATTTCCCTAATTTTCAATGCTTAAGCTATTTATACAGCCACTTTCAATTTCGTAAAGCTCAACATATATATTTTTTACAATTATTATTATCCTTTATCCTTAATAATTGTTTTTGAAATTATGTTTTGTGAAATATGTGATATATATATATATATATATATATATATATATATATATGCCAAAAATTATTCAGGTACTAGATAGAATTTTTGATACATATTTTTTTACTAGTGGGCACTAAAGTCAATTATGTAGGTGAGGATAGCAAAGTAAAGTAAAATGTGGCATATTATATCCAAGGATTCTTCATACTGTGGATTACCAGTAAAATTAATAAAAATCTATATTTATTATATATTAAAAATTAATAATAAAAGACCAAAAATTATTCAGAAAACTTGACCTGACTATGTTTTCCTTAAATGTTTTTTCATTAATTGCTAATTTGACCTTTTCACACTGAACAAATAAAGGTATTATTGTGTAAATTGAACATCTTACAGCCATTTAACTTATAATTTCTTACATACCCAAAGTTATCAAAGTTATCTTACATTATCAAGAGGAATTTATTCTGACAGTTTAACTCTAAGCTCCTGTCATATTTTATTACCATCTTCTAAACTATAATACTGTGACACTGAAGACTGAAAATCCTGCTTTGCCGCCACAGAAAGTGCCATAAGTGACATTTTGAAATATATTGATGTAGGAAGTTTAATTTGTAATAACGAGTTGCGGTATTACTGTTTTTACGATGGAATAAATGCAGCCTTTGTGGCCACCTTCTTGTGTTGTTAAAAGCTTGCAGTATTTTAAATTCACTGCCTACAGTAGTAATCTCCCTCGTACACTCGACAGCACAAACGGCTCTGAGAAGTGAATATCTGTGCATCCGGTCCCGCTGAGTTTGTTTGTCATGCTGCTCTAAATGCCTCCACAGAGGTTTTTAGTTTACTATCAGACAGTTCTTTCTCTAGCGCAGCATCGCCGCCGCTGGCTGTACAAGCAGACAGTGTTAGAGAGATGCTGGTGTCATTCATCTGGGCCGGACATGGAGGAGGACAGCGCTGGGCTGATTCACGGCTTAATTGAGTTGTCAGCTGTGGCGAGTTGAGAAAGAGACACACTCTGTAATGTTGTGGTGACTGTTGAGAATACTCCTGAATGTACCTATAATATTGGCTCACTGCATTTTTCATATTTCTCTTAGTTTCCCTCTTATTCAACCAACTATCCGTCTAAAAACATGTTAATCTTTATTTCAGATCGCACCACAGACAGGAGTATTTTGCTTTCATGAATACTAAACAGAGGGCTGATTTCAATCAAACAAATAAATCCACAAGGACATTATAGCCCAATCCACTTGTAGGCTCAATATTGTGCAAATTAGTTTATATACTTTGTCTAGAGATTATTTGGCCATCAGGCTTTGCAAAGGTTTTGGTCTGTGGCATTACTATATTTAAAGAAAATACCAGTTATTATTATCAATTAGCTTGTTATGATATTACCGATCTGATTAATATTCATGAGTCATAGAGGCTCCATGCTGTTTTGGCAGTGACACAGAATATCAAGTGGTTTTATGTTAGTTTAGATATGTCTTTTGCTTAGATACTTTTGTTAGAGCTGGTGATTTTATACATTTTATAATATTGTTGGCCTAATATTTCTGTACATAAATGTGAATCTTTGTAATTAACAAGCACAACTGAAGGTGACAATTTATTTGCCAAATACAGAAATAAATATTTGAAAAAAATGTGTAAAACGTTTGTGTCATTAAAATCTTAATGAAAAGAAATCAATCTTTTTATTAAACAAGGAACCAAATTGACAGTAAAAAAAAAAAAAAAAAAAAAAAAAAAAAAGCGTATAGCGTGTTAAGTATAAATTATGTTTTTATGTAAACTTTATATTAATCATAGAATGCATTACGGTTGTCACTAAATATAAAACTGCAGCTGATTTCTTAATTTTATTCATACAAACAAATTTATTCCTCACTTTACAGGAATAAATTACATTTTGCAATATATTAAAATAGAAACAGTCATTTTAAATTGTAATAATATTTTAGAATATTACTGTTTTACTGTATTTTTGTAATACTAATAATTAAACTAAAATGGCATATAGATGTATATGATGTATATAAAAAAATACACCTATTTATATTAAAATTCTTTAGAATCATATAATACATCAAAAATGTGCTTGTAATGCAATACAACATAGACAGACTACATAACTGAATGCATCACCATCTGAGAGATGTTTTGAAACAATAGTATAACAACAGAGAAATAAACATGTGAATTATACATCACATATGGCAAGAATGTGCTGTTAGTGATACTGGTTAATGCTGACTGTGTTTGTCTCAAATCCTTTTCACTGTCAAAACAGGGCTGTTGGCAACAACACTACACACACTTCCCAGGTCCATGTTCCTCGAGGTGGGGAAAACAAGCTTGTTTATGCCTATGTGTTCCTAATAATCCATGATTGCCTGTAGCTCTTGGCTCTACTCCGACGTCCCCATTGACAATCTTGTTAAGAACATTTTTAAACGCCCCCCACCAATACGAGCTCGGTCTTTCATGTTACACAAAGGGCCTCGAGGTTCTCTGGATGAAAAATGTCCTAGTCAGCATGCAAACCCAAACTGAGATGACATCCTTATGAGGACACACACAACTTCTCTGCGCTGACAGATAAGAGCCAACTGGTTTACGACTTCACATCTATAGCACAGATTTAAAAATCAACGTCTTTTTGGGGTTTGATCTGTTTTTAAAGCGCTGTGTGTGACGCTTTATGTAGAGACGGTCTACCAGACCTCAAAGTCAAAGACATGGTGAGTTAATATTTATAAGAAGATGCGAAGATGTGTTTGATCTTGAAAAAACAAAAACCTTGGAAGATATCTAATCAAAACCGTAGCATTGGTGTACTGTATTTGAAATGTGTGTAAATTAAGTGTACATCGTCAACAACTTAATGGGTTAGTTCACTCCAAAATGAAAATTCTGTCATTATTTCTCACCCTCAGGTCGTACCAGACCTGTAGGACCTCATTTCGTGTTCTGAACACAATCTGACCCTCCGTAGACAGCAACACAACAAGTAGCTGTGTAACAGATTCAGTCAGTTACAAATGTGTAACAGTAGCAGCCTGTTACATCCGCATAACTACAAACTGTTCCATATCTTAGCTACATTGTAAGTACATTTTGTTTTACGTATCTGGCTGAGATATAACTATTTGAAAATCTGGAATATTTAAGTAAATATCGAGAAAATCACCTTTAAGGTTGTCCTAATTAAATTCTTAGGCATGCATATTACTAATAAAGCATTAAGCTTTGATATACTTATAGTAGGAAATTTACTAAATATGTTTTTGGTATTTAAAAAAATTATTTTTACACATAAAATATATTGTCGGCTATTGCTAAAAATATACCAGTGCGACTTGTGACTGGTTTTGCGGTCCAGGATCGCAAATCTTAAAGACTTGAACAATAACGCTAAAGCGCATATTCAAAAATCTGAACTCCACTAGAAAAGTGTAGGATCTGTAGAAAACTGAAACGAGTCCAATAACAGTTCCTCTATCAAAACACAATATTTCCCAGGAGGTTTTGTCATTGTGCCATTATTAGACTTGTATTGGCCTCATAATAACATCTGAGAGGGAGAGGGTGTTTGGTATGCTGGTGTGATGATGTTACATGGATTACTGTTGCAGTTATGAGTCACTGTGTCCCACAAAAGGTGTGTTGAGATGAGCATTTAAATCACCTTCGAGACAACCAGTGTCTGTGACCTTGCTGTTCTTCACTCCTACACACACCGCTCGGCTTCCTCTGTGAGGGAAAGACGCTACACATAGCCATGCAAACACAGATTCAGACACTGCTCAGTCAAAGCAGGTCTCTTTTTTTCAGTCTAAATTCTTATTTAATAAAAGCAGAGACGAAGACCGAAGAAGAAAGAGAGATTCAGAATGCTACTCAAATGCCTGTGATGACTAATTCAGATCTATACTTCCCTTTTAAGTGGCAAATCTTTCAATTAATATGCCTTTCTCGAAATCTCTTGGAAGTGAAAACTGGGATTTCCTCACTATATGAACGAACGTTCACTTTGAAATGGTGAGATCTGCCTGCTCGCTTTGAAGCCCACAGTCTGAGAAGAATCACATTTCGCTAGTTGTCATGGGACGGAGGAAGCAGGTGGAGAGGGCAAAGTGTGACCCGTAATCTTACCCGCGCACTCAGAATACCAAACGCACACCCAAACAATGAAAAAGACAAGAGAACATTGAGATATAGAAAATGGACGCTTTTCATACCTGCCAGAATATGCTGTCTATTGTACTTCCTAAGAAGCCCTCTCTGGTTTCAGAAGAAACAAGTTTCGGTCCCAGTATTGTCATAAATTCATCAAAATCCACCTGTCCGTCACCTGCATCGGGAAGAGAACAAAATAAGAGAGCTTTAATTAGTTTAAGTAAAACAAATAGGAATCTTGGGCATGACAGTGTATATTAGTACCATGCTGTTTATCAGTTTGAATGAGAGACGTTTTTCAGCAAATTTGTCCCTATTGAATAAATATCTTCTTCTTTAGGCTATTTTCTTATGTTAACATTTGGATTGCTGTCATCTAACGGCAACTTAAAAGATTAGTTCACTCAAAAAGACTTTTTTGTGATGTTTTTATCAGCTGTTTGGACTCTGCAGAGCATCCATTGGTGAGAAAGTGATATCACAAACCCTAAATAAATTAAATATCACACAAACTCATCTACAGCTGAGTAAATTTCGGATGAATTATTCCTTGAATTCTATCTTTAAAAATCGACTAATTTGAAAAACAAGCAGCTAAATCATTAAATATATACAGACTAGTTGAAAATGTGTTAGGTTGCACAGCAGTTTCCACTGCTTGTAGCTAGAAACTATTTACATTCCACCTCACGAGAACAGCTGAAGTTCTTAAAATCAGTTAAAGAACAGAACAGGATAGAATTATTAATTGTCCTTCAGGGATCAGTAATCTACATCTACCTAAATCTCAGGAACTATTATAATTTAATAGGATCTGCACTGCTTAGCTGATTGCTTTGTTATGCATTTTTTTACTGGTGCGGTTCAGTTAAATGAAAGCGTTCAGGGTCTTTGAACTAAGTAATAGGCTAGAGATCAGACATATTCAAATTGACTTGATCTATCCATTACATCTGAAACTGACAATGATATTTTTCTTTCCTCATTTCATTTGCCATTGGTTTCCTCCGTAGCTTCATTCAATAAAGCCAATATCATTCGCCAGGCAAAAGCTATAATTTCATTTTAATTTCATTTTTTCATTAATAATTTAATGCTAAATCTAATAATCTCCTAAAATGCATGCTCTTGACTGTACATTTGACCAGAACTATTTTAAAAACTAGAAAATATTATGACATGTCAACAAAGGTGGGCATGCATAGCTGCCATCAGTCTTTCTCTTTCAATTTTTCCTGAGAAAAAAAAAGAAAATTACTGGTCTGAGATGTATGAAAGGCAAGAGAGAGCTGTTATCGTGCTAATGTTCCCACTGTGCTGCAAAACCTCATCTCCACTCTACCGCGAATCTTAAATATTTATTACTGAAATACAGTAAAGAGGTGCATTCCTATCTGTCCTCTGTACTGAGGTTATAGGCGGTTCTAGAGAAGATCTTTATGATTAAGAGTCAAAAACTTGAGATGTAGCTCAACTAAGCTCACACAGAAGAACCATTTTGGTTCCCCAAAGAATCTTTTTTTAGTGTACATTTCCTAAATTAACATATTGAAGAACATTTTAGAAATCTAAAGAAACTTTTTTGACTATACAGAAATTATTCTGCTTTTGAAAGGTACCATGGATGTTAAAGGTTCTTCATAGAACCACTGATCCTGAAAAAATCTATGACACAATGTGAGTTACATTCAACACGTGTAACTGCCCTACTGCCACACACACACAAAAAATACAACCTTCCTGGCAGATTTATGAGCTAAAACAATGCATGTTCTCAAACCTTTCAGTGACCTGACCTTGAGGACCCTAGAAGCAGGACACACACACAGTAAGATGCAGAGCTCTCAGAATTCCTTCAGAATTCATTGGTGTATTTACAGCACCCCTGTGCTAGATAAATTGTTCAATTCTATGATCGCTTCTGAGCATGAACGGTTCAGAATATCATATATCTGTCCAGCGCAAGGACTGGAAGGGGTCTGTGACAGATTGTAAAGCTGTTTTACAGATGATCAGAAGACAGACGCTTCTTTTGTTTGTGTTGAACCGGAGAATAAGACGGATGTAAAAAGAGACAGACTCACCGTCCATGTCCAGTCTCTGCATGATAATAGCCAGCTCCACCTCACTGGGCATGTACCCCAGAGACCGCATGGCCATACCCAGCTCCTGCTTCGAGATGAATCCGTTCCCATCCCTATCTAGAACTCGGAACGCCTCTCGAATCTCTGCAGTGGGAAAAAAAAAAAAAACGCAGAACAGTCAATAAACACAAATAACTCAATTGACATTCATAATTTAAGGGTAATGTGCATGTCATCTGTATGTATTATATAACGCTTGCTTTTCTCAGCAGTACTGAGTGTACTCTCGCATCAACAGCAGAAATACTAAATGCAGCTCTTTCTGTTTTCAAAGCCGTGTATTTAGTGCGCTGTGACTGAACGTTTATCCACCATTTCAAAGGGCATCAGTGCCGGTTTTTCAGTTCAGCTCGGGTTAAGCAACCCACACCAAGTCGCAAGCAGCAACAACCAAAATAACACGCGTATCTCGTATCTTTTCTGAGGCGCATTACACTTTTGCCGTCTTAAAGCCCCAACTTAGTGTTATTTTGGGATAAAGAGGCAGAGCTGTCTGCGCCTTGTAATACGCTGAACTGAACACTTCCTGTATTTCATAAAACCTGAATGTTTTTTTGCATTCCTTTAAATAAAATATCTCTAACCCTCATGTTCTGTTGGCACTGGAAAGACCTAAAGGGCCTTTTATTAATAGCTCATATCATACTTTACCCTAAACAGTCAGGTTCATACTTTAGATATTTGAAGACTTTCTTATTCTTGTAAAAACTGATTATAAATAAATTTGATAATATACTTCAAATGGGTCCCCTGATTTATTTTATTTATTTATTTTTTGACAGATCTGGAGTCTAAAAATAAAGTAACACTTTATAAAATAAATTAAATGTTTGCATTACTATAAGGGTGTGTTCAAATTTGCAGTTCAGTTCCAAAAAATAAAATTATACATATAGTCCTGGTTCGCCCAGCATTCACTTTGTCATTTAGAAAACAAAAGGCATAATGATAAGGTCAATGCTGTGTTTGGGGTTAAATGTGCTCATATATTTATATCGAATATAGTGTTATTTCTACTGGATGAGAACACATGATAAAGAGCTTATAGAACGTGTAAAAGGTTGTGCACACAGTGCATAGCCTTCATATTTCAGTTGAACCAATTTTTTCAGATGACAAAGTGGGTCTTGTTTGGAGCTCTCCCGAGGTTCAAATGCCAGCATTTACACTTATTCAAATGAACCTGCAATAATTAAACAATCACACCAGACTTTAAGTGTGAACACACCCAAAATAACATTAACCTTTCTGAAAGTACATAATAAAAAAAGGTGATTCGGGGAAAGGAATGAACTGCTATAGGTTAATTCATTTTTAAAAACTGCTACTTGGTATTTAAAAAATAAAGCATTGGTTGGCTCTGGAACCCTAAGCATAAAAGAACAAAAAATGAAATCTCATTATAAAATGTGGGTTAATTCGTCTGCCATTAGCGAAACCCAATCCTCTCCATACGCCCCGTTTCCTAGAAGCCTCTTTGTCTTGGCTTAATGATATTTTAGCTTCTTTTTATGCCTTACATGTGACTTTTTTACCAGATTTAGACAAATGTCCAAAGGCTTATAACGAGGCAACTAGATTTCATTCAATATGAGTTAATTGAATTGATAAGTTGATTCAGTCAGTGGCTCATTATTTAACAAGGTCCTCCTTATGTCCCTCAAGAGTTTTTCTTTCTGCAAAGAAAGACCTTGTCTGAACTGCTACTCTCACTTTTTATCCCTCATTTCATGAATATGCAAACCAAAGAACCTCCCACTGTGACCAGCCCTCGGTTCCTGGTCTGTCAAAACAATCATTTTCAAAGGAGGTGCTGCAATCTTTAATTCCATCTGAGAGTTCCTCAGTTCAAACATCTTTTCAAATCAACCACTGCTTTCACAACACCCTCTAACCCAGCAGTCAGACCATCGATTTTCTTATTGTGTGCCCCGAGGCACTGCCTCAACACATGACCGGCAAGACATTCCAGATGAGGAAAGTGAGATTTCCAGTTGCAATGGACTGTAGTAGGGCAGTAACTGTAATGGCTTTATAATGTTTATCACATTGAAGGCATAAGCGAAAAAAGCCGGAGGTTTCTTTGGTTGCTCTTATTAAGTACCATTGAACAACCATGTTAAAAGCAGTGAGGATGAAGAAGGTTACCAAAAATTGCTACATTGGTGTTCCAAACCAATCTGTAGCTATTGTTCTGTGAAATTTCTTCATACAAATGAATTAATTTTGAATTATTTTCCCTAAATAAATAATTAGTTTATAGTGACCAGGAGCAATTAAGCTCCAAAAGGACACTATATTCCGAGTTTTCTTCCATGTATGCATGAGAAAAAAAAAAATTAAGTTCTAATCCTCCCCTCCCTTGAAGCCATGAAATCTCATTTACATTCACATTCAATTTCAAAATGTGCCATGATGCCCCGTGCCAGATATGACATAACTGTTTCCAAAATGGCATTTGGTTCTTACATGTGTCATAACCAAAATTAATGCTTAATTTGAGGACAGCATAGAATTAGTTTTTACAAATAAACCAACATTTTGGTGTATATATACTGTGTGTGTGTGTGTGTGTGTGTGTATATATATATATATATATATATATATATATATATATATATATATATATATATTTTTTTAAACTTGGCAAACGTGGTCAGTGTTAACATTATATGGAATTACTATGAATAATAAATACAATAAGAAAAGAAAAGAAATAAATAAAGTTGTGCTTGTTAACATTGGTTAATGCACTGTGAACTAGCATGAACAAAACATGAACAACTGTATTTGTATTAACAACAACAAAGCTAAATAAAAGTGTAATTAACGATTTGTTCAATGTTTGTTCATGTTAATTAATTAACTAATGTCAACGAATGACACCTTATTGTAAAGTGTTAGGATAAACACACACACATGTATAGATTTAGGAAAGTTCTGTTATGTTTTTAAAGTAAATATATTAATATATGTTATAATTTATTTGAATATACATATAAAAATTATTTTCAAAATATATGTGTCTTTTCATACACGTAATAAAAATACAGGCACACAGCACACACACACGTATATTATGTAAACAAAAATTTTTAAAGCGATTAATCGTTTAACAGCGCTAAATTAAATGAATCTGCATTTTCATCTCTGGGGCAAATAATACGTTAAATCAAAATAACAGACAGAGACAAACAGCAGCCATCCAAGCAAAACACACACACGGACAAACACACACTCACTCACCGCCAAGCTCCTCTGTGGAGATGTTGGCGAGCTGTTCTTCGCTGGTTTCGGAGAGGGAGGTGCTCAGGAAGTTGTCTGTGTAGAGCAGCCCTGCTCTCACATGGTGAAAAGGCATCTTCACCCTTCAAAGGAACAACAAACAACTGAGATGAATCGATGAACACGCAACCACTGTGCCCGCAGCCTCACCGAAGCCTCCAAAAGTGAGTAATGATCTCATGTCTGTTGCTGAAAGAAAGTGACTAGACCTAGAAAGAAGGATGGAGCGCAGGCAAACGGGGTCTTCAGTGTGCCCTACGAGCTGCGTGAAAGGTGCATACATTTACAACCGTGAGTGTCTTCAGTCCAGTTCATTTTATAAGCATGCCCTTCGAATACACAAATATCACATGTACCACACACACAGATAAATCAACAGCAGGACACACACACACACACCTTCTCGTCTTGCTTCTGTTGATCATATGGGATTGTAAGAGAAATGTAGTTTATTTACTCTCTAAAAATGCATGTGCAGCTCATGCGTCCGGAATGCTACTTCAGGCCAAGAAAAAAGATGAATATGTGACAAAACTCTTGTCGTTCTGATTTATACGTGCTCACCGGAGCGGCGTTTGGTTTCCAATTTCTCTTTCTGTCAAAGACTCCGGTGAAAAGGCTTGAGAAATTTCTCTAGATTCAACAGGGATTTAACAAATGCTTTTTATTTGAGATTTGAGACGCACACAGTTTCATTAGGGATTCGTGCAGCAAGCCCCTTATGGTCACAGAGGCTGCATTTATTTGATCAAAAATAGCATAATGTGAATTATTATTGCAATTTGAAATAAATGCGACTATTCCTGTGATGGTGACGCTGAAGTGTCATGTGATTCAGCAGAAATTATTCTAGTGTGCTGATTTGGCTCAGCTGTTATTCCTGAATAGAATTCATAATGTATTAAGTAATAACAATATTTTTACTGTCACTTCTGATCAATTTAATGCATTTTTTACTGGATTTTTGAAGTGTCACTGAAGACTTGAGCAATGATGTTAAAATTCAGAATATATTACATATATTACAGTAGAAGTTGTAATACTACTTCACAAATATCACTGTTTTTCACCTATTTTGGGCATATAAACACCTTAGTGAGCAGAGACATAATAAAAACATTTAAAAATCATAATATTCCATCATTTTCCCAAACTTGAGCCCCGATTAATATCAATATTTGGTAACACTTCATTTAACAGTTACATCTGCTATTAGCATGCATATTACTAGAATATTAGCCTTTTATTAGTGCTAATTAAGCACATTTATTCTACATGACCTTATTGTACATCCATTATCCTACGCAATACCTAAACTTAACAACTACATTACTACCTTTTAATAAGCAGAAAACTAACAATTTATTGAGGGAAAAGTTAATAGTTAACAAGTGTTACCTCTTCTAAATATTTAACAATAAAGTATAAATTAATTATTTCAATCATTTTTAATAAATCCTTTTTTTCTATGTTTGGCCTCCACTATGAATGTTTGTCCGAGGGCTCATTCTTTCAAGCCATTGATTTTTCCTCCCCTGTGAGCACAACAGGACATTTATTTAGTAAAACAATGACAGTGTCAAGGTAGATAAGTTGCTGTATAAAATAGCGGCACAATTGTTCTCGGATTGAAACGGTGGAGCTGTTTCTAGCAGCCTGCCAAAAGATGAGAAATTTTTCCACAGGATTTAGGTTTTTGTTTCCTTACTGTTTTGAAATACTGTCAGGTCATCAGTGCTTGAATGCGTCTCAAGTGTCTGGTCTGTTTTGCTCGTTTTCGACTGTCAAAATGATCTAAAATACCTCAAACCTCAAGCTTTTCCAAAGTTATAATGGGGAAATTCTTGATTAATTCTACTCAGGGACGCAAAGCCTCTGTTGAGAGAGTTTCATGTGAATTAAGGGAAAATTACGAGGAGGTGACAGAGGGAGTGAAGCAGCTAATTTGTGGTGATGCTCACCAAGGACGATCCCTAGCTGTACAACAGGGCTCTGTGCTACTGTAATTACCATAGATATTAACAGAGGCTTTAGCTGAAGGCAGCTTTGGGTGCAGTTTGATTGATACTGGCCTCAGCTAAGGGCAGCTACACATGAATATTTCAAAGAGCCATTGATAAGTCGTCTGGTTCACTTTTGGATATCAACTCTATAATGTAAAATTTTTCAGTAATTAAACATTTTATTCAGCAAGCATGCATTCAATTAATCAAAAAGTATATATGTATAAATATATATACTTTTGGGGATCTGTAATTAATACTTTCATTCAACAAGCATGCATTAAATTAATCAAAACTGACACTGTTGTAAAAAATAAAATATATATTTTAAATAAATGGTGTTCTTTTGAACTGTCTATGCATCAAAAAAAAGGTTTTTTTAAAAAGATGTTCTTATTAATAATGTTTTTAATGATACTTAAACGTTTTTTTTTATATAATTACCATTAAAAATTAAGATAATAATGTTGCTCTGTCATCACAAGGATTAATTCCATTTTAAATACAAAACTAATTCATTCTAATAATAATCAAAAGTGTTTTACTGTAATTTGATGAACAATCAAATGCAACCGTATACAGAAGATAAGAGCAAAACACATTTTAATAAATAAATAATCTTTTGAATGGTAGTGTACATGAAGCTCATTATAAATAAATCACGATGCATTTTAAAAAATCCAACACAAGGTCATTCGAAACACGTCAGTTGAAACAGTTCCATTTCTTAGCATTTACTTGCTAAAAGACATGCAAATTACAAATAACCAGGGCCAAATTGTACTGTATGTTGTTGCTTTGGTAACCGATTCTGAAGTACATTATGCTGAGGTTGCCAGAGTAACCTTGACAAACATTCTATTCCAAAGCCTGTATATCCTAATCTGGCCCGTATCTAATTCACAGGCAACGTGTGAATGCTGATGCGAATAGATATTGAGCGAAATTGCCATCACATTAAGCTCTTAGTGCGGCAGGGAGCGTTTATTTAATAGTTGCAAAAAGAAATGAGATAGAGAAAGAGCGAGGGACTGAAAGGAAGTGACATCCACTGTTGGCATGATAAATAACATATGATGCTATATTAATGGATTCTTCCTAGACTTCCTTTAGCCGGTCTGACTCACGGGATCTCATGGGACCAACACATTGTCCAGTACCGGAAAAGGTGTGAGGCTCTTACACGTTGTGCGTAGCAGGTGCTATCTTGGCCTTTCGGTTTTGCACATCTTCTCCTGGCTCTGATCCAAGGACCTTTTAAAAAGGGTTCACTAGCATTTGGGTTACGGACACCGTACCTACATGTTAGCCGGTTTATTAAAGAGCGCAAACAGAATCACAACATGGACGCACATTCACATTCAAGGTCAGCTGCTGCATCCTTAAAGCAATAGCCTAACAAAGGGTAATAAGTATAAAACATTTCGGGTAAGGGACTCAAAACCGGCCGAATGGCATGTGAGACAGAATTATGTGACCTTCACAAGGTGACTGAAAATGCAGACTGAAGCTGGTTTTTGACTGAAATGCAAAAACAGAATGTTTAGTCCACAAATAATGCCAGATTTCAAATGTTAATCTTATGAACGGTCTTTAAAAAGATGAAGGAAGAGATAGAGAAGCAGGAAAAGATCTGGCATTGTGAGTGAAGTTGCATCAGAGAAATGTCAGAGCTGCTCCAGGGACCCTTTGCATGCTGTGAAGCACTTAACACTGCGTGTTCATAACGGTCAACATCAAAAATACAGTGCAACTCTTCCACCGTGGTTTAAATATCACCTTTTTTGTGATGTTTAGGGCTGAAAAACCAGCTGTAGGAAATTGAAAAGATGAACTAAAGCACACCAAGATGCATGTAAAGTAACTTTAGAATGACAACTGCATTACAATTATAGCACAGTACATTCTTACACGTTTGCTCTGTCAATAACACTTCATTTTAAGCTTCTAGCTCTATTAAGTAGTTGCCTATTAGCATGCATTTTAATAGCATATTTACTGTTTATTAAAGCACATATTCATGCATTATTCTGCATGACCATATTTTAACTTAACACCACATTATAACTAATAATATGCCGGAAATTAGGAGTTTAGGGAAAAGTCCCGGTTAAGAGTGAATAGTGTTTCCTGCAATAAATTGTTACCACTCTTTATATCTGTTCAGCCCATTAAAATGAAATCTGTTAAGGACACCTGATGTAGTCTTGTTAAATCAATCAAGATAATATATATACAACTTTTCAGAGAAATAAATAAATGCAGTGTTACCAATTCAATCACCAGCCTTCAACAGATGTTTTCACAGCTCAAAAAACTATGGGTTTGTTTCTAATTGCTTGTTTGGTCCCTGTGAAAGCTTCACAATCAAGCAGCGGTCCCCGACACTCTCCAGAGATGAACAGAGCTCTCTCACACGGTGCCAGTAAACTTCACTCAGATAAACCGCCTCTGATAATGAAAAAAGAAAACAGAGGGGTGTTTCGTCCCTTTCAAATCATTAAAGGGGTTTCTACAAGTCTTCCACCCTGTTAAGCTACAAACAGCGCGCCGCGAGCGCAAGACGCCTCTCTGTTACCTCCGCGGGACGCAGTCGGCGGCTTCCGAGCGACTCTGGACGCACAGCTCCGTTTCCTCTTCTCCGTTAGTTGGACACGGACCGGACACATCCACGGTGGCCAAAGGCAATTCTAAACCATACTTTTCGGGACCCATTATCGCATAGCATCGATAGCTTATAAGAAAATATATATATTAGTGCATTTACGACGATGTCCAGCAAAACTCGAGCAAAATCGCCGCCGCTTGCGTTTCCACGGGCAGCCCGGGCGAAGAGCTCTGAGTGCGGGCTCGTAGCCTACAGTCCCCTCGCCCCTGGAGACTGGAGTGACAAGCCATAACTCACTCGGGCCATACATCACCAGTCCTTCAAATAGCACCTTGCTCTTACCGCGAATGAACGCCTCCGGCCACCAACACAGGTTCAAAATCACTGTGACATTTTATCTGTAAATATTTTAGAGGTAGACGCTATGCAGAAAGCTGTGCAATAAAGTTTCGTATTTATTGCCAAAAAAGCTAAGTAAGACCGCGGTGAATCTTAGAAATTTACATTAGACTATTCATTACCAGACTTAACTTTTTGGACGTAAAAATCGTTAGAAACAATTCCACGCGATAAAGATAGTGCCGTGGATATCCATCTACGCTATTCCTTCACAACAGGTGCCATATAACCCTCTTTATACCTACATATAGGCATTGTAAAGACATGAAATCCACTCACCTCCTCAAAGACTCTGTTTCTTAATTTCTCAAAGTCTTAGGGCGAAGCCAGTGTTGTGATTTTTTTCTCTTTTGGAGTTACGGTTGTCGTTAGTCTCATACGTAGTGTGCTGAACGGACTAATTCAGAAGAAAAACAATGGCATTTTCAGTTGCCCCAGTTATCTCCTCTCGGTCCCGCTGGCATGTGACAGCCCCATTGCCACCGCAGCAGAGTTTTTTTTGAAGATCCATCAGGTGAAATGCTCGTTCCAAAAGCCACTGTCGTATTTTTTAGAGTTCGACCATTTAATAGATTTGTTCGGAAATGCCCCCGTCTCGCGCTCGCCTCGTGCGTAACAGGCGTTCTCCGCCGCGCGCCCAAGGGTGTGTTGCATTTAAAGTCCTTGCCGATTGCACCCGGGCAGATTTATAGCGTCTTAAAAATGGAGTCCCCCTTCACTTGTGTCTGTCTTGCCCGAAACACGCGGGGGGAAAACAAACAAATATTTTCTGTCGCAATAAATCTATTGTGCTGATAACGTCTTAGAGATGGGCACGAAGCCCTGCAGCCATTGAACGGCTGGAGTGGTACAGACGATCTGCTCCAGAACGTTTCCCTCCTTCGGAGATCTGGCAGGTGTGTCAGAGAGAGTGGTGTAGGGTGGAGTTAAAAATAGATCAGTAATGTATCACTATTAGATGCACACATTTCTGCCGTTCATTTACCGAGGTTTATGATTTGACGGAAAGAACACGTGGCGCTCTGTCTGTGCATTTAGCTATTTTTGCAAATTTAGTATACTACTCCAATATTTATTGGGTGTAAGTTGCAGTGTTGACAAGCTGCTAATATTAAGTGACCGCTTTTGTAGTTTTACCTTCATCAAAATAATGTTAACATTTTGATTTTGACCTCTTTGCACAAAATGCATAATTAAAGATACAGAGAGTTTAACAACTCATTGCATCAAGGCTTGGAGGAACATGTTTAACACACCGTTACGTATAAATAACATGGAGAGCGGACTATAGCAATCCAATTTTTTATGATGATGGTACAGAACATAACTGTTTGAAAAGTACAGGGCTGCCAAATCCCTGCAATTTTGTATAACAGGCTGCTTTGGTTGAAAAAATGTAAATCCTTCTGCTAAATGGCCGTTCAGAAACAAAAAATGGTCAAAACTATGATGTTTACCATTGCACGGTTCATTAGGGACTCGTGTATATTCTACCTGTTGAACGGTGCAAGGTCTAGATGACTTTGACTAGATGACTATAGGTGCCTGCCAGACACATTTTTAATACTAAAATAATAGAATCGGTATTAAAGATATATTAGCAAATTGAGAATTTTATGCTGTATTTCCTTTCTTTCAAAAGAGGCAAAATTACATCATTATCCTTCTTTTATTCTCAATAGGCTGTGGCTGCATTGCCCAAAGATGTAATGTTCATGCATTTTCAATTATGGTGTATTCTTACTAATTAAAAATAAGATCATTAACACAGTCTCAAAGGGTAAACATGCACTGCCTAATAGTTTGTGACAAAAAAGGAAAAGATAACAAAAGTCTGAATGAATGTCAATGGTAATTACTTTAGTTGTTTTCTCATTTGAAGTTTATTTGAAATGTATTTGGTCCTCTGAGAATCTAAGGAAGCGACACAAACGCATTAAATATTTAGCTCTTATCTGTTTAATTAACAACTGAAGCCATGTTGGCATGAAGAAATCAGTTCACCAGCAGCTTTACAAAACGACCTTGAGATGGCATCGAAGTGCTTGCCGTTACCGCAGAGGGGAAATGTGAATATATATGAAGGTGGACTACAACGGTCTTAAAAATAAAGGTTCTTAATTGCCATTGATGGTTCTGTGAAGAAAAATCATGGAATCTTAGTTAATTATTAAAGAGGAAAAACATGTAAAGTTTACAAGTATATAAATACATGTAAAAACAAATATTTTCAATATATACATGCATGTGCATTTATATATACATAATATATATGCACAGTACAGATGCATACGTTAACAAAAACATTTTGGATGCATTTAATCGTGATTACAGCACTAATATTAAGACAAATTAAACAATAAATGCATTTATAAACTGACCACATAGAGCACATTTATCATTCATAACAAAGGTCAAGCCACAATCAAGTTTCAGTAGAGAATCTATCCTGAATATTTCATGAGGTCATTTTAAGATTTTTTTTATTGGAAGACTTTATATGAATTAAAAGTCATAGTTGGTCGACGTTGTTCCAGCTCATTCCAAAACACACACCATAAACACTAAATGTTTATAAATGACACTTAAGAGTTGAGGAATGTGCTGCATAAAACAAGATGTAACATATGGATGCTGTCATTACCTCACAGATCAGGCCTAATTCAATTCATCCAGGCTTCATTAAAATGCTTTAAGGCCTTTGGAATGGAAATTACCCCTACCCCTCTTTTGCATTATATAAACTTAATCTTCAATCCCTGAGAAGCAATATAAACTAAAACTACATAGACATTGTACAAATGTAAG
The DNA here is from genome assembly GCF_018831695.1 of Puntigrus tetrazona. NCBI lineage: Eukaryota > Metazoa > Chordata > Actinopteri > Cypriniformes > Cyprinidae > Puntigrus > Puntigrus tetrazona. Next base: position 8,509,247 of record NC_056719.1, on the reverse strand, counting down.
AGTGTCTAATGTGTGCTCCTGTTTAATTAGATCAGAATGAGATCCTATCAGTTCAAAGGATGAATGGAAGATTTTACACAAAGCCAGATATTACAAATGAACGCAACAAAAACGTTAATCATAAATTTAGATTTAAAATGAAAAGTTAAAAACATTTTCGAA